>NC_082695.1:12610465-12917681 GCF_949987515.2 Delphinus delphis | reverse complement strand
ACACATAGTGGGCCAGTCAGGCCGATGGCCAGTGTGACCCACGCCCGTCCTCCTCCTCTTCATCATCATCATCATCATTTGGACTCATCATCATTGGCATTATTCAGAAATTACTCTCAGCCACCTTCCAATTCTTGATTTATTAAACCAAAAAGACTTATTGATCACCGCCCCTGTCCCAGCATTGCATTTGGGGTTGGGACACACTTAGAAAGGTAAAAGCCGCCCTTGAACAGCTCATGGAAGAGGCAGGTTGATATTTAAACAAATCATTTCAACCTGGTGTGAAAAAAGTGCTGCAATGGTGCTACTTTCCACTTGGGAAGAAGCACAGTAAGACCATGGATTCATCCTGCCTGGGGAGGTCTTGAGAGAGAAGTCCTGTGTGAACCACAAAAACCTTCATCTGGGGCTTCCCTGGTGGCGCAGTGGTTGAGAGTCCGCCTGCCGATGCAGGGGACGCAGGTTGATGCCCTGGTCCGGGAAGATCCCACATGCCGCAGAGCGGCTGGGCCCGTGAGCCATGGCCGCTGAGCCTGCGCGTCCGGAGCCTGTGCTCCGCAACGGGAGAGGCCACAAAAGTGAGAGGCCCGCGTACTGCAAAAAAAAAAAAAAAACCTTCATGTGAACCTCCAGTCCCGTAGTTCTCAAAGTACTACGTACTTTGAGTAGTTCTCAAATGCTGTCCTGAAGCAGCAGCATTTTCGCCACTTGGGGACTTGTTAAAAATGCAAATTCTGAATCTGAAACTCAGGGAGCTGGGGGCGGGGGGGCGGGGGCGGGTTTGAGCGAAAGCACCTGTCCTCCTTGTGTTTCCCTTAAGCTGCACTTTCCTTCACCACAGCCAGGTGTCAGTAGATTGGCTCTTACTGCGCATGAGCAAGCGGGCCTGCGTTTGGTTTGGTAGCAATTTGGCAACCAACTTGGGGCTCAGTCGCGCGTGGACGCCTCACCCTGGCGCATGGGCGCCTCACCCTGGCGCATGGGCCCTGGCTGGCAGCTGCTCCTGGGGGCCTGTCCAGCAGCTGCCTGAGCACCTTTGTCTCAGAGACGCCCCCAGAACTGGCCAGCGGGCGTCCCTGGCCCTCGGCGCTTTGGATTTTGGTGGTGATGGAAACAAGGCACTCGCACTGGCCATTGGAGCCATCTTTGGTGAGTAATGGGGCTTGCGGTGTGGTAACACCCGTCTACTCTTCCCTATCGCGTTGGCTTTGCCTGCGGCAGAGCATTGGTTGGGATTTTCCCTTTTGGACCAGCCTTGGTATTTCATTCAGCCTCATCTCTGATGGGCCTTTAGTTGGGGTTCGCCCTTTCTGGGGCTCGGGAACTTTGACCCTGAGAGGCAGTTTTGCATTGGATGTATTTCATAACACCTGCCGTAAATAGTTAATTATGGGTAATCAGAGCTCTGTTCATCTTACAATCCCCCTAGGGTGAATTTAGCAAAATTGGGAGATCTTCAGCTATGTTCTCGTAAATGAAAGAAAATGATGTTTTGATTGTAACATTGTGTGGCCTCAGTACTCCCTGAGATCTGGAGAACAGGGGCGTCTAGTGAGCTTTTCCATTGCTTTGGCTTTTACCTTGGGGGTGTGTGTGTGTCTCGGCACCTGAGTCCTCGGTACTCTTCCTGGTTTTGCTGAAAGTGAGGCATGCGAATGTGAGCAAATTATGGATATATTATTTTCTATTACTGTTATTTGTTTAAACTGAATTGGGTATTTGGAAATTGGCGGGGGGTGGGGGCGGGGGAGAGGATCCTGAAAATGGCCAAGATGGCTGGGCAGTTTTCAAGGAGGAATCTACATTTGTCTTCCTGCGCCTTTGAGATGTAAATGATCTACTTGGGATCTCAGGATCTACCTGGGATCTCAGAAACATATCTAATAATCTGTGTCCCTGAGGCTGAGGGGGGGAAAAAAAAGGCTCTTTTTTTCTCAAGCAGAAAAACTAAGATTTCTGGTTCTGTGTTTATGTAAAACTTAACTTGTAAATAAGCTATATTTAATTGACTTAAAAGTAAGCGCTTGTAAATTAAATACTTCTAAGTATAAAAGATGCTAGCCAGAACAAATTTCAGGTTCACATGATCTAGGAATTATTCGCTATTAAATTAATATCTGGTATTAAACGTAGCTTAAGCTTGTTGGCATACTCGATACAGGTGTCTCTGATTGGGCCTAGCTTTACTGAAGGTCAATGACTTTATGTTACTTGTTTGCAGTTTGTTGGCAGAAAGAAAAAAATTAACTTGGTATGATGAAATTCTTATAAATAAATGCAAATGAGAGAAGAGCTTTTGGGTGAACTCTTTAGAAATAATTGTGTTTTAGGAACGTCTACTTTAAAATGATCTCTCCAGGTATTTGGTAAGTTGAAATTTTAGAGTTGTGCTACATTAAGTTAAATGATGATTAGAGTTGTGCTACATTAAGTTAAATGATGGAAGTTTATTGAATAAGTCATTCCCAAACATAATAAGATACTGAAAATTAATTACTAAACATTGGCTTCCCTTTACAGAGAAACTGAACGTCTTTAGGGGTATTACTAAATGTTTGGTGCCACACTGAGATATTTTCTATAAAAAGCACATGTTTTTAGAAATTATTATTGGTATTTATGTTTACCAATTTACAGAATGCTAATGTAAAAGACAGGTTATAATTGCTTCTTGGTTTTCACTAGAAATAAAGGTTTTTGAGAGTTGAGGATTCTAATTTACGTACGTAATTAAAGCTACTAAAAACAATAAAGGGAACATTTCACTGTACAGGAGGAAAGTAGGATATATGTTTTGAGTAAAAGAAGGTATGAGGAATGGAATTGCATTTTATTAAAGAAGATAAAGTGATTTGGTCCTAGTGCTGGTTGTTTCTAGATGGGAAAAAAATATGGGCCATAACTAATACGGATGCAGAAGGCTGTGGAAGGTTTGTGGAAAGGGAGCCCTGAAAAAGTTCTGTGCATGGTCAGGCTGAGATTAGAGTAAACGTGATTAGGTAAATGGATTTTGTTATTAAAAGTAGGCTGGTGGAGAGCTCCAGCAGAGTAGTGTGCTTGTGGAGGTGTGGTTGGCGGTCATCGTGGGGGTCACCGTGGACGTGCACGAGGTGTTCAAGTACCCCTTCGAGCAGGTGGTCACCGGCTTCCTCCGAAAGTATCTGAACTCCATGGATAAAAATGTCATCTCTGTAAAAAATTGTGTAGGAAAAACAGGATGTGTCAACAGGGATCATCTATAGAAAGAGGATTGCAGTCTGTCAGAGTGTGGTTCCAGAAATTTTAAGGAAGGTGAACATTTTAAAGGTGCCTCTTATCCAGTTAGAAGAGGAATCGTGGTTCAATCCTCAGGAAAGGAAAGTGGCTATAAGGAGCCACTGTCTTACGTGGACACCATATGCATCCGTGAAGGGAGAGTCTGTCTTCTGGGAAAGTATGAAAAATCCAAATTGGACGGAGTTCATTCAAAAAGACGGGATTTCAATCACAGGGGCTGGTTTTCTCAACTGTGTTTTGGAAACTTTTGCCAGCACATTTTTAAGACAGGGCGCCCAGAAGGGAATTAGAATAACGGAGATGCTGCTAAGGGAACAGTGGTGCCCCCTTAGCTGAATAAAGAATCCCCAGGAAGTTGTGCTGTGTCTACTTTTCCTCGAGAATCTTTTCTCAGACACAACACAATTTTCGAAATACAGGTTTAAGGATGTGGTGTTGGCAGCTTACAGAAGAGGAGACCTTCCTGCCAGGACATGACAAGATACACTGCCCTGGGAGCTGGCCTCAAATAGCGGCTCTGGTGGAGCTGAGACCTTCTGGCTGATTCTTGTGGCATAATCTCTATGATTTTACAAATAGGAAAAATCCCGTAGAAGGTGGTGTCTGCCCTTCTTCGGGATTCATGAGAGGATTCTGGGACAAATAAAGGAGTTAAACCTGATACCTGATTCTTAGGTGGCCTGGAACAGAAAGGAATATACCAGACCTGTTTTGAAGTTAAGCCATATTCATAGTAATGTTGAAGATTCTCAGAAATCAGGAGCATTTGATTTCTACCCATCAGTACTACCTAACTGCCATCAGCTGACTCGTATAACGAAACACGTGAACTGTGATTGGTCCTTGAAAGACGCTGGGGAGTGGGGAGGTGGACTATCCTCTTGACTCCTTCTAACTCACTCTGGGATCTGGAGCAGATCATGTGACCACTCTGTCTTTCACTGGGCAAAGGGGGATAATTGGGCACAGATCTTTCTATTTGTGATGATTAAACAGGTGGTTTGGTATGAAAAGCACAGGTTTGGGAGTCAGAGACTCGGGTTTGAATTTGAGCATGGCCACGCAATAACTCGGTGATCACGTACGTAATTTAAAATCTTTCTGGAATTCATTTTTTAGGTTTGTAAAATGAGATTATAGAGTTAACCTTATGATGTTGTTGGAACGATTGGAGATCGTGTGATAAAGTGCCTACCATGTCACCTGGTGCACAGAAGTAAATAGAAGCTATTATTAGTACACGAAACCAGTTTGGAAATGTACTCTTCTGACGTAACGTAACGTAGGATGACTGTTTGAAAGTTAGATGACGGTAGTTTGCATTTCCCGCGATCGGAAGCCAAGACGTAAATGCACACTACCTAAAAGAAAGCTTGACGAGGGGCAATAATTTGGAATTCATCTTCTTAAAATAAAAAAATTGGACCATTACTGGAAGGTCTTGGGGAAATCATTTTTTTAATATTTGAAAATTTTTCCATTTAGCGAACTGATGAATTTCAAAGCAATTGTTTTTTTGTTTTGTTTTTTATACAAGCCTGCCACTGTGAGCTCCTCTTACTGTATTTGAGCTGTTTGTGCTGCCTGAGTTTTGTGTCTTAGGATAATTTCCCTTCATTTCCTTAGTGTTTCATTCCTCAATTGTGTTGGAGGGAAGATGAATGGTAGGAACCAGAACACACTTTGACCTCCTTTTCCAGTTTGTAAACGGCAGTTGGTAGGCTTTTGGAATAATGGCGCATTTCCAAAAATAAAAGGTGGTGCGAATTATCACAGAGGTGAGAGGCAAGAAATCTGTACTTGGAGGCTGATGCTAGAATGAATGTAACCCTGGGAGTTCCCTGATGGCCCAGTAGTTGAGACTCCGAACTTACACTGCCAGGGCCCGGGTTCAATCCCTGGTCGGGAAATTGAGATCCCGCAAGACCCGTGGTACAGCCAAAAAAAAAAAAAGAATAAACGTAACCCTTCATACTCAACAACTTGCATTCTGTGAAGGCAGGAGTTCTCAACCTTGGCTGGTCCATTGGAACCACCTGGGAGCTTTCTGCACTCCTGCTGCCTAGGTTACATCCCAGACCAATAAGTCAGAATCTCTGGGGTGGAACCCAGGCATCAGTGTTTTTTAAAGCTCCCTAGGTGATTCCAATGGGCAGCGAACACTACAGTGAATTCTAGGTGATTTGCAGATATTATCTGATTCCTTTCTTAACACCTCCAGAGTAGGAAAGTATCTTTGTAGCAAGAATTATTGTTAGAAAGAGTGAAGTACAGAGAGGCTGACTTTTTGCTTTAATTCCTTAAAGCTGGGGTGGCCAATGGAAATGCCTACAGGGGTCTGGCAGGTGACCTGACGCGTGAAGCAGGCTGGCGGCCACTGGGGAGACTCCAGGAGTATGTGGCTGGCAAAAGGTGGGCAGCTGCTGCCTGGCTCCAGCGCAGTGTTGCCAACCGGCTGGTTTCCCTAGTTCTTCCAATTTCCAATTTTCCAGGAAAAGATAGAATAAAAAAAAGAAAGAAATCGCCCAATTTTTATGTGTTGGCAACGAATTCCGGATTGTTTAAAGCATGGTGCCGGCCAAACAAAACATGATTGCCAGCAGTTCCCAGCCTTTGCTTCAAGAGTGTTACGGACCAGCTTAAACATCTCAGCCAACTTTTAAGAGATTTTCACTTCCCTATTCTGGATGTAAGCTGCTTTCTGTCTCTCCTCCAAGACTGCTTTTACATGTATTTTCCTCCCCATTCCCAAGCAATCCTCTGAACTTGCATCAGACACTTTTCCTTGTTTTTTTCACCCCTGCAGGCATCCCTCATTTCAAGCTTCACATATGTGGCTTAGAAACCGTATGCTCCTTTTAAAATTAATTAGGGCTTGTTAAACTTTATTTTTATTATGTGTCAGAATCTTCTTCCTGTGATAAAATATTTAGAAGTCCACATTTAATTTGATTATCTAGAAAATGTCAATACTGGGAGTAGAGCCTTACTGGGTACATGAGGAACAAGGGTGAGAAGGGTTCATTCACAGACCTGGCCAGGCTCCTGGCCTGCTGCTGATCCTACACAGGAAGGTGCGGACGTATTACAGTGATTCCCAGGCTTCTACTTGTACCAGAAATCCCTGGGTAGGTGGGCTCACCTGCTGGTTCCCAGGGCCTCCCCTGGAGATTCTGATTCATGGAACTTCCAATGGGACTCGGGGACCTGCATTTTAAAACAAGTTCACCAGGAGACTTGGTTGCGCTGTTACACAGACCAAATTTTGAGAAACAGTGATTTAGGGGAGGTGTTTGTGGCTTCTGTGTCTCCTATCATTGAAGAAGGGTTTATAGCCGTTCGGGCCCACTGATCAATACAGCTGATCGCTCAGGACACAATATGAAGTTCTCATGCACAGAGAAGCTGACTTAGGCTATCCCTACGTGATGAGGGTGCTTCACCATGAACGGGCTTTTATGGTTTCAATCATGGGGTTAAAAAAGGTGCTCTATTCTTTTGATATAAGTTGCTTTGTGTATTTTATAAACAGTACCTGTGTAGTAATATCCCGTGTATCGACATCGTGGTGCGTGGTACAGCTGACTCGAGTTTATTCTTTTAAGTTGCACCTCTTGTTTTGCTCTATTTCAGCCATTTACACGGAACTCTTTTTTTTCGCATCTTTATTGGAGTGTGGACGCTTTGCAGTGTTGTGTTGGTTCCTGCTGTGCAGCAGGGGGTATCAGCTATACGTAGATGTGTATCCCCACATCCCCTCCGTCTTGAGCCTTCTCTTAATTTAGTATACCTTTCCCTGCTTTTGCAAACAGAATGTACTGAAGATAATGAAGTCATTTCAGGGTCATCATTTATGTTTTGAATTCTTTCAGGTCCTGTTTAGGTTTGTTAAAGCCCCTCCGCTGAATGGCTCTGCTCTTTTGAGTTTTGCCATGTTTTTCATAGTTTCTTCTTTTCCGTCCCTGTTCCCTGTTGTTTCTCTCCTCCTTACCTCTGCCCGTCTCTAGGAACTTTGCCCTCCCTTGCTGTATGGAGTTGGGAAATGCTGTCATTGCATACTGTATGTCAAGTAACAGTAAACAGGAGCTGAGTGAGTCTCTGGGAGGCTTTCTTTAGCGGTGAAATGGATGAACGTTGCTGCCCTGACTTGGTGACGTTGTTTTAGTGGCTCTGCTACTTCCTCTGACTTATCCTGATCCTTGACTGCAGTTGTCAGATCTGTGACCTCAAGATAACTGAGATATCACAACAAATGATTTACTTAAATCTGTAAGCTGTTGTCTCCCCGGTTGTGTTCGTGTTTCTATATGTCCTGTCCTATAATGCGAAACGTAAGTAGATTACAAATGAACATTTCTGTGCCAAGTTTCTTTGCAGGATAAAGTGTTTTTGATTCAGTGTTATTGTGATTTAGAGCTATAAATTAGTTGTACACCTGTGAAGTTCATTCTGAAATAAAGTTCCACAACTAATTTAAAAAAAAAAAGTAGGCTGGTGCAGGACTAGATTTGTTCCTCTAAAGAGAATAAGTATACTTAGAATCCTGATTTTTATATTAAATTATATCTTTTTTAATTAATTAATTTATATTTTGGCTGTGTTGGGTCTTCATTGCTGCGTGTGGGCTTTCTCTAGTTGCGGTGAGTGGGGGCTACGCTTCTTGCGGTACGCGGGCTTCTCATTACGGTGGCTTCTCATGTTGCAGAGCACGGGCTCTAGGCGCACGGGCTTCAGTAGGTGCGGCATGTGGGCTCAGTAGTTGTGGTTTGTGGGCTGTAGAGCGCAGCCTCAGTAGTTGTGGTGCACGGGCTTAGTTGCTCCGCAGCATGTGGGATCTTCCCGGACCAGGGATCGAACCCTTGTCCCCTGCATTGGCAGGCGGATTCTTAACCACTGTGCCACGAGGGGAGCCCTAGAATGCTGATTTTGATAACACATGGTATGAATTTACTTGCCTTTAAGTGATCTGTATTTGCTTTTTTTTTTAAATTGAAGTATAGTTGATTTACAATGTTGTGTTAGTTTCTGGTGTACAACAAAGTAATTCAGTTATATATAGACATACATGTATGTACATATATATCTTTTCATATTCTTTTCCAATGGTTTATTACAGCATATTGAATATAGTTCCCTGTGCTATACAGTAGGACCTTGTTATCTGTTTTATATACAGTGGTTTGTATCTGCTAATCCCAAACTCCTAATTTATCCCTCCCCCATCCCCTTTCCCCTTCAGTAACCATAAATTTGTTTTCTATGTCTGAGTCTGTTTTTGATTGTAAATAAGTTCATTTGTATCATATTTTAGATTCCACATATAAGTGATATCGTATGCTATTTGTCTTTCTCTTTCTGACTTAACTATGATAATCTCTAGGTCCATTCATGTTGCTGCAAATGGCATTTTCATTCTTTTTTGTGGCTGAGTAGCATTCCACTGTGTATATATACCACACCTTCTTTATCCATTCCTCTGTTGACGGACATTTAGGTTGCTTTCATATCTTGGCTATTATAAATAGTGCTGCGATGAACATTGGGGTGCATGTATCTTTTCATTAGAGTTTTCTGCAGATACATGCCCAGGCGTGGGATTGCAAGATCATATGGTAACTCTATTTAGTTTTTTAAGGACCCTCCATACTGTTTTCCATAGTGGATGCACCAATTTACATTCCCACCAACAGTGCAGGAGGGTTCCCTTTTCTCCACACCCTCTCCAGCATTTGTTGTTTGTAGACTTTTTAATGATGGCCAATCTGACTGGTGTGAGGTGATACCTCACTGTGGTTTTGATTTGCATTTCTCTAATGATTAGTGACATTGAGCATCTTTTCATGTGCCTGTTGTCCATCTGTATGTCTTCTTTGGAGAAATGTCTATTTAGGTCTTCTGCTGATTTTTTTATTGGGCTGTTTGCTTTTTATTGAGATATATAAGCTGTTTGTATATTTTGGAAATTAAGCCCTCGTTGGTTGCATCGTTTGCAAATATTTTCTCCCATTCTATAGCTTGTCTTTTCATTTTGTTTATGGTTTCCTTTGCTGTGCAAAAGCTTAAAGGTTTGATTAGGTCCCATTTAGTTTTGGTTTTGTTTGTTTGACGGTTTGCTTTTATTTCTTTTGCCTTGGAGACTGACCTAAGAAAACATTGCTACAATTTATGTCAGAATATGTTTTGCCTATGTTCTCTTCTAGGAGTTCTATGGTGTCACGTCTTATATTTAAGTCTTTAAGCCATTTTGAGTTTTATTTTTGTGTATGGTATGTTCTAACTTCATTGATTTACATGTGACTGTCCAGCTTTCCCAGCACCACTTGCTGAAGAGACTGTCTTTTCTCCATTGTATTTTCTTGCCCACTTTGTTGAAGGTTAATTGGCCGTAGGTGTGTGGGTTTATTTCTGGGCTCTCTATTCTGTTCCATTGAGCCACATGTCTGTTTTTGTGCCAATCTCACACTGTTTTGATTACTGTCGTTTTGTAGTATTGTCTGAAGTCTGGGAGGGTTATGCCTCCACCTTTGTTCTTTTTCCTGAGGATTGCTTTGGCAATTCTTTTATGGTTCCATATAAATTTTAGGATTATTTGTTCTGTGAAAAATGTCATGGGTAATTTGATAGGGATCACATTAAGTCTATAGATTGCTTAGGGTTGTATGGCCATTTTAATAATACTCTTCCAATCCAAGAGCATGGGATATCTTTCCATTTCTTTGAATCATCTTCAATTTCCTTTATCAGTCTTTTTCTTTTGCTCAGCATATGAGTCTTTCACCTCCTTGGTCAGGTTAATTCTTAAGTATTTTTTTATGCAATTTTAAAGGAGAATTTTTTTTAACTTTCCCTTTCTGATATTTTATTGTTAGTGTAAAGAAATGCAACAGATTTCTGTAGGTTAATCTTGTATACTGCTACCTTGCTGAATTCGTTTATTAGTTCTAGTAGTTTTGGGGTGGAGTTTTTAGGGTTTTCTCTATATATGGTATCATGTCATCTGCATAAAATCACAATTTTACCTCTTCCCTTCCAATTTGGATACCTTTCTATTTCTTCTTGTTGTCTGATTGCTGTGGCTAGGACTTTCAATACTACGTTGAGTAGAAGTAGTGAGAGTAGGCATCCTTGTCTTGTTCCAGATGTTAACAGGAAGGCTTTTGGCTTTTCACCACTGAGTATTATGTTGGCTGTGGGTTTGTCATAAACAGCTTTTTATTATGTTGAGATATGTTCCCTCTATACCCACTTTTGGTAAGAGGTTTTTTTTTTTTATCATGAATGGATGTTGAATTTTATCAAATGCTTTTTCTGCATCTATTGAGATGATCATGTGTTTTATTTCTTTTGTTGATGTGGTATAGGTTGAACGATCCCTGTGACCCTAGAATGAATCCAACTTGATTGTGGTATATGATCTTTTTTATGTGTTGTTGGATTCGGTTCGCTAATATTTGGTTGAAAATTATTGCATCTCATCAAAGATATTGACCTGTAATTTTCTATTTTGGTAGCATCTTTGTCTGGTTTTGGAATCAGGGTGGTGGTGCTTTCATAGAATGAGTTTGGGAGTGTTCCCTCCTCTTCAATCTTCTGGAAGAGTTTGAGAAGGATGGGTATAAGTTCTTCTTTTATGTTTGGTAGAATTCGCCAGTGAAGCCATCTGGTCCTGAACTTTTGTTTGCAGGGAGTTTGTTGTTTTGTTTTTTTACAGATTCTATTTCACTTCTAGTAATTGGTCTGTTCAAACTATTTCTTCTTGATTCAGTTTGGGTTTCTAAAAACGTGTCTATTTTTTCTAAGTTGTCCAGTTTGATAGCACATAATTGTTCACAGTACTCTGATGGGGTTTTTCCCCTGGAGTATCAGTTATTATTTCTCCTCTTTCATTTCGTATTTTGTTTCTTTGAGTCCTCTCTCTTTTCTTCATGGTGAGCCTGGCCAGGGGTTGTCAATTTTGTCTACTCTTTCAAAGAACCAGCTCTTGGTTTTATCTTTTTTTTACTATTATTGTTTTAATATTTATATCCTCTCTGATCTTTATTATTTCCTTCCTTCTGCTGACATTAGATTTTGTTTGTTTTTCTTTTTCCAATTCTTTTAAGTGGTAGTTTAGGCTCTTTGAGATTTTTCCAGGAAGGCCTGAATCGCTATGAATGTTTCCAAGGACTGCCCTTGCAGCATCCCATAGACTTTGTATAGTAGTGTTTTGTCATTTACATCAAGGTTTTTTCATTTTGTTTTGTTTTGTTTTGCGGTGCGAGGGCCTCTCACTGTTGTGGCCTCTCCTGTTGCGGAGAACAGGTTCCGGACGCGCAGGCTCAGCGGCCATGGCTCACGGGCCCAGCCGCTCCGTGGCATGTGGGATCTTCCCGGACGGGGGCACGAAGCCGTGTCCCCTGCATCGGCAGGCGGACTCTCAACCACTGTGCCACCAGGGAAGCCCTATCAAGGTATTTTTAAATTTCCTCTTTGATTTGCTTATTGACTCATAAAATTCTTCATCCTATAGATGAGAAAGCTGGGCCTCACAGTGAAATGGTTTAGCTCAAACCAGCTGCTTATGTAGAGGGAGAACACAGGCCCAGCACCTGAGACCCTCAAATTCTCCACATGGTTCCTGCACTGGCGCTTCTCGAAATGTGTTCCCTCTCTGTTTTGGGGAGGCAGGGCCAGCAGTAAACCTGCACAGCCTTGCCCCAATTCTCCTGTTCTCTGCCCTAATATAGCCCACAGAGGCCTCCATTTCCCTGGTTCACTACATTGAGAACATCATGCTGATGGGATCTGCTGAGCAGGAAGTAGCCAGGTCTTCAGAGGCTTTCAAAACACATGAAAATGACAGAGAAGAGAACCGCCACAAGCACTCAGGGCCCCGTCCTCAGTGAAGGGTCTGGGACACAGTGGTCTGGAGTAGTTGGAGATGTCTCCCCCAGGGTGAAAGACAAGTTACTGGTGGAAGGGGTGGAAGGAGGAATTTGTACATATCTATGAGGGCCTCACAACCAGGATTACAGAAACGAGGATGTAATGACTTGGCATATCTTCTGTTGCTGTGTTTTAGGGATGTATTTGTTTTTATGTGTTAACCATCCTCTTTTCTTCCCATCATTACTTTATACACGATTGTCAGACATTTAGTTTACGATTTAGCCTTTAGGGACTAGAATGTTCAGCGGCGCTGTGACTGAATTTCATAAGTGATGTATATACAAATCAGTTACGCATTCAGTGACCCTTGAAACTGTGCATCCCCTCATTTTGGGGAAAAGAGTGAGAATTTATTTGGAAGAAGCATGGCTGTATCTTGTCAGATAGGAACATAAAGTTGTTTGTTGTGTATAAAATTACAATGTGTGTAGCAGGTACATATGGAAGCTGAGTTGTGGAAGGAGGACACTGTGCAGTTTTCAATTTGTTGCCTCTAGTTCCAAGTTCACCCATTGTTACCTGCTCCGCGGAGAGGAATCTGGACCTCTTAAGCATTTTCCCTTTCCCACATGGCACGATGTTAAGTGTTGCCAGGAGAGGGCGCTGGAGAGACACTGCGGGAGGAAAGGGCTCTTCCTAGACGTGATGGGTTGCTCACCAGGCTTCTCCAGCACGCCCCCTAGTGGCCGGCTGCTGCAGTGCATGGCAGTCAGCCTCATCCAGAGGCTTCCCCCGACCTCCGCCCCACCCCACAGGGCAGTTTTGTAACAGCGTGCCTCCTGTGAGACCCCTCCCAGTGCCAGCTTTCCCTGGCAGCCTGGGAGGGGCAGGTGTCCATGAGTCCTCCAGCATGGCACTGCAGCGCTGATGCCATCTGCTGAGCCATGGCCATGCCCTCCCAACGAAGTCTGGATCTCAGCCCTGTTGGGGTCCAGGGTGTGAGGGTCTCTTGGGCGCTCCACCTCAGCCCCAGGGGGAGGAGCTAGTCCTTACAGCTGCTCTTCCTGGATTCTTCAGACGTCTCTGAACTTCTAACTTATTTCTCACTAACAACATAAGGCAAATCCAAAGTGCCTTCAAGGAGGGGGGCACCCGGCAGTCATCTCAGGACTGCCCTCCCCCCACAGCCCCTCTTCTACCTTTCTGCCTCCTCCCATGCCCCCCATATCCGTCCTTTCCTCTCTGTCCCCCTGTTCTCCCTCCCCCTCTTCCTTGCCTTATCACCAATTTTCCTACACTTGAGACGAAGGTTGCATGAAATCCCTTAGTGCCTGGCAGAGGGCTCCCTTCTTTCCCTGTGATGTCACACTGGGAAGGGGTGGGCAGAGGGCACCAGGCGGCCACCAAGGGCCCTCATGGTCACCTCCCCAGCCCGGAGGCCCACACAGCACTGGCCTCCCTTCAGGCACTTCCTGCCGTCTTGCTCTCCACAACTCCTTCAGTGACCGTGGATTGAAAAAGGTGCACAGAAGAGTCTAAGGAAAAACTGAGACACACGAAGACGCCCCAAGGCACGGAGGGGCTGGAAACTTCCTTCTGGAACCAGAGTGATTGTTCCCCCCACCCCGCCCCTGTGGGAGTGAGGAAATTGGCAGGGCGCGGGACGGTCAGTGTGCCCCCTACTGGCCATTGTATGTATGGACGTAGAGAAACACGCACATTGTATGTTACATGATAGCGTGAGTTATATGTTATTAGGTGGCTCTTGATAACAGATTGCAGGATACGCTGTGCCTGTCCATCAACCAGGGGCTGTTGGGTGGATTACAGGAGACCCACACGTTGGACTGCAAGGCAGCCATTTAAAGAAAGGGCTAGATCTGTGTGTTAGCACGGAAGCGTGGCTGTGATGCACTGATGAGGAAACAAGCGGCCTGTAAAAGTATATGTAAACATGACATTTTCTATTAAACCTGGAAGGGTTAAGCCCCACCTCGTTAAAAATCATAATCTCAAGGGCGAAGGTGCTGAGGAGCAGACGCCATCACTTTCAACCTAGGCTCTGGTGATATTTGACTACAGTGTGCACACGAGCATTCTGTAATAGAACTGAGGTATTTCCAGTTGGAAAATGGATATATGAAAGACACAAACAGACTTAAGGCTGGTCAAGTCCCCTCCCCAGGCCTCAGTTTTCTCATCTGTAAAATGGGGATGACCTTCTCTTCCTCTCGTAGTTTTATCTGTGTAACAAAGATTTGTAGAAACCGTTTCTCTGTGCCAGGTACCATTCTAAGCGCTTTCTACATATTAACTAAATCAATCTTTATAACAAGCTAATGAGGGAGGGACTATTATTATCCCCATTTTATAGATGGAGAAACTGAGGCCCAGAGAGGTTGAGGAAATTAGCCAAGCTCACCCAGCTAATAAATGGCAGAGCTGGGATTTGAACTCAAGAAGTCAGGCTCCTGGGCCTGGCTTCTGAGGTACCATACAACGTAGCAAAGAGTCAGTGAGAATGTATGTGAAGTGCATTCCGCATAATATGTGTCAGTGATATTTGTGGAAGGAGACAATGCTTCTCAGATCTACCTAAAGTGTGTGCTCCCCACAAACTCCTAGAACGGCCCCTGGCTCAGAAAAGCACACAGGACCCAACTGCTGAATTAATGAATGTGTGAATGAATGAATCCACAGAAACCTGGATTAAAACCTTGCTTTTCTAAGCAGTTTTTTGCATGGCAGCATCTAGCCCACGAGTTGCCACATAGTAGGGCTAAGAGATGCAGAGATGAATAGTGAGATGAACAGCATCTGGCACACAGTAGGCCGGCAGGAAATGACGGATGAATTACAGCAGGATGGTTTTCCTTCTGTTTCCTACAGCCCCATCCTGACTCCCACTCGCCTGGGAGCTTCAAGCAGGCAGGGACCCCGGCACCCAGCCCAGGGCCTGGCACACAGTAGGCGCTCAGGAAAGGCTGAAGAACATGTGTCTGACGAGAGAGGGGCCTGCAGGACCAGAGGGGGTCAGAGCTGGGCAAGCCTCAGTCCTGAGAGCTCAGGCAGGATGACCGCAAGGGGCCAGCCCACCGCCTCCGTGGGCAGCTCAGGATGGCGCCTGGACGCGCCTTGGGTGACAGACAGGAGGGTCTGCCTCTGGAGGGGAGGAAAGTGGAGAGGAAGGCAGCTGCGGGGCGGCCGGAGCCCCAGGCAGGCAGGGCCCAGGAGGAAGCCCGCCGGCCTGAACTGCGGGTCTGAGGCCAGGAAGAGCTTCCCCGCACCACGTCTTCTGGGGGGACCTCCTCCTGGTTCCCTCCAGCAAAAAGCATCCTGACCTCAAGGAAAAGGCTCCTGAAGGAAGATACATGCGGGCTCCCCGCCAAGTCCTCCTTCCACCCCGCAAAGCTCCCACGTCCACCCTATAAGTAATCCCACGCCGGGAAGAGTGTCCCTGCCTTGAAGCCCCCAGAGGCAGAATTAACAATCCAGCTTCCTTCTCCCTGTGTGCCCAGGCCCCACCCACCCCTCCTGAAACCTGGTCCCTTGCAGCCGCTTCCACCTCCTGCCCTCCCGGGGAGGAGCCTCCCATCACTCATCCTCGGAAACGTCCCTGTGCTTGCTGAGAACGTGGGTTTCTAACTGTGCGGTTCTAGGTGTGTCCATCAGAGCTGGGCCGTTAGTTGTGTGGTTCCACTCGTCTGCGTTCTCACCTCCTTGTTACACAGCTGTCAACTGCTGAGAGAGGCCTGTCAAAATCTTCTGCTGTCATTGTGAATTGGGGATATGATAAGTGCGCCCAAGTTAAAATGATTATACCTTCCAGTGAATTAATTAAGTCTTTGGACATTATATCGTAAGCCTCTTCATTTCTGACAGCGCTCTTTGCCGGAAAGTCTTCTTGGTCAGATATTAATACAGTCTTACATGCTTGTTCTTAGTATTTTATCTTTGCACTTGTAGTCTTTCTGTGCCCTTATAGTTTTAGCGGCATCTTTTACGGACGGTGTATTGCTGATTATTATTTTTATTTCTGTTGTTAATCCAACATGACACGGCTTCGTCTCGCTATTACTGATATACTTAGATTTACTGTGATTGCTGATATATTTGAATCTAGATCTACCATCTTCTTTTCGCACGATTTTTCATGTTTTTTCTATGCATTTCTTTTTTTCTTCCCTTTTCGGCCTTCTGCTGGACTGAGTTTTCTCTATCTCCCCTTTTATTTCTCATGTTGGAAGCTGTACATTCTGGCCCTATTATTTTAATGTCGACAATGACATTTAAATTTTTCCCCTTGGCTTCAAGCTAATTGTGGGTAATTGAGTTAATCAATATCTATACCGTCCTCTCCAGCAATACAAGGACTTAGATCACTTTTATTCAGATCATCCTGTGAGAGGATTTATTTCCACATGGTTTTATAACCTCAAAAACACTCATTGTTATTGTTGTCTTCTATAAATTGTGCACTTTGTTTTACCCACATAGTTACCAATTTCCCTTCCCCACTTCTTCCCGTGGTCCATGCTTCCTCCTGCATTTGGCTTCCTTCTTCCTAAAGCATGTGTCTCAGCAGTTATTTCAGCATGGCAGGTGATGATTAAAGCTCCTTTTGAAAACAAAATATTTATTTATTTATTTGGCTGTGCCAGGTCTTAATTGCAACACGGGATCTTCGATCTTTGTTGCAACATGTGGGATCTTTTTCACTGCAGCACAAGGGATCTAGTTCCCTGACCAGGGATCGAACCCTGGCCCCTTGCACTGGGAGTGCAGCATCTTAGCCACCGGACCACCAGGGAAGTCCCAAAGCTGTTCTTTTGTCTAGTTGAAACTGTCTACTTCAGCTCTCATTGTTGACTGATAGTTTCGCTGGGTATAGAATTCCAGATTGTCAGTCACTGTGTTCTTGGCACTTTGAGGACGGTGACCTTTATCTTCTGTTGTTGCCATGGAGATGTGTGATGTCAGGCCTTCCTTGGCAATCTTTCCTTTCAATTGATTGTGATATTTTCTTTGCCTCTGTGTTCTGCAGTCATATTATGTCATGGATTTCTTTTTACTTATCCTGCTTGCTTTTTATATATGATCCAAAATTTTTAGGTATTTTGTACGTGCAGGGGTTTTTGGTTTGGTAGTTCACAGTATAGCAGCGGGGCGGGGGGAAGGGGGGAGCCGAAATCACTCTTGGAGGTGCAAGTGTGTCCCCAGCACTGCCTGGCCCCTGGCCATGTGCAGGTGTGGCAGGAGAGGGACGGAGTCGGAAAATTCCAGGCCTCAGCTCTCAAATGAGCCTGGCCTTCAGCTAGCCCTCTGGGTGCAGGCCATCGGGGTGGGAATAATTGGCACAAGTAAGATAACTTGTTAGATACTCAGCAATGTTGCTTTGGAAGGGGATCTCCATGACTGAGAGCGGAGAGAGGGGTGAACTCCTGCCACGTGCCAGGGCTGGTCCAGGCGCTGAGAGAACAGGGACAGATGAGGGGAGAACCCCCCACAGTGCAACAAGGCCAGGGCCGCTCTAATGTAACATCGGGGGCGGGGGAAGCTGAGACTCCCCAGTGCTCCCCCAGTTGTTAGCAAACATGTAGCCACGTGGCAGGCGCCTGGTGCACAGGCTGCCCCTCAGCAGCAATGATGCACCCGTGCGACACTCTTCAGAGCTTGCAAATTGCTTTCATCCTCACAGCAGGCTGTTGAGACCCTCCACTTAAAGACGGGGAAGCTGAGGCTCAGAGGGCGAATAGGCTAACTTCTCTGTGCCTCAGTTTCTTCATCTGTCAGATGGGATAATACTGGTACCAATCTCTTCCGGCTCGTATGAGAATGCAGTGAGTTGATATCTATGAAGCGCTTTCAGTAGAGCAGGAGTTAATAGTAAAGGAAGGTACCACACAAGTGTTAGTGACGAATATTCCCCACGCCAGCCCAGAATCCACCCCTCCCCACTGCCCTTCACCCCCTCTACCGCAGTGCCCTGTCATCGTTTTCTTCGTAGCCCTTGCCCCTGTGTGAAATCACACGTTCACTTACCTGTGCACCTGTTTAGTGCGTCTCCCACACGCATCCCACGTGCCACGAGGGCAGGACCTCACCTGTTCATTCACTGAGTGTCCCTGACCAGGTGGCACTCCATAGATGTCTCTGAGTCTGAGAGTAACTAAGCAACCGATGGAGGCTACGTTTCAAGGAATCCCAATTGACCTTGATCCACTGGCCAACCACTCACTCTGAGCCATGGAAAATAGCCTCTGGAACGCACATTCCCGGTCAGGCACAGCCACACTTAGAGCCAGCCCCGCCTCCTCCAAGGGCATCCTCGTCCCTGGGCTGCATTTATTTTGTGCTCATAATACTCTCTCCTTGGACCTCTATTTGTTACACCCATTGGCAATTACTGAGCCCCTCCCTGCACAGCCGGGGAAGGTTCTCACGGCAGGAACTAAACCAGTCATCTGAGTCTCCAGCAGGTGCCAGGTATCTGGAAGGTATTCCTTCACCCGGATTCGGCAATTTTCTAAGTTTGTCCAACCTCATCTTATTTAGGCCCTCCCCCCGCCCCCCGCCAGCATGCACTTATTTCCCCCATGAGTATTTTTAAAGCAAATCTCAGACGTTGCATCATTTTATCCAACTTTACAATTCTAAGGGGTTTACACAACCACCAGCTTCTCTCTGAGAGGTGGGTGCCATAACCCCATTTTACACATGTGGAAACTGAGGCCCAGAGAGCTGAAGTTCTTGTCCAGAGTGACAGAGGTGAATGGTGGGGCCGGCACTAGGCTGGCTGGACACCCGGTCCTAAGACGCCCCTCCCTCCACGAGGCCCCTGGCCAGCCCTCCTCCCCTTCCCCGGGGCAGGGCTCCCAGGGCCAGACTTTGATCTCTTCCAGGGCCAAATTCCAGATGCAGGCCTCACCAGCCGGCTCAGGCAGGACGATTGATGGGGTGTTGATGACGTCAGGGTTTACAGACAAGCTCCGGGCTGGGCCGGGGTGCTGTGGGCCGATTGTCAGGCGTGATGGGAACCAGACACCTCGGCCCCTGGGCTCCCGGAGGAGAAGGCGAGGGGCCAGGAGAGGGGCCTGGGGGCTTCTCACCCTGGGGCAGCCACAGAATCAGGAGTACCTGTCAGGTGAGAGCAGGTTTCCTGGTTCCTTGAGGATCTCAGGGTGGCCCTCGAGGTGTCGGGGGTGCCCTGAATCCCCTCCGCGTAGGATCTAGCAGGAAGGGCTCTCGATTCAGAGTCCAGTGTCGGCCGCTGAAAATGACCTCACTCTGCCTTTCCCTCTCTGGCCCTCAGTCTGTTCATCAACAACAAAAGAAGGTGAGGCTACCCTGGGGGTCAACACACTTTTCCTGTAAAGGGCCAAATACTTCGGCTTTGAGAACCACACAGCCTCTATTGCCACTACCAGACTCTTCCACTGTAGCCTGAAAGCCACCAGATGCAAGATCTAATCAAGTGGGAGAGGCTGTGTTCCAATAAAACTTTATTTACAAAAGCAGGTGGTGGGCCAGATTTGGCCCTCCAGCTGTAGTTGGCTCACCCCTGGAGTCGCCAGTCACTAAAGGCCCTTTGAACTCTGGAAAATGTGCAAGTCAGAGAATAGGGGGCCTTGTGGGGGCTGGTAGATAATGTGAATGAGCCAAGCAAAAGCCAGCAGAGGCATTAGGGAGTGGTGAGGACTGCAGCAAACTACAGAGCTGTGCCGTGACTCAAAGGGGATGTGGTGGGTTATGCCTTGCTCTCGCCAATCATGGCCAGGTGGAAAACAACTTACTCCCAGATATAAACGAGTATTCAAAAGAAGCTGGAAATCTGCTTGTTAAAAAAATGTGAGGTACCCGATTTTGAAATGTTACTTATAAAACTCAAACTTGTAAAAACCATCGTGTGGTCCAAATCCCATCACACAGGCTCACGGGCCATATTAGGCCCAGGGCCACTCTTTGCAAACTCTGCTCTCCATTCAGATCTTTCCCCCCAACTGCAGATGCCGGGTTAGTGTTTGCAGAAGCTCAGAGATTTGGGGGCTCACCTCGGTGGGCTGGCTATTTTCTTCCACCCTTGGGCGTCCACAGGGTGATGGGAAACTTACAAACGCTGATGAGGGAAGAACCCGGCCTCAGCTC
Source organism: Delphinus delphis (assembly GCF_949987515.2). Lineage (NCBI taxonomy): Eukaryota > Metazoa > Chordata > Mammalia > Artiodactyla > Delphinidae > Delphinus > Delphinus delphis. The sequence continues at coordinate 12,897,389 of NC_082695.1, read as the reverse complement.
GTGGACCTGCATAGGCTTCGGGGACCTGGACCACAGAATCCCCTTGGGGAAGCGGCTTTGCTGCCAGGCTGGGAGGAGTGATCTCCCAGGGTTCCCTGCCCGGGGCTGCGGGCAGCACAGGGGCTTCTCTGCTTGGGAGGGAAGCAAGCAAGGCTGTCACTCCAGCCACCTGCCCTATGTCCCCAGATGGCCAACCAGCTCAGGCCCCTGGAGGCTTGTCCCTCTGAGCGGTCTCCCCTGGGAGGCCCACACTGCTCTTGTCAATCGCCGTTCTCCTGCTGGCATGGAAGGGGCCCGGGTCTCCAGCCTGTTGCGGTTTCAGTGCCAAGTGTCTCTAAGGCAACGTCCAACCAAGATGTGCGATTCTGGAAATGGCTGTGAGAGGCGGGAGGCCGTGGGCGGAGGCGGAGGCGTGGGGCTGGCCCGGGACCGGGATGTTTATTCTTCCTTCGGGGCCTGTGGGCCTGGGAGCCATTAAAAATGCCGATTAATCTTCCTGCTGGTCTCAGAGGGTAAAATTAGAGCCAGAAATGAGTCTGGAGCTACAAGGACATGGGAAGGATATGCAGAGCCTCTGCCCCTGTGAACTGGTGAGGAAAACAAGATGCCTTCCACTGCCACTCCAGAGTGATCCAGTGGGTCTGTCTGTTCATCTGCCTTTGAAAATCAGGTTTATTGAGTATAATTTACCTTCCAAGAAATACACCCATTTTGGTGCAGCTCCCGTGGAAAACAGGAGAGGGGACTCCCGTGGCGGTCCAGTGGTTAGGATTCTGTGCTTCCGCTGCAGGGGCGTGCGTTGGTTCCCTGGTCAGAGGAGTGAGATGATTCCACATGCCACACTGCGTGGCCAAACACAGAAACACTAAAAAGAGAATGACTGTATGATCCAGCAATCCCACTTCTGGGGATCGACCCCCAGAGAACTGAAAGCAGGATCTCAAAGAGATGTGCACGTGGCAGCAGCAGCCTTCACAGTAGCCAAAGGTGGAAGCAACCCACGTGCCCACGGATGGACAAACAGAACGCCACCTATTCCAACAGTGGACTATTATCCAACCTTAAAAAGGGAGGAGATTCTGACACACGCCACAACTTGGACACACCTTGAGGACATGATGCTCAGTGAACTAAGCCAGTCCCAGAAAGACACATGCTGAGTGATTCCACGCGTATGAGGTTCCTGGAAGTGTCAGATTCATAGAGACAGAAATAGATGGTGGTTACCAGGCTGAGGAGGGGGAGGGAGGGTGGGGAGTTGTTGTTTAACGGGGACAGAGTTTCAGTTTTGCAAGATGGAAAAGTTCTGGAGATCAGTTGTAGCAAACTGTGAATATACTGCACACTGCTTAAAAGTGGTTAAGATGGTAAATTTTATGTTGTATGCTTTTCCCCACAATTAAACATTAAAAAGTTTTAAATGCGCCCATTTTACGTGTACAATTCCTTGGACTTTGCCAGATAGAACATCACCCCAGTCAAAATAGAAAGCGTTCCCTCACCCGGAGAGTCCTTTGTGCCTCACTGCAGTCTATGCTGGTTTTAAACATCCTGCTGAATTCAAGTTTAATTAAAAGGGAAGGATACCCCCAACTGCCCTGGGGTCTGGGTCAAGCCTAAACCTCTGTGACTGCTGCGAGCTGTTTCCCACTCAGGCTCCGTCCTACCTGGTCCTCGAACCTGTCTGTGGGAGGGGACGGCGGCGAGCAAGGGAGACACATTTGCTTTGGCTTCTTAATTTCTAATCAGCTGTCCAGGTATTGAAAGTAGCAGCATGAAACACCGGCTCGACAGAGGCAGACAGACACACACACGGACACGCACACATGAACACGGACACACACACACACACGCACTCCCCCTGGCGGCTCCCCAGCCTTTGCTCACTGCCCGCTGTGCTGTAATTGGCCACACAGGAGCCAGGCTGCTCTTGAAAACCACCTCCACCCATGGCCCTGGTGTGCAGCCGGCAGTGTGTCCCCTGGGGCTGTTCACCCAGGCGAGGGCTCCCCTGGGAGAGTGAACGCAGACCAGCCTCCTTGAATGCTCCCTCCTCACTGCCCACCCCCCACCCCCAGCCTCGACCTCTGGCTTTCAAACTCCCTGACTTCTGCCTGTAAAGAGTGGTCAGTGAAGGTCGCCCCCTGGTGGAATATCTGGGACATAACAAGAATTGGTCTCTGCTTTCGTGGTTTCGTTGAATTCATTCAATTCCAAATATTTGAGGAGGGGGGAATATGACAGTGGAGAAAGCTGGAAGACACCTTAACCAAGTGATCAGGTTCATGTCACCTGGAAGGGGACAGAGGGACATCGTGTACCCCTGGCGTGATGCACTGAGAAGGGCACCTCCTTTCTCAGGTATTCTTACCCCCCAAGTCTGTACTACTTTTCCAACTTTTCCATGAGCCTAAAATTCTTTCAAAGAATTTTCCAAAATTTCAAAATAAAAAGTTAGAGTATTTGCGGGCCTTCTTACATATGTGGAAGGCACTGATCTTTAAACTGGGGATACACGCCTTCATGGAACTAATGTTCTCATGGGAGAGAAGACACAAACCAACCCAATGTTTGCATCTATGTCAAGTAATAAGGGCTGGGAAGCAAAAGAAGGAAGGACAAAGGGTCAGGGGTGAAGGGCCGAGGGCAGCTGGTGGCTGGTGGTCAGGGCAAGCTCTCTGTGGAGGTGACTAATGGCAAGGCCGTGAGTGGCTGAGGGGGGCACACAAACTCATTCATTAAACCAGCAGATATTATCCCAGAGCCCGCTATGTGCTGGGCGCTTGGGGACACAGCAGTGAGCAGATTCTGTGTCCCTCGCAGTGCTTACCTTCCAGGTAGGCAGAGAAAAAAATTCAGTCAATAAGTAACACTGTGTCTCACATTGTGCTCAGTGCTGTGAGTGAGAAGCCCACCTCCGGACCTTTGCACGTCCTGTTCCCTCCACCAGAAATTCGCACTCCTTCTCCTCTGGCCTCTGCTCGCCCATCACTCGCCCAGCAAGACCTGTGTCACACACATGTTCTGTTTGAAAAGCACATGCACCCCCTTTCCTTGCTGCCAGCCCCCCTCCCCTGCTTCCTGCCCACAGCACTGAGCACGATCCACCACACGATGTTACTTATTCAGGAATGAGTTGCAAAAGTAGTACAGACTTGAGGGTAAGAATACCTGAGAAAGGAGGTGCCCTTCTCAGTGCATCACGCCAGGGGTACACGATGTCCCTCTGTCCCCTTCCAGGTGACATGAACCTGATCACTTGGTTAAGGTGTCTTCCAGCTTTCTCCACTGTCATATTCCCCCCTCCTCAAATATTTGGAATTGAATGAATTCAACGAAACCACGAAAGCAGAGACCAATTCTTGTTATGTCCCAGATATTCCACCAGGGGGCGACCTTCACTGACCACTCTTTACAGGCAGAAGTCAGGGAGTTTGAAAGCCAGAGGTCGAGGCTGGGGGTGGGGGGGGGCAGTGAGGAGGGAGCATTCAAGGAGGCTGGTCTGCGTTCACTCTCCCAGGGGAGCCCTCGCCTGGGTGAACAGCCCCAGGGGACACACTGCCGGCTGCACACCAGGGCCATGGGTGGAGGTGGTTTTCAAGAGCAGCCTGGCTCCTGTGTGGCCAATTACAGCACAGCGGGCAGTGAGCAAAGGCTGGGGAGCCGCCAGGGGGAGTGCGTGTGTGTGTGTGTGTCCGTGTTCATGTGTGCGTGTCCGTGTGTGTGTCTGTCTGCCTCTGTCGAGCCGGTGTTTCATGCTGCTACTTTCAATACCTGGACAGCTGATTAGAAATTAAGAAGCCAAAGCAAATGTGTCTCCCTTGCTCGCCGCCGTCCCCTCCCACAGACAGGTTCGAGGACCAGGTAGGACGGAGCCTGAGTGGGAAACAGCTCGCAGCAGTCACAGAGGTTTAGGCTTGACCCAGACCCCAGGGCAGTTGGGGGTATCCTTCCCTTTTAATTAAACTTGAATTCAGCAGGATGTTTAAAACCAGCATAGACTGCAGTGAGGCACAAAGGACTCTCCGGGTGAGGGAACGCTTTCTATTTTGACTGGGGTGATGTTCTATCTGGCAAAGTCCAAGGAATTGTACACGTAAAATGGGCGCATTTAAAACTTTTTAATGTTTAATTGTGGGGAAAAGCATACAACATAAAATTTACCATCTTAACCACTTTTAAGCAGTGTGCAGTATATTCACAGTTTGCTACAACTGATCTCCAGAACTTTTCCATCTTGCAAAACTGAAACTCTGTCCCCGTTAAACAACAACTCCCCACCCTCCCTCCCCCTCCTCAGCCTGGTAACCACCATCTATTTCTGTCTCTATGAATCTGACACTTCCAGGAACCTCATACGCGTGGAATCACTCAGCATGTGTCTTTCTGGGACTGGCTTAGTTCACTGAGCATCATGTCCTCAAGGTGTGTCCAAGTTGTGGCGTGTGTCAGAATCTCCTCCCTTTTTAAGGTTGGATAATAGTCCACTGTTGGAATAGGCGGCGTTCTGTTTGTCCATCCGTGGGCACGTGGGTTGCTTCCACCTTTGGCTACTGTGAAGGCTGCTGCTGCCACGTGCACATCTCTTTGAGATCCTGCTTTCAGTTCTCTGGGGGTCGATCCCCAGAAGTGGGATTGCTGGATCATACAGTCATTCTCTTTTTAGTGTTTCTGTGTTTGGCCACGCAGTGTGGCATGTGGAATCATCTCACTCCTCTGACCAGGGAACCAACGCACGCCCCTGCAGCGGAAGCACAGAATCCTAACCACTGGACCGCCACGGGAGTCCCCTCTCCTGTTTTCCACGGGAGCTGCACCAAAATGGGTGTATTTCTTGGAAGGTAAATTATACTCAATAAACCTGATTTTCAAAGGCAGATGAACAGACAGACCCACTGGATCACTCTGGAGTGGCAGTGGAAGGCATCTTGTTTTCCTCACCAGTTCACAGGGGCAGAGGCTCTGCATATCCTTCCCATGTCCTTGTAGCTCCAGACTCATTTCTGGCTCTAATTTTACCCTCTGAGACCAGCAGGAAGATTAATCGGCATTTTTAATGGCTCCCAGGCCCACAGGCCCCGAAGGAAGAATAAACATCCCGGTCCCGGGCCAGCCCCACGCCTCCGCCTCCGCCCACGGCCTCCCGCCTCTCACAGCCATTTCCAGAATCGCACATCTTGGTTGGACGTTGCCTTAGAGACACTTGGCACTGAAACCGCAACAGGCTGGAGACCCGGGCCCCTTCCATGCCAGCAGGAGAACGGCGATTGACAAGAGCAGTGTGGGCCTCCCAGGGGAGACCGCTCAGAGGGACAAGCCTCCAGGGGCCTGAGCTGGTTGGCCATCTGGGGACATAGGGCAGGTGGCTGGAGTGACAGCCTTGCTTGCTTCCCTCCCAAGCAGAGAAGCCCCTGTGCTGCCCGCAGCCCCGGGCAGGGAACCCTGGGAGATCACTCCTCCCAGCCTGGCAGCAAAGCCGCTTCCCCAAGGGGATTCTGTGGTCCAGGTCCCCGAAGCCTATGCAGGTCCACGAGCTGAGGCCGGGTTCTTCCCTCATCAGCGTTTGTAAGTTTCCCATCACCCTGTGGACGCCCAAGGGTGGAAGAAAATAGCCAGCCCACCGAGGTGAGCCCCCAAATCTCTGAGCTTCTGCAAACACTAACCCGGCATCTGCAGTTGGGGGGAAAGATCTGAATGGAGAGCAGAGTTTGCAAAGAGTGGCCCTGGGCCTAATATGGCCCGTGAGCCTGTGTGATGGGATTTGGACCACACGATGGTTTTTACAAGTTTGAGTTTTATAAGTAACATTTCAAAATCGGGTACCTCACATTTTTTTAACAAGCAGATTTCCAGCTTCTTTTGAATACTCGTTTATATCTGGGAGTAAGTTGTTTTCCACCTGGCCATGATTGGCGAGAGCAAGGCATAACCCACCACATCCCCTTTGAGTCACGGCACAGCTCTGTAGTTTGCTGCAGTCCTCACCACTCCCTAATGCCTCTGCTGGCTTTTGCTTGGCTCATTCACATTATCTACCAGCCCCCACAAGGCCCCCTATTCTCTGACTTGCACATTTTCCAGAGTTCAAAGGGCCTTTAGTGACTGGCGACTCCAGGGGTGAGCCAACTACAGCTGGAGGGCCAAATCTGGCCCACCACCTGCTTTTGTAAATAAAGTTTTATTGGAACACAGCCTCTCCCACTTGATTAGATCTTGCATCTGGTGGCTTTCAGGCTACAGTGGAAGAGTCTGGTAGTGGCAATAGAGGCTGTGTGGTTCTCAAAGCCGAAGTATTTGGCCCTTTACAGGAAAAGTGTGTTGACCCCCAGGGTAGCCTCACCTTCTTTTGTTGTTGATGAACAGACTGAGGGCCAGAGAGGGAAAGGCAGAGTGAGGTCATTTTCAGCGGCCGACACTGGACTCTGAATCGAGAGCCCTTCCTGCTAGATCCTACGCGGAGGGGATTCAGGGCACCCCCGACACCTCGAGGGCCACCCTGAGATCCTCAAGGAACCAGGAAACCTGCTCTCACCTGACAGGTACTCCTGATTCTGTGGCTGCCCCAGGGTGAGAAGCCCCCAGGCCCCTCTCCTGGCCCCTCGCCTTCTCCTCCGGGAGCCCAGGGGCCGAGGTGTCTGGTTCCCATCACGCCTGACAATCGGCCCACAGCACCCCGGCCCAGCCCGGAGCTTGTCTGTAAACCCTGACGTCATCAACACCCCATCAATCGTCCTGCCTGAGCCGGCTGGTGAGGCCTGCATCTGGAATTTGGCCCTGGAAGAGATCAAAGTCTGGCCCTGGGAGCCCTGCCCCGGGGAAGGGGAGGAGGGCTGGCCAGGGGCCTCGTGGAGGGAGGGGCGTCTTAGGACCGGGTGTCCAGCCAGCCTAGTGCCGGCCCCACCATTCACCTCTGTCACTCTGGACAAGAACTTCAGCTCTCTGGGCCTCAGTTTCCACATGTGTAAAATGGGGTTATGGCACCCACCTCTCAGAGAGAAGCTGGTGGTTGTGTAAACCCCTTAGAATTGTAAAGTTGGATAAAATGATGCAACGTCTGAGATTTGCTTTAAAAATACTCATGGGGGAAATAAGTGCATGCTGGCGGGGGGCGGGGGGAGGGCCTAAATAAGATGAGGTTGGACAAACTTAGAAAATTGCCGAATCCGGGTGAAGGAATACCTTCCAGATACCTGGCACCTGCTGGAGACTCAGATGACTGGTTTAGTTCCTGCCGTGAGAACCTTCCCCGGCTGTGCAGGGAGGGGCTCAGTAATTGCCAATGGGTGTAACAAATAGAGGTCCAAGGAGAGAGTATTATGAGCACAAAATAAATGCAGCCCAGGGACGAGGATGCCCTTGGAGGAGGCGGGGCTGGCTCTAAGTGTGGCTGTGCCTGACCGGGAATGTGCGTTCCAGAGGCTATTTTCCATGGCTCAGAGTGAGTGGTTGGCCAGTGGATCAAGGTCAATTGGGATTCCTTGAAACGTAGCCTCCATCGGTTGCTTAGTTACTCTCAGACTCAGAGACATCTATGGAGTGCCACCTGGTCAGGGACACTCAGTGAATGAACAGGTGAGGTCCTGCCCTCGTGGCACGTGGGATGCGTGTGGGAGACGCACTAAACAGGTGCACAGGTAAGTGAACGTGTGATTTCACACAGGGGCAAGGGCTACGAAGAAAACGATGACAGGGCACTGCGGTAGAGGGGGTGAAGGGCAGTGGGGAGGGGTGGATTCTGGGCTGGCGTGGGGAATATTCGTCACTAACACTTGTGTGGTACCTTCCTTTACTATTAACTCCTGCTCTACTGAAAGCGCTTCATAGATATCAACTCACTGCATTCTCATACGAGCCGGAAGAGATTGGTACCAGTATTATCCCATCTGACAGATGAAGAAACTGAGGCACAGAGAAGTTAGCCTATTCGCCCTCTGAGCCTCAGCTTCCCCGTCTTTAAGTGGAGGGTCTCAACAGCCTGCTGTGAGGATGAAAGCAATTTGCAAGCTCTGAAGAGTGTCGCACGGGTGCATCATTGCTGCTGAGGGGCAGCCTGTGCACCAGGCGCCTGCCACGTGGCTACATGTTTGCTAACAACTGGGGGAGCACTGGGGAGTCTCAGCTTCCCCCGCCCCCGATGTTACATTAGAGCGGCCCTGGCCTTGTTGCACTGTGGGGGGTTCTCCCCTCATCTGTCCCTGTTCTCTCAGCGCCTGGACCAGCCCTGGCACGTGGCAGGAGTTCACCCCTCTCTCCGCTCTCAGTCATGGAGATCCCCTTCCAAAGCAACATTGCTGAGTATCTAACAAGTTATCTTACTTGTGCCAATTATTCCCACCCCGATGGCCTGCACCCAGAGGGCTAGCTGAAGGCCAGGCTCATTTGAGAGCTGAGGCCTGGAATTTTCCGACTCCGTCCCTCTCCTGCCACACCTGCACATGGCCAGGGGCCAGGCAGTGCTGGGGACACACTTGCACCTCCAAGAGTGATTTCGGCTCCCCCCTTCCCCCCGCCCCGCTGCTATACTGTGAACTACCAAACCAAAAACCCCTGCACGTACAAAATACCTAAAAATTTTGGATCATATATAAAAAGCAAGCAGGATAAGTAAAAAGAAATCCATGACATAATATGACTGCAGAACACAGAGGCAAAGAAAATATCACAATCAATTGAAAGGAAAGATTGCCAAGGAAGGCCTGACATCACACATCTCCATGGCAACAACAGAAGATAAAGGTCACCGTCCTCAAAGTGCCAAGAACACAGTGACTGACAATCTGGAATTCTATACCCAGCGAAACTATCAGTCAACAATGAGAGCTGAAGTAGACAGTTTCAACTAGACAAAAGAACAGCTTTGGGACTTCCCTGGTGGTCCGGTGGCTAAGATGCTGCACTCCCAGTGCAAGGGGCCAGGGTTCGATCCCTGGTCAGGGAACTAGATCCCTTGTGCTGCAGTGAAAAAGATCCCACATGTTGCAACAAAGATCGAAGATCCCGTGTTGCAATTAAGACCTGGCACAGCCAAATAAATAAATAAATATTTTGTTTTCAAAAGGAGCTTTAATCATCACCTGCCATGCTGAAATAACTGCTGAGACACATGCTTTAGGAAGAAGGAAGCCAAATGCAGGAGGAAGCATGGACCACGGGAAGAAGTGGGGAAGGGAAATTGGTAACTATGTGGGTAAAACAAAGTGCACAATTTATAGAAGACAACAATAACAATGAGTGTTTTTGAGGTTATAAAACCATGTGGAAATAAATCCTCTCACAGGATGATCTGAATAAAAGTGATCTAAGTCCTTGTATTGCTGGAGAGGACGGTATAGATATTGATTAACTCAATTACCCACAATTAGCTTGAAGCCAAGGGGAAAAATTTAAATGTCATTGTCGACATTAAAATAATAGGGCCAGAATGTACAGCTTCCAACATGAGAAATAAAAGGGGAGATAGAGAAAACTCAGTCCAGCAGAAGGCCGAAAAGGGAAGAAAAAAAGAAATGCATAGAAAAAACATGAAAAATCGTGCGAAAAGAAGATGGTAGATCTAGATTCAAATATATCAGCAATCACAGTAAATCTAAGTATATCAGTAATAGCGAGACGAAGCCGTGTCATGTTGGATTAACAACAGAAATAAAAATAATAATCAGCAATACACCGTCCGTAAAAGATGCCGCTAAAACTATAAGGGCACAGAAAGACTACAAGTGCAAAGATAAAATACTAAGAACAAGCATGTAAGACTGTATTAATATCTGACCAAGAAGACTTTCCGGCAAAGAGCGCTGTCAGAAATGAAGAGGCTTACGATATAATGTCCAAAGACTTAATTAATTCACTGGAAGGTATAATCATTTTAACTTGGGCGCACTTATCATATCCCCAATTCACAATGACAGCAGAAGATTTTGACAGGCCTCTCTCAGCAGTTGACAGCTGTGTAACAAGGAGGTGAGAACGCAGACGAGTGGAACCACACAACTAACGGCCCAGCTCTGATGGACACACCTAGAACCGCACAGTTAGAAACCCACGTTCTCAGCAAGCACAGGGACGTTTCCGAGGATGAGTGATGGGAGGCTCCTCCCCGGGAGGGCAGGAGGTGGAAGCGGCTGCAAGGGACCAGGTTTCAGGAGGGGTGGGTGGGGCCTGGGCACACAGGGAGAAGGAAGCTGGATTGTTAATTCTGCCTCTGGGGGCTTCAAGGCAGGGACACTCTTCCCGGCGTGGGATTACTTATAGGGTGGACGTGGGAGCTTTGCGGGGTGGAAGGAGGACTTGGCGGGGAGCCCGCATGTATCTTCCTTCAGGAGCCTTTTCCTTGAGGTCAGGATGCTTTTTGCTGGAGGGAACCAGGAGGAGGTCCCCCCAGAAGACGTGGTGCGGGGAAGCTCTTCCTGGCCTCAGACCCGCAGTTCAGGCCGGCGGGCTTCCTCCTGGGCCCTGCCTGCCTGGGGCTCCGGCCGCCCCGCAGCTGCCTTCCTCTCCACTTTCCTCCCCTCCAGAGGCAGACCCTCCTGTCTGTCACCCAAGGCGCGTCCAGGCGCCATCCTGAGCTGCCCACGGAGGCGGTGGGCTGGCCCCTTGCGGTCATCCTGCCTGAGCTCTCAGGACTGAGGCTTGCCCAGCTCTGACCCCCTCTGGTCCTGCAGGCCCCTCTCTCGTCAGACACATGTTCTTCAGCCTTTCCTGAGCGCCTACTGTGTGCCAGGCCCTGGGCTGGGTGCCGGGGTCCCTGCCTGCTTGAAGCTCCCAGGCGAGTGGGAGTCAGGATGGGGCTGTAGGAAACAGAAGGAAAACCATCCTGCTGTAATTCATCCGTCATTTCCTGCCGGCCTACTGTGTGCCAGATGCTGTTCATCTCACTATTCATCTCTGCATCTCTTAGCCCTACTATGTGGCAACTCGTGGGCTAGATGCTGCCATGCAAAAAACTGCTTAGAAAAGCAAGGTTTTAATCCAGGTTTCTGTGGATTCATTCATTCACACATTCATTAATTCAGCAGTTGGGTCCTGTGTGCTTTTCTGAGCCAGGGGCCGTTCTAGGAGCTTGTGGGGAGCACACACTTTAGGTAGATCTGAGAAGCATTGTCTCCTTCCACAAATATCACTGACACATATTATGCGGAATGCACTTCACATACATTCTCACTGACTCTTTGCTACGTTGTATGGTACCTCAGAAGCCAGGCCCAGGAGCCTGACTTCTTGAGTTCAAATCCCAGCTCTGCCATTTATTAGCTGGGTGAGCTTGGCTAATTTCCTCAACCTCTCTGGGCCTCAGTTTCTCCATCTATAAAATGGGGATAATAATAGTCCCTCCCTCATTAGCTTGTTATAAAGATTGATTTAGTTAATATGTAGAAAGCGCTTAGAATGGTACCTGGCACAGAGAAACGGTTTCTACAAATCTTTGTTACACAGATAAAACTACGAGAGGAAGAGAAGGTCATCCCCATTTTACAGATGAGAAAACTGAGGCCTGGGGAGGGGACTTGACCAGCCTTAAGTCTGTTTGTGTCTTTCATATATCCATTTTCCAACTGGAAATACCTCAGTTCTATTACAGAATGCTCGTGTGCACACTGTAGTCAAATATCACCAGAGCCTAGGTTGAAAGTGATGGCGTCTGCTCCTCAGCACCTTCGCCCTTGAGATTATGATTTTTAACGAGGTGGGGCTTAACCCTTCCAGGTTTAATAGAAAATGTCATGTTTACATATACTTTTACAGGCCGCTTGTTTCCTCATCAGTGCATCACAGCCACGCTTCCGTGCTAACACACAGATCTAGCCCTTTCTTTAAATGGCTGCCTTGCAGTCCAACGTGTGGGTCTCCTGTAATCCACCCAACAGCCCCTGGTTGATGGACAGGCACAGCGTATCCTGCAATCTGTTATCAAGAGCCACCTAATAACATATAACTCACGCTATCATGTAACATACAATGTGCGTGTTTCTCTACGTCCATACATACAATGGCCAGTAGGGGGCACACTGACCGTCCCGCGCCCTGCCAATTTCCTCACTCCCACAGGGGCGGGGTGGGGGGAACAATCACTCTGGTTCCAGAAGGAAGTTTCCAGCCCCTCCGTGCCTTGGGGCGTCTTCGTGTGTCTCAGTTTTTCCTTAGACTCTTCTGTGCACCTTTTTCAATCCACGGTCACTGAAGGAGTTGTGGAGAGCAAGACGGCAGGAAGTGCCTGAAGGGAGGCCAGTGCTGTGTGGGCCTCCGGGCTGGGGAGGTGACCATGAGGGCCCTTGGTGGCCGCCTGGTGCCCTCTGCCCACCCCTTCCCAGTGTGACATCACAGGGAAAGAAGGGAGCCCTCTGCCAGGCACTAAGGGATTTGATGCAACCTTCGTCTCAAGTGCAGAAAAGTTGGACTGTTTATTTTTCAAAGGTGGTGGGAGGACGGTGATAAGGCAAGGAAGAGGGGGAGGGAGAACAGGGGGACAGAGAGGAAAGGACGGATATGGGGGGCATGGGAGGAGGCAGAAAGGTAGAAGAGGGGCTGTGGGGGGAGGGCAGTCCTGAGATGACTGCCGGGTGCCCCCCTCCTTGAAGGCACTTTGGATTTGCCTTATGTTGTTAGTGAGAAATAAGTTAGAAGTTCAGAGACGTCTGAAGAATCCAGGAAGAGCAGCTGTAAGGACTAGCTCCTCCCCCTGGGGCTGAGGTGGAGCGCCCAAGAGACCCTCACACCCTGGACCCCAACAGGGCTGAGATCCAGACTTCGTTGGGAGGGCATGGCCATGGCTCAGCAGATGGCATCAGCGCTGCAGTGCCATGCTGGAGGACTCATGGACACCTGCCCCTCCCAGGCTGCCAGGGAAAGCTGGCACTGGGAGGGGTCTCACTGGAGGCACGCTGTTACAAAACTGCCCTGTGGGGTGGGGCGGAGGTCGGGGGAAGCCTCTGGATGAGGCTGACTGCCATGCACTGCAGCAGCCGGCCACTAGGGGGCGTGCTGGAGAAGCCTGGTGAGCAACCCATCACGTCTAGGAAGAGCCCTTTCCTCCCGCAGTGTCTCTCCAGCGCCCTCTCCTGGCAACACTTAACATCGTGCCATGTGGGAAAGGGAAAATGCTTAAGAGGTCCAGATTCCTCTCCTCTGAGCAGGCAAAATGGGTGAATTTGGAACTGGAGGCAATAAACTGAAAAGAGCACAGTCTCCTCCTTCCACGACTCAGCTTCCATATGTACCTGCTCCACACATTGTAATTTTATACACATCAAACAACTTTATGTTCCTATCTGACAAGATACAGCCATGCTTCTTCCAAATAAATTCTCACTCTTTTCCTAAAAATGAGGGGATGCACAGTTTTAAGGGTCACTGAATGTGTAACTGATTTGTATATACATCACTCCTGAAATTCAGTCACAGCGCTGCTGAATATTCCAGTCCCTAAAGGCTAAATCGTAAACTAAATGTCTGACAATCGTGTATAAAGTAATGATGGGAAGAAAAGAGGATGGTTAGCACATAAAAATAAATACATCCCTAAAACACAGCAATAGAAGATATGCCAAGTCATTACGTCCTCGTTTCTGTAATCGTGGTGTGAGGCCCTCCTAGATATGTACAAATTCCTCCTCCCACCCCCTCGTTCTGCATCTTCCCCCACTCTCAGCCAGAACGCCAGCTGGTGCGAGTATTTTCCCTGGTGGTGTGACCCAAGCCTTCATCTCTGAGGGGTCTGAGTCCTCAACCATCCTGACATGATTGGCTGCTGTGGTTTTCCATCCACCTTTATTATCTGGCTTGGAAGTGCTGGGGCACCCAGAGACCCCCCCCCCCCCCCGCCTGGTTCCAGACAGCATCCTCCTGACCCCCACTGAGTCGAAGCAACTCAGCTTCCACTTGGTAGTAGGGATCAACCACTCCAGCCAGTAAGTTAACTCCTTCTGGTTTCCCCTGCTGTTTCAGTGGTATAACGAGTGCACAGTATCCAGTGGGTGGTCTCCTTCTTGTGCAGCCGTTGTTGCCTTGGTGTCTCCAGCAGATCACGGGGCCAGGTTGTAGGCAACTTGTGCTGCAGCCTGGACTTTCTGCAGAGCTGCCCCCTGTTCTGGTCCCCACTCGAAGCTGGCAGCCTTCTGGGTGACTGTGTAGATGGATAAGGAGCTCACTCACACATGTTCTCTGTTGCCTCTAGAATCTAAGAGGGCACGCCAAGCGTAGCATCTGGCTTTGGGTTGCAGGTGGCAGGAGGTGCAGTAACTTGTCTTTCACCCTGGGGGAGACATCTCCACCAACTCCAGACCACTGTGTCCCAGACCCTTCACTGAGGACAGGGCCCTGAGTGCTTGTGGCGGTTCTCTTCTCTCTTGTTTGCATGTGTTTTGAAAGCCTCTGAAGACCTGGCTACTTCCTGCTCAGCAGATCCCATCAGCATGATGTTCTCAATGTAGTGAACCAGGGAAATGGAGGCCTCTGTGGGCTATGTTAGGGCAGAGAACAGGACAATTGGGGCAAGGCTGTGCAGGTTTACTGCTGGCCCTGCCTCCCCAAAACAGAGAGGGAACACATTTTGAGAAGCGCCAGTGCAGGAACCATGTGGAGAATTTGAGGGTCTCAGGTGCTGGGCCTGTGTTCTCCCTCTACATCAGCAGCTGGTTTGAGCTAAACCATTTCACTGTGAGCCCCAGCTTTCTCATCTATACAATGAAGAGTTTCATTCAATACGTATTCATTTGCAAACGTTAATTGAGGATCTACAAGGTGTGAAGCTCTTTGCTAGGCAGGGGAAACTCAGTGATGAACACGGAATGCACAGATCTTTTCTTTAAGAAAGCATACGGGGCTTCCCTGGTGGCGCAGTGGTTGAGAGTCCGCCTGCCGATGCAGGGGACACGGGTTCGTGCCCCGGTCCGGGAAGATCCCACATGCCGCGGAGCGGCTGGGCCCGAGCCTTGGCTGCTGAGCCTGCGCGTCCGGAGCCTGTGCTCCGCAATGGGAGAGGCCAAAACAGTGAGAGGCCCGTGTACTGCAAAAAAAAAAAAAAAAAAGAAATAATAATAATTTGTTCCTATGGTATCCTTTGAAGAATGCTGAGATGTCTCCTCTATTGGCCTCTGCTTGTCCCAGATTTCCACCATTAGAGTTTCATTCCTTTGGGTTTGTCTCTTGTGAGTGATGGGGAACGTTCTCTAATCTTCCTAGACTGGTTTGATGCCCTCACTATATTAGGAGGATCTCAAGGAATATATCTCATTTACCATTTTGTCCTTAATGCTTAGCACAGTCTTTGGCACATAATAGCTGCTCCAGAAATGTTCGTTGAATGAATGAATGAATGCATTCTCGGACACCAACGGCAGTCAAGGCTGGAGAGAGGGTGGTGGAGTGGTGAAAAGAGCTCTGGGCTAGGAGTCCTCTAGGCTCGGCTGTCACTGCCTCACTCTGCAAGTAGGGCAAGTCCTTTCCCTGGATCTTGGTTCTCTTGTGGGAACAGTGAGAGTATAGATAGAGGGTCTTATCTGATCTCTACCTATTTCATTCATACCACAGCCATTATATTCCAGCCTCTGGGCTTTTCACTTTCTTTAAAAAGCCAGGTATCTTCCTACCTCAGGGCCTTTGCACATTCTGTTCCCACTGCGTGGATTACTTTCACCCTCTTTCCGTGGAGATTTTCTTGGTTTCTTTGAAGTCTTCCCCTGTCATCTCCTCAGAGAGGATGGGCTGGTACTTCCCCAACTAAAGTTATTCTGTATCTGAACAAGGAATGATTGCAACTTGCATCTTTTCTTTGCTTGTCTTCTCTACGTCCGAGCTTTCTGGTAGTCTGCAGATTCCTGGAGAGCATGGGATGATGCGAATCCCGGACACCTAACACCATATCCATTAATTTGTTGAACTGAGGCAGAAATCAGAGCAGAGGTTGTGTCCTTCCAGGGAAGACCAGCAGATGGCGCCACAGACCGGGAGGAGGAGAAGCGGCGCGGTGGGCGGGCCTCCCGCGGGGTGGCTTCACTTGGCAGCGGCCTCACCTGGCGGCGGCCGCACCTGCCCGCCCGCACCCCGCGGAAGCCGAGAGCCCGGGCCCTGGCGTCACCTGGGCAATTGGGAAAGCAGTGCCCGGAGCCACGGCGAGGGGAGATGAAAGGCGGGTGGCGGGTGTGGGCCGCCTGTAGCGCCATGTGAGAGCCCGGAGCCCCACCCCTCGCCTGGGGACCAGGTGAGTCAGGCTCCCTGGCCCCGCGGGTGGAGGGAGGTGGCCAGGCTCGGAACCTGGAAGCTTGTGCTCCTTGGCTCTCTACCCCGCTGGGCGACTCTGCTCAAGTCCCGCCCCAGCGTTCTTGGTCTCCGTCAAACCCCTGAGGTGCTTTCCTGTGGTTCTGAGAAATAACTTTCACTCATCAGTCAGTGTATTTCGTGGAGCCTCAGGATAGTTCTCTGAAGTCGGTAGTTTGCTTACTTCCGTTTTACAGAGGCAGGAGAGAGGACCAGAGAGATGAGGTCAGTTGCTCAGGGTCACCCAGCACCCACTCAGCAAGTTGCAGACTAGAGATCTGAACCCAGGTCTGCCTCCAGAGGTCGAGCTCTGATCAGGTTACTTGCCCACAAGGTTCTGACCTTCTGAGAGACACAGCCTAAATTTTTTCCACTGTTCTAAACCAATGTATTGATATTTCAAATCTTTTTTTAAAAAGCATATATCCACTCTTTTTAAAAATTCTTTTCCCATATAGGTCATTACAGAGTATTGAGAAGAGCTCCCTGTGCTAGACAGTAGGTCCTTATTAGTTATCTGTTTTATATACAGTAGTGTATATATGTCAATCCCAATCTCCCAGTTTATCCGTCCCCTCTTCCCCCCTGGTAACCGTAAGTTTGTTATCTACATCTGTGGCTCTATTTCTGTTTCATAAATACGTTCATTTGTACCATTTTTTTAGATCCCAAATAACACCCTATTTTTAATTGAATTACTTTTTATTTACTTTCAGTGCTCTCGCCTCTTCCACACCCCCTGGCCCGGCTCGCTCTGCAGGCCCAGGGCACTGAGACCCACAGGATCTGGCCAGCCTGGAGCAGTCGAGGGGTCCGCTCTTTAGACAGCTGTGTCTATGACTTGACCTTATTGTCCTTTTAGGGGCAGGAGCCCGGTCTCCTGTACCCCCCACCCCCACTGTATCAGGCCCAGGACCGGGAACACAGTAGGCATCTAATAAGTCCCACCTGAGACCTTAGTTGACCTTCAGCTCCTGGGGGCATTGGGGATGGAATACTCTGCTCCCGCCGTTTGCTCTTCCCACATGGGCATCCAGGGAAGACCATGGTGGGCAGCGCCAGCCTCCCCCTGGCGCTCCTGCTAATAGAATCTCATCACTTGTGGCAAACAAGGGGGTGTGTGTAGTCTGCAGGAGAGGTGGGCGCAGCCCCAGGGAATGAACCGCCTTCACCTTGAGGCCCTAAGTAGTCATGGTAAACCCATTCCCTTCGCCTGGGCTTCCTAGGCTTCTGGGAAGCCCTGTGACGCAGCTCTGGGGGGTGGGGCTCCAGGAAATGTCCCTCCCCTCCCCTCCCCTCCCCACTGCTTCTGGAGGCTGGCAGGTGAGGGCCATTGCGGAGCTGAGTCCAGGAACTGAGGTCTAGAGAGTTCAGTGACATCGATCCAGAACCTTGGCCTCCCTGGGCTCCCAAACAGCCCCGGCAGCCGGCTCTGCCTCGTTAGTTGGGAAGTTAAACTCGGTTGTTTAAGGCGAGCTAGTCTGTTACCTGCAGCTGAGCACATCCTAACTAATACAACTCTTCCCAGCTAGGGTCCATTCCCCGTTTGAAGACAGAAGGAAAGCCCGAGGCCCAGGCTTGCTTTCATCACTTTTTTCTCCCTTGACTTCAAGGTGCCCAATGCTAATACCTCCCAGGGTTTATCACCACTAGTAACAAGCACATGGATAAAGGCTAACCTTTTTTAACACTTCCTCTGTGTTAGTACTTTATGTGGGTTGTCTAATGCTCACATAATCCCATGACGTGAATCCTAGAACATTTTTACAGACGAGGAAGTTTGGGACTCAGGGCAGTTCTGTAGCTTGATGGTCGACAGCTTGGTCCTGTTTCCCGAAGCAGACAGATCCTGTTCCCCTTGCAGCTCGGCCTCCCTCCCGTGCAGACGCCCCAGCTCCTCCCTTTATCCCCATTTTTCTCAGTGTGTGGTTCTGGCACCCAGTAGGTGCGTGATGGAGACAAGGTGTGCTGCTTGCCCTCTGCTGTCCTGCACCACCAGCCACTCACCAACCAGGGCCCGCTGAGCATCCCGTGTGTTTAGAGAGGCCTGCGTGTGTGAGCATACGTGTACGTGCGTGTGTCTGTTGGGGAGTGGGGGGTAGAGTTGGAGAATATGGGCCTTGTCCTCAGTAAAAATAACAAGTCCCATTCATCAAGGGCTCACTAAGTCCCAGGTCCTGAGCTTTACATACTTTTGTTCAAGGCCTGCAGTAGTTCTGGGGAGTTTTTCAAAAACTCAAGCCTCTGGGAAATCACATGATTTGCTCAAAGTCACCCAAGTGGATGGGGACCCAGGTCTGTGTGTCTGGAGCCTGTGTCTCAGCCTCGAGCAGAGAAGGTCGGCATGTCCCTAACCAGAGGCAGGTTCCCTCCTCTGTAGGGAAGCTTCACTGGGCAGGAGATACCTGAGCTGAGCCTTGAAGGCTGCGCAGCACTCCCAGAGCAGGGGAGGGAACACATTCCGAGTAGAGGGAAGGGCTTGGGCAAACTGGTGCAGATGGCATAGTGTATGTTTTGTTGGGAAACGGGGATTATAATTTAAAAAACCAGACCAGCTGGCCCCTATGTACCTCTTATGATAAGAGGTATTGATTAGAAGGGTGGCTTGGGTCCCGTGATGCCTCTGGCTTCTGAAGGGCACCACCCAACATTTATTCTGCTGCTGGCAACAGAGCTGATGGCCCTCCCGGGAGAGTGGAGGTGAGAAAGGCATTTGTTAAAGTCTTGGTGTTGATTTCCTTCAATTAGAATTCACTGAGCACCTACCGTGCTCCAGGAACAGAACCTGCCTTTGCAAGACTCACAATTCGGTGGGGAGGATGGGCCTGAAAATGACCCCCGTGTCAATTTCATCGGCCGCCATGCCCTGCGGCAAGCCCTGTGGATGCTTTACAAACGTTTATTTCATTTAATTCTGGAAGCTGCCTTGCTGGTAGATATCCTCTCTCGCTTTAACGCAGGAGGACAGCATGGGTCAGAGCAGTCACGTGACTCAATCAAGCACCTGCAGAGAGTTAGTTGCTGAGGCGCTGGGACGCTGCACGGGTCTTTGGGGTTCTAAAGTTCAGATTCTTTCAGTTACCTCCTTCTGCCTTCGTATCATGATAACCCAGGCACGTGGGCTTTCAAAGGACGCCCGCAGTCTGGGCCATAAAAACAATTGCTGGGAGAAGGATTGTGGTGGCTGATTTCAAGCTACCGACAGTTCGACTACCGACTCACAAAACCCCTGACTCTTTAACTATCCGAGTCCAGCACGCTCCTGGATCACCTTTCAGATTGGGCCGTAGGCCAACGACGCTGTTCATTACAACTGCAAGAGGACCCTGCACCTCCCGGGCCCTGGATGGCTTACTGAGCGTTACTTGATGAGCCCCACCTGTGAAATGGGTCTGGCCATGGCTTGCCTTCCGTGTCTGCAGCTCTGGGCTCTGCATCTGCGGGGAGGCTGAGGCCCAGGTTTGCAGCAGGTAGATTTCTTCCCCTCATTTGGGTCACTGTGGGGAATGAGGCTGGGCTGGGTGGGGCTGTCTCTCTGCTCCTGGCTTCCCCTCCACCCTCCAAAGCTTTCACAGTGATTAGTTCCCCTCATGGAGGGATCTTGCTACGGTTCCACCAGGAGGGCCTCTGAAACTCCTACCTGAGATAAGAAGGCTGCGTCTCGGTTAATCTCCCAGCTTAGAGGCCACGTTTTAATATTTAAGAAAAGGTTTCCAGGCTCAGGGCCGGGTGGAGGGAGCGGTACACAGGACCTGGCCTAGTGGGTTTTGAATGCATGTATCCTTAGAGGCCCTTTCTGCTCATCAAGCCTGTGGAGCCTGGTGTCCCCTGAAACATTTTTTTTTTTTTTTTTTAATATTTATTTATTTATTTTTGGCTGCACTTGGTCTTCGTTGCTGTGCACAGGCTTTCTCTAGTTGTGGGAATAGGGAGCTACTCACTGTGGTGCGTGGGCTTCTCATTGCGGTGGCTTCTCTTGTTGCGGAGCACGGGCTCTAGGCGCGCGGGCTTGAGTAGTTATGGCACTCAGACTCGGTATTTGTGGCTCACAGGCTCTAGAGCGCAGGATCAGTAGTTGTGGCGCATGGGCTTAGTTGCTCCGCAGCATGTGGGATCTTCCCGGACCAGGGCTCGAACCCATGCCCCCTGCATCGGCAAGCAGATTCTTAACCACTGCGTCACCAGGGAAGCCCCTGAGTCATTTCTTTAGGTTGGATTTCACTGGCACCTGGACCAGGGCGCCTGACAGTGTTGTATTTGTGGAGAAGCCCAGCTGGACTCGGGTTGTGTGCTGGAAGCAGCACCAAGTCCAAGGATGGGCCAGTGTCTGACCCTGCTTCCAGCCCAGACGATTTCAGGCCTGTGTCTCTTGACTGTCCCTTCTCCCTCAGCTGGAATACTCCTGGCAGGACCCATTGGGAGTAGAAATTAGAAAGGGAGCCAGCCCTGAGTGAGCACCACGTGCATGCATCCTGAGTAAGCCTGGCCATCTGGCTGAGCTGGGTTTGAATTTGTCTTTATTTCTTTCATGCTGTGTGATCCTGGACAAGTCACTTAACTGCTCTGAGCTTTAATTGTCTCCTTTGTGAAATGGGTGATGTACTCTCTACTTCACATGGCCATTTTTTTTTTTTTTTTTGCGTTATGCGGGCCTCTCACTGTTGTGGCCTCTCCCATTGCGGAGCACAGGCTCCGGATGCGCAGGCTTAGCGGCCATGGCTCACGGGCCCAGCCGTTCCGCGACATGTGGGATCTTCCCGGACCGGGGCACGAACCCGTGTCCCCTGCATCGGCAGGCGGACTCTCAACCACTGCGCCACCAGGGAAGCCCCACATGGCCATTTTGAGACCTTAACAAGCTCTTAAAGTACCTGGACCTGGAGGAGATTAGTTTTTTTGTCTTTTAAAAGTAAATTAGTTGAAGAAATATGTATTCACTGTAACCCTTGCTGGTTGGAACTCAGACCTGTAGTCACTACTTTTGTTTTGTTAAGGCCCTGAAGTGAGAAGGCAGGAGAAATAGCCAGAGACCTACAGGCCTGTTTCCTGAATTTTTCTAGCTTTTCCCAGAATAGTTAAGACTCTGAAAGGTCAATGAAGGTGCTGTGGGTGTTGCCCACATTCATAGAGGAAAACGGATTTTCTGTCAATGATATGAAAATAATTGGCCAGAATAAATTACACGAGTTTTACCAAACTCAGGTCTGCTCACCCGTAAGCAGTAAAGCCCATCTCCTGACACCCGGCTGTGGTGAAGGAAAGTACAGCTTTATTGTAAAGGTGCCAGTAGAAGGAGGACAGGTAGTCGTGCCCCAAAACCCTGAGCTCCCTCAAGGCTTTCAGCAAAGCATTTTTTTTTAATGATTGCTTATTTATTTATTTTATTTTTGGCTGTGTTGTGTCTTTGATGCTGTGCACGGGCTTTCTCTAGTTGCGGCGAGCGGGGGCTACTCTTCGTTGCGGTGCACAGGCTTCTCATTGCAGTGGCTTCTCTTGTTGTGGAGCATGGGCTCTAGGTGCACGGGCTTCAGTAGTTGTGGCTCACGGGCTCTAGAGTGCGGGCTCAGTAGTTGTGGCGCGTGGGCTTAGCTGCTTCCTGGTCCGGGAAGATCCGCGGCATGTGGGATCTTCCCGGACCAGGGCTCGAATCTGTGTTCCCTGCATTGGCAGGCAGATTCTTATCCACTGCGCCACCAGGGAAGCCCCTCAGCAAAGCATTTTAAAAGCTAGGTGAGGGAGGTTCTTCCCAGAGTATGTGATCAGCTCGTGCACAATTCTCTGACTGGTTGATGGTGATCAATCCTTAGGTGCCAGAAGCTTGGGGCTACGTGCTCGTGATCATCAGGTAGTTAATTTCTTCCATTTGGTGGTGGTTTTAGGAGCTGAAAAACAACTCAGGGAATGTGCATCAGATACTGTTATCCAGGCACTTCAGGGAGGAGCTAAAGCAGAGGAGATGGGGGAAGGGTCTGTCCCAGGAAGGCCCCATAGCGTCCTGCTTGGTTACACTCAAGTTATACCACCTAAGAGTTCCCCCCAAATAACAACCTTTGATTAAGAAGACTATTACATGCAATGCAATATCGCAAAATAAGTTTTATTTTTGCATTAGAAAAAAGCACACAAAAATATGACTGTACATTTTGTTTATTATTCAGTGTAAAGTTGCCACCTCTTCTTTATGTGGAAAGATGGTCTTATACTGTGTGACGGTGTCCTTTTTATTTTTCCCGTGGTTATTAGAAAATGCCCTTTCTCTTTGAAATGATAGCGGTGATGGTTTTAAGTTTTTGGAACTTATTGGTGAATAGGCAATATACGTACAGAGTTCAAAGGACTCCAAAGGTAAACAGTTCAAGTGAATTTCCCTTCCTCCCTCCCTGACTCTCAGTGATCAGTATGACTCCCTGAATCAAGGCAGCTTCTTGTAAATTACTCCCACCTAGTCTAGTCCATGCATTCTCATGGCAAAAGGGCTGCATCATCCCTAAGGGGGCAAAAACTGGTTCTTTGGCAGAGCTGTGAGGGTGGGGGTTAAAAAGATCTTAGATGCTATTTACATTTTATAATTGTGTACATAGTGCCACTTTGTGTCCTGTTTTGGTTTGCTTGGGGCCCAATCATTGGCCGTGCACCAAGTGTAACATTGTTCCTCTGGGAAAGTGGGATCTGCTTTATGATAACATGATTGCATCCGTCTTTGAGGCCATCTCTGAGGTCCTTACAATGAGCTGTGTTCTGCAGTGGGTGTGACTGCACCTGATTTCCCTCTCTTGTTGCCTTCAGGCATGTTTGTGAGCAGGCTGTGGGCTCCGTGGTCAACGAACTGCCTGGATCTCAAAATCAGACCTAGAAATATGTATTTGCTGATAATAATGCTCATTAAAGATAGCAGGTGAAGGCAGCCCAGCCTCCACTGACGTTCTGCACCTATGCAGACATCACTAATCAATCATTGCACACTTTCCTGTGAGCTCAGACAGGACTTCAGAATCCTACTTAATGTAGTGTTCTCAGGTTAGGGTAAGGGAGGTGAAATGCACTGACAGCACTACTGTAATACCACAGTACATTGGTTGCCAGGCTTTGTTTATTGTGCGTGTTTTGTTGTTTTTATTTTATTGAAGTGTAGTTAATTTACAATGTTGTGTTAGTTTCAGGTGGACAACAAAGTGATTCAGATACACACACACACATGCACACACATATGTGTGTGTGTATATATATGCCTTTTCAGATTATTTTCCATTATAGGTTATTACAAGATATTGAGTATAGTTCCCAGTAGGTCCTTGTTTACCCATTTTATATATGGTAGTGTGTATGTGTTAATTCCAAACTCCTAATTTAGCTCCCCGCCCCCACTATTTCCTTTGGTAACCATCAGTTTGTTTTCTATGTCTGTGAGTCTGTTTCTGTATCATTTTTTTAGATTCCACATATAAGTGATATCATATGATATTTGTCTTTCTCTTTGTGACTTACTTCATTTAATATGATAATCTCTAGGTCCATCCATGTTGCTGCAAATGGCATTATTTCATTCTTTTTTATGCCTGAGTAATATTCCATTGTGTATATATACCACATCTTCTTGATGCATTCATCTGTCGATGGACATTTAGGTTGCTTTCATGTCTTGGCTATTGTAAATAGTGCTGCTGTGAACATCAGGGTGCATTGCATGTATCCTTTCAAATTACAGTTTTCTCCAGATTTATACCCAGTAGTGGGATTGCTGGATCATATGGTAGTTCTATTTTTAGTTTTCTAAGGAACCTCCATACTGTTTTCCATTGTGGCTGCACCAATTTATATTACCACCAACAGTAAAGGAAGGTTCCCTTTTCTTCACACCCTCTCCAGCATTTATTATTTATAGACTTTTTAAGGATGGCCATTCTGACTGGTTTGAGGTAATACCTCATTGTAGTTTTGATTTGCATTTCTCTAGTAATTAGCAATGAGCATCTTTTCATGTGCCTGTTGTCCATCTGTATGTCTTCTTTGCAGAAATGTGTATTTAGGTCGTCTGCCCATTTTTGATATTAGGTTGTATGAGCTGTTTGTATACTTTGGAAATAAATCCCTTGTCAGTCACATCATTTGCAAATATTTTCTCCCAGTCTGTAGGATGTCGTTTCATTTTGTTTATGGTTTTCTTTTGCTGTGCAAAAGCTTTTACGTTTAATTAGGTTCCATTTGTTTATTTTTGTCTTTATTTCCATTACTCTAGGAGATGAATCCAAAAAATTATTGCTGTGATTTATGTCAAACAGTGTTCTGCTTATGTTTTCCTCTAGGAGTTTGATAGTATCCGGTCTTACATTTGGGTCTTTAATCCATTTTGAGTTTATTTTTATATATGGTGTTAGAGAATGTTCTGATTTTATTCTTTTACATGTAGCTGTCCAGTTTTCCCAGCACCACTTATTGAAGAGACTGTCTTTTCTCCATTGTTTTTCTTGCCTCCTTTTGTTGTGGATTAATTGACCACAGTGTGTAGGTTTATTTCTGGGCTTTCTATCCTGTTCCATTGATCTATTTGGCTGTTTTTGTGCCAGTACCATACTGTTTTGATTACTGTAGCTTTGTAGTGTAGCCTGAAGTCAGGGAGCATGATTCCTCCAGCTCAGTTCTTCTTTCTCAAGATTGTTTTGGCTATTCAAGGTCTTTTGTGTTTCCATACAAACTAAACATTTTTTGTTCTAATTCTGTGAAAAATGCTATTGGTAATTTGATAGGAACTGCATTGAATCTGTAGATTGCCTTGGGTAGTATAGTCATTTTCACAATATTGATTCTTCCAATCCAAGAACATGGTATATCTCTCCATCTGTTTGTGTCATCTTCAATTTCTTTCATCAGCATCTTATAGTTTTTGGAGTACAGGTCTTTTGCCTCCTTAGGAAGGTTTATTCCTAGGTATTTTATTCTTTTTGATGCAATGGTAAATGGAATCGTTCCCTTAATTCCTCTTTCTGATATTTTGTTGATAGTGTATAGAAATGCAACAGATTTCTCTATATTAAGTTTGTATCCAGCAACTTTACTGAATTCATTGATGTGCTCTCGTAGTTTTCTAGTTGTGTCTTCAGGATTTTCTATGTATAGCATTGTGTCACTTACAAACAGTGACAGTTTTATTTCTTCTTTTCCAATTTGGATGCCTTTTGTTTCTTTTTCTTCTCTGATTGCTGTGGCTAGGACATCCAAAACTATGTTGAATAAAAGTGGCGAGAGTGGGCATTCTTGACTTGTTTGTGATCTTAGAGGAAATGCTTTCAGCTTTTCACCATTGAGAATGATGTTAGCTGTGGGTTTGTCATATATGGTCTTTATTATGTTGAGGTAGGTTCCCTCTAGGACTACTTTCTGAAGAAATTTTTATCATAAAAAAATGGATGTTGAATTTTGCCTTTTCTGCATTTATTGAGATGATCATATGGTTTTTATTCTTCAGTTTGTTGATGTGCTATATCACATTGATTGATTTGAGGATACTGAAAAATCCTTGCATCCCTGGGATAAATCCCACTTGATCATGATGTATGATCTTTATAATGTATTGTTGGAGTCAGTTTGCTAGTATCTTTTTTTTTTTCTAATGGCTGCGCGGGGTCTTCGTGGCTGCACATGGGCTTTCTCTAGTTGTGATGAGCAAGGACTACTCTTCGTTGCAGTGCACAGGCTTCTCATTGCAGAGCATGGGCTCTAGGTGCGCAGGCTTCATTAGCTGTGGCATGCGGGCTCAGTAGTTATAGCTTGCAGGCTGTAGAGCGCAGGCTCAGGAGTTGTAGTGCACTGGCTTAGTTGCTCCGCGGCATGTGGGATCTTCCCAGACCAGGGCTCAAACCTGTGTCCCCTGTGCTGGCAGGCAGATTCTTAACCACTGCACCACCAGGGAAGTCCTAGTTTGCTAGTATCTTGTTGAGAATTTTTGCATCTATGTTCATCACTGATACTGGCCTCTAATTTTCTTTTTTTGTGATATCTTGTCTAGTTTTGGTATCAGGGTGATGGTGGCCTCATAGAATGAGTCTGGAACTGTTCCTTTCTCTGTGCTTTTTTGGAATAGTTTCAGAAGGATAGGTGTTAACTCTAAATGTTTGGTAGAATTCAACTGTGAAGGCACCTGGTCCTGGACTTTTGCTTGTTGGGAGTTTTTAAATTACTGATTCAATTTCGGTACTGGTAATTGGTGTTTTCATATTTTCTATTTCTTCCTGGTTCAGTCTTGGTAGATTAAACTTTTCTGTGAGTTTGTCCATTTCTTCTAGGTTGTCCATTTTATTGGCATATAGTTGCTTATAGTAGTCTCTTATGATCCTTTGTATTTCTGTAGTGTTGTAAATTCTCCTTTGTCATTCCAATTTTATTGATTTGGGCCCTCTCCCTTTTTTTCCTGATGAGTCTGGCTAAAGATGTATCAATTTTGTTTTTGTTTAACTTTTCAAAGAACCAGCTTTTAGTTTCACTGATCTTTTCTATTTTTTTTTTTTTTTAGTCTCCATTTATTTCTGCTCTGATCTTTATGATGTTTTTTCCTTCTACTAACTTTGGGTTTTCTTTGTTCTTCTTTCTCTAGTTGCTTTAAGAATAAGTTTAGGTTGTTTATTTGAGATTTTTCTTGTTTCCTGAGATAAGCTTGTATCACTATTAACTTCCCTTTTAAAACTGCTTTTGGTGCATCCCAGAGGTTTTGGATCATCGTGTTTTCATTTTTCTCTAGGTATTTTTTTATTTCTTCAGTGATCCATTGGTTGATTAGTAGCATATTGTTTAGCCTCCATGTGTTTGTGTTTTTTTGCAGTTTTTTTTTTTCTTGTAGTTGACTTTAGCCTCATAGTGTTGTGGTTGGAAAAGATGCTTGATACGATTTCAGTTTTCTTCAATTTACTGAGGCTTGCTTTGTCACTCAGGATGTGATCTGTCATGGAGAATGTTCCATGTGCACTTGAAAAGAATGTGCACTCTGCTGCTTTCAGATGGAATGCCTATAAATATCGATTAAGTCCATCTGGTCTAATGTATCATTTAAGGCCTGTGTTTCCTTATTGGTTTTCTGTCTGGATGATCTGTCCATTGATGGAAGTGGGGTATAAAGTCCCCACTATTATTGTGTTACTGTCAATTTCTCCTTTTATGTCTGTTAACATTTGCCTCATATATTGAGGTGACTTGCGGGTGCACCTTTGTTGGGTGTATATATATTTATAATTGTTATATTTTCTTCTTGGATTGATTCTTTGATCATTATGTAGAGTTCTTCTTCGTCTCTTGAAACAGTCTTTAAAGTCTATTTTGTCTGATATAAGTATTGCACCTCTAGCTTTCTTTTGATTTCCATTTGTGTGGAATACCTTTTTCCATCCTCTCACTTTCAGTCTGTATGTGTCTGTAGATCTGAAGTGAGTCTCTTGTAGGCAGCAAACATATGGGTCTTGTTTTTGTATCCATTCAGCCAGGCTGTGTCTTTTGGTTGGAGCCTTAAGGCTGTTTACATTTAAGGTAATTATCATTAGGTATGTTCCTACTGCCATTTTGTTATTGTTTTGGATTTGCGTTTGTAGGTCTTTTTTCCCCCTTCTTCTGTTCTCTTCTCTTCTGACTTGATGACGAGCTTTAGTGTTACGTGTGGATTCCTTTTGCTTTTTTGTGTGTATATCTATTATAGATTTTTGTTTTGCGGTTACCATGAGGTTTTTGTATAGGAGTCTATATTTATACATGCTTGTTTTAAGTTGCTGATCTCTTAATTTCAAACACATTTTAGATACACTGCATTTGTACTCTCCTCAATTACTGTTTTTGTTTTTATATTTTACATCTAATTGTTTTTTGTATCCCTTAATTGCTTATTGTGGCTACAAATGATTTTACCCCCTTTGTCTTTTAACCTCCCCACTAGCTCTGTGTGTGGATGATTTCCTACCTTTATTTTATGTTCGCCTTCACCAGTGGGATTTTCCATTGCATAATTTTCTTGTTTCCAGTTGTGGCCTTTTCTTTTCTGCCTGGAGAATTCCCTTTAGCATTTGCTGTAACGCTGGTTTGGTGGTGCTGAATTCTTTTGGCTTTGCTCATCTGTAAAGTTGTGATTTCTCCATCAAATCTGAATGGGAGCTTTGCGGGGTATTCTTGGTTGTGTGTAGGTTTTTCTCTTCTATCATTTTAAATATATTTTGCCACTCTCTTCTGGCCTGCAGAGTTTTTGATGAAAAAAAAATCATCTGATAACCTTATGGGTGTTCCCTTGTATGTTATTTGTTGCTTTTCCCTTGTTGCTTTTAATATTCTCTGTTTAATTTTTGTCAGTTTGATCACAATGTGCTGTGATGGATTCCTCTGTGGGTTAATCCTGTATGGGCCTCTGCACTTTCTGGACTTGGGTGACTGTTGCCTTCCCCCAGGTTAGGGAAGTTTTCAGCTATTATCTCTTCAAATATTTTCTCAGGCCCTTTCTCTCTCTCTCCTCCTTCTGGAACCCCTATAATGTGAATATTAGCATGCTTGATGTTGTCCCAGAGGTCTCTTAAACTGTCCTCATTTCTTTTCATTCTTTTCTCTGTTTGGTGACAGTGATTTCTGCCACTCTGTCTTCCATCTCACTGATCCATTCTTCCACCTCATTTATTCTACTACTGATTCCTTCTAGTGTATTTTTCATTCCACTTATTGTTTCCTTTAATTCTGTTTGGTGGTTCTTTATATTTTCTAATTATTTGTTTAAAACTTCTAGGAATTCCCTGGCGGTCCAGTGGTTAGAACTCAGTGCTTTCACTGCTGTGTCTCAGGTTCAATCCCTGGTTGTGGAGCTAAGATCCTGCAAGCTGCGTGGCAGGGCCAAAAAACAAGACTTTAATTTCTCACTCTGTGCATCCATTCTCCTCCCGAGTTCTTTGATCATCTTTACGATTGTTACTCTGAACTCTTTCTCGGGTAGATTGCCTATCTTCACGTCACTTAGTTATTCTTCTGGGGTTTTACCTTGTTACTTTGTCTGAAACATATTCCTCTGTCACCTCATTTTGTCTAAATTGATATTTGTATATTTATGTATGTGGCAGGTTGGTTACATTTCTCAACCTTGGAGAAGTGGTTCTCTGTAGGAGATGTCCTGTGTGTCCCAGCAGTGCACTCCCCTCCTGTCCTGCAAGGGCCAGGGGCCAGCTGGTCCCAGAGTAGTGTCTGGCCTGCATTTGTGGGCTTACTCTGCAGACTGCAGAACTGTAGTTTTCTTGCTTCTGGTGTCTGCCCCCGGCTGGGTGAGGCTGGTCTAGAGGCTTGTACAGGCTTGATGAGGAGGAGGAGAAAGAACAGAGTTTGAAGGAAGGATGGACTCAATCCAGAGTGACTGTGGCTTTCCTGGTGGAACTATCTGGTAGGTAGATAGAAGTACGGAATCCATAGCTACAGATTTGGGAGTTGTGGGGAAGGATGAGCTCATCTAACAAAAGTGTATAGGAGAAAAAATATCCCAAGTTTTAACAGAGTAAACGCAGTCTGATGTACTAAGGTATCCTTTGCTAACTCCTGCCTGCCCATATTGCCCTAGTACAAAAAAGTTGAATTGGACAAGTATTTCTCAAACTGCAGTCTACTGACCCCTGTATCAGAGTTACCTGGGGTGTAGAGAGCATTTAATGCAGACTCCTGGGGCCTACCCCCCACTCACTGGACCAGAAACTGTGGATGGCCTGGGAATCTGCATGTTAATCAGCTCCCAGCAGATCAAGGGCTGAGACTATGCCAAGAGGCATGAAGAATCCTCAGTGGGAGAGGAGGTCAAGATGGTGGAATAGAAGGGCTTGAAACTCACCTCCTCCCACAAATACATCAAAAATACAGCGACACGTGGAACAATTCTCTCAGAATACCTACTGAACGCTGGCAGAAGATTTCATACAACCAAAGTTGCAAGAAAGATCATCAGGCAACTGGGTAGGACACAAGAAAAATAAAAAGTAATCAGGACAGGACCTGCACCCCTGGCAGGGAGCTGTGAAAGAGGAGAGGTTCCCTCACCCTGGAAACCTTCACTGGCTAGGAGATCAGCCAGGACAGAAAGGGAGCTTCAGAGGCTCAGAGGAGAACGCAGCAGCTGGGTTGCAGCACGCAGAACAGAGAGAGACCAGCACAGACAGTCCTGGCCACTTCCTTGCACTCCCAGCCCCAGACGCACGTCTGCTGGTGCACATGGGGCTGGGCGCTGCAACTTGGGCTTCAGCGGACAGACCTGGAAAGAGGACTGGGGTTGGCTGTGTGGAGACAGCCTGAAGGGGCTGGAGTGTGGGCTGGGCTGCAACTGGGGGTATGCACAGGATGGAGCCTGTGTCCACCATAGGAGCACCATTGTTAACACGTGCATGAAGGGAGGGGCGCCGCCATAGCAGCCTCGTTCTCACAGGGGGCACAGCTCTGCCTCTACAAGTGCTGGGAGCACACCACACCAGGGGGTTGCCCGCACGTGGACGCGGGGCTGAAACCTGAGCAGTGTCCCAGCGGTTGTGCCACCTGCAGATTTACGCTGCCATCTGTGGCTCTGTAAGCTCAGTGCCTGTGGGACATCCCAGTGGATTGCCGGTGCTCCGGGGGTTGGGCTCGTCTGGAATTAGCAGCTGTGGGCTTTGCCTGCACCCGCACACGGAGGTGGGACTGAGGTCTGGGCCCATTCCATAGCCCCTGTGGAGGGTCCAGGTGCATGACTGCAGTTGTCCCAGTGCCTGACTTCAGTGGATCTGGGCCAACAGATCTGCTGGTGGCTTTGTGAGCACAGTGCCCAAGGGACACTCAGGCCAGTTGCCTGCACTCCCATCGTTAAGGAGGGGCCGAGGGCAGTGCCAACAACAGGGCTCACCTGTAAGTCTGCACATTAGGTAACAGGTGACACTACAGAGCGCAGTCCCTGGTGGACAGCTCCTGTAGAGGAATCCTCAGTGGCTTCTCCCCCAGCAGAAGTGCTCCAGTGCACCTACCTCATAGTGCAGAGCAGAAACAGATCTGGGGGCTCCAACAACTAAAGGACAGTCCCTGCCCCCGACAGGGCTGTGATAACCACAGAGCAAAGAGGAGGCCCTGCTCAACATCCAGTGCAGGCTCTGGTCACCACACCACCAATCACACCCCCTTTCAAGGGGATAATGGCTAGCACACACCGAGGAAGACACGGCAGGCATCCATGCTAAAACCAGTCCTCGCACTGAAAATATTAGACTCACACAGGCTACACAGGGACGCTCCCACAAAAAAACAGCCCTGGGGCGTCCCTGGTGGTGCAGTGATTAAGAATCCGCCTGCCAATGCAGGGGACACAGGTTCGAGCCCTGGTCCGGGAAGATCCCACATGCTGCAGGTCAACTAAGCCCGTGCGCCACAACTACTGAGCCTGTGCTCTAGAGCCCGCGAGCCACAACTGCTGAGCCCATGTGCCTCAACTACTGAATCCCGTGTGCCACAACTACTGAAGCCCACGTGCCTAGAGCTCGGGCTCCTCAACAAGAGAAGCCACTGCAATGAGAAGCCTGCGCACCACAACGAAGAGTAGCCTCCGCTCGCTGCAACTAGAGAAAGTGTGCAAGCAGCAACAAAGACCCAACAGAGCCAAAAATAAACAAATAAATAAGTTTATAAAAAAACCAAAACAAAACAGCCCTTCAGGACGACAGAAGATAACTGTTTCTCCCAAACTTAGAGTCAGAGAAATATAAGTAAAATGAAGAAATAAACCCACACATCTACGGTCAATATATCTTTGACAAAGAAGGCAAGTATATTCAATGGAGAAAAGACAGTCTCTTCAGCAAGTGGTGTTGGGAAAGCTTAATCTATGTTGATTCCTCTAGTTTAGCCATTTTACCTGCAGTGCATCGCTCCAAATGTAACGAGTACTTTGAACAGGCACAACATTGGGGAGGTCACTTTAAAGCAGCTTTATTTTTGTTTTCCGCTGACCCCTTAAATTTATTCGAGTTATTTCTCCCCTTGCTCCTAGATAAAATTTAGGGTAGGCCTCATAACTTTTCTGATCACTATTACTTTAAGTTACAAACCGCAGTCTCGGCAGGCACGTGAGTCTGACTCTGTGTCCTGGGTGCTTCGGTGAGTTCTTTGGAGATTTGCCCACAATGGAGCCCATAATGGAGATCCCTCACTGGCACCTCTCTGACATGGGCAAAAACATCTTTCCCACAGCTGGATAGCTGCATGTAAATCAATGAAGTTAGAACACTCCCTCACACCATACACACAAATGAACTTAAAATAGCTTAAAGACTTAACTATAAGACATGACACCATAAAACTCCTAGAAAAGAACACAGGCAAAACATTCTCTGACATAAATCATACCAATGTTTTCTTAGGTCAGTCTCCCAAGGCAATAGAAATAAAAGCAAAAACAAACAAATGGGACCTAATCAAACTGTTAAGCTTTTGCACAGCAAAGGAAGCCATAAACAAAAAGAAAAGACAACCTATAGAATGGAAGAAAATATTTTCAAACGATGCAACCGACAAGGGCTTAATTTACAAAATATATTGATATATACAGCTCATATAACTCAGTAACAAAAAACCAAATAACTCAATCAAAAAAGAAGACAGCAGACCTAAATAGTTCTCTAAAGAAGACATACAGATGGCCAAAAGGCACATAAAAAGATGCTCAACACCGCTAGCTATTAGAGAAATGTATATCAAAAGTACAATGAGGTATCACTTCACACTGGTGAGAATGGCCATCATTAAAATAACAGGTGCTGGAGAGGGTGTGGAGAAAAGGGAACCCTCCTACACTGTCGGTAGAAATATAAATTGGTGCAACCACTACGGAAAACAGTATGGAGGTTCCTTAAAAAACTAAGAATAGAACTACCATATGACCCAGCAATCCTACTCCTGGGCATATATCTGGAGAAAACTCTAATTTGAAAAGATACATGCATCCCAATGTTCATAGCAGCACTATTTTACAATAACCAAGACATGGAAGCAACCTAAATGTCCATCAACAGATGCATGGATAAAGAAGATGTGACATACACACACACACACACACACAATATGGAATACTACTCAGCTGTAAAAAAAAAAAAAAATGCCATTTGTAGCAACATGGATGGACCTAGAGATTATCATACTAAGTGAAGTCAGACAGAGAAAGACAAATGCCACATGATATCACTTATATGTGGAATCTAAAATATACAAATGAACTTATTTACAAAACAGAAATAGACTCACAGACATAGAAAACAAACTTACAGTTATCAAAGGGGTTAAGGGGGGGTGGGGAAGGGATATATTAGGAGTTTGGGATTAACATATATACACTACAATATATAAAACAGATAACAAGGACTTACTGTGTGGAACACGGAACTATATTCAATATCCTGTAATAAACCATAATGGAAAGAATATATATATTAAAAAAATATATATATATGTATACACATAAACGGAATCATTTTGTTGTACACCAGAAACTAGCACAACATTGTAAATCAACTATAGTTCAATTAAAAAGAAATCATCGGGGTAAGGAATTGAGGGTGTCAGCAAGAGAGGAGCTCAGAGTGCTGTACGGCTCAACTGTGGTGACAGAACTGGACGAGGAATACTTCCGCCCTATGACAGAGGCACTCTGACGGAAACTGGTTGGGGACAGAGCCGAGAAGACTTGAAATTGAAGACAGGCATGGGGGTTACTCATTGCCCAGGCTGGGCTGGGAAGCGTGCTCCTTTTTGGGGCTCCTTCAGAGGCGGGACCACTGTGTCACGGACACTGGCCTCCTTGACCCTCAGGATACGGGTGGGGTATCTCTTCATTCGCTAGCACAGGGCTGGCACCTTAGAGGCACAGGGTATCTGTTGACAGAATCAACAGATTCATTCTGCAGATATGTTATGGTTCTGTGTATGGTTCTGTATGACAGGGACTGAGGGAACCTGATGGTAAAAAATGTTCCGGTGTGAAGTGGCTTCTGCATTTCTTAGGGAGAGAAGCCTGAAACTAAGGGAGCTACTCAAGACTGAAGGGCAGCATCCAAGGAAAAGGAGGACAGAGATGAGCAAAAATTCTGCTCTGATTCACAGATTTCCCCGGGGCCTAGGAAATGAACACAGCGGAGTGAGTCTTGAGAGAATAGGATGGAGGTGGAGGTGGGACTGATGGATGAGAGGATTTTTTTTTTTTAATTAGAATGGGTACTTGTAGAGCAATAAGTGCATTGTGAATGTTTGTGGACTGTTGTAAGGTAATCACTAATTGAAAATGAAGGTTTCTTTCCAAAATGTTTGAAAGATAAAAGCAGACTTCATACACAAAAAGGCAAAATTGAAAAGTAAAAGGAAGCAAATAAATATATACGTGCATTTGTAAGAACTGGCTGATAAGTCAAAGGGTAACACAGAACAGGAAATGCAAATGGTAAAAATTACCCTATTGAAAGGAGATTATAATTCTATGGGACAATGAAACGCAATGATTCGTATGAAGAACAACTAACACAAAATGACAGTTTGGAAATAAATAGTTGGTCAAAGATATAACACCAGAATTTTAATTAAAGGAAATAGGGGGGGCTTCCCTGGTGGCGCAATGGTTAAGAATCTGCCTGCCAATGCAGGGGACACAGGTTTGATCCCTGATTGGGGAATATCCCACATGCAGCAGAGCAACTAAGCCCGTGTGCCACAACTACTGAGCCCGCACGCTAAAACAACTGAAGCCCACACGCCTACAGCCCGTGCTCTGCAACGAGAAGCCACTGCAATGAGAAGCCCTTGTGCTGCAATGAAGAGTAGCCCTGCTCACCGCAACTAGAGAGAAAAGCTTGTGCGCAGTAATGAAGACGCAACACAGTCAAAAAAAATAAAAAGAAATAGGGGTGGTAATATCCATATCAAAGGATAATTTAAAGCAAAAAATATATGCAGAATAGTCATTATACAGAGATACATCATAAACCTTTATGCAGCAATAATGTAGGGCAAAAGGAAAAAGGACAGCCAAAATCACAGTGGGAAATTTTGACTCCTGTCTGCCTGAGACAGAGTTGAGATCCAGACAGAAGATATGGAAAATATACTTGAGGCAGAATTAATCCATCTCA
Source organism: Delphinus delphis (assembly GCF_949987515.2). Lineage (NCBI taxonomy): Eukaryota > Metazoa > Chordata > Mammalia > Artiodactyla > Delphinidae > Delphinus > Delphinus delphis. The sequence continues at coordinate 12,862,020 of NC_082695.1, read as the reverse complement.
AATCTTACAGGCTGGCACTGCCCTGTCCAGCAGGTTAGTGTGTGGCTGGCTGTTGAACACTTGGAAACGTGACGAGCATGGCTGAGGGAACTAATTTTTAAATTTTTTAAAATTTTCATTAAAATTTAAATTTAAGGGACTTCGCTGGTGGTGCAGTGGTTAAGAATCCGCCTGCCAATGCAGGGGACATGGGTTCAAGCCCTGTCTGGGAAGATCCCACATGCTGCGGAGCAACTAAGTCCATGAGCCACAACTACTGAGCCCGCGCGCCTAGAGCCCATGCTCCGCAACAAGAGAAGCCACCGCAATGAGAAGCCTGCGCACCGCAAGAAAGAGTAGCCCCCACTCACCGCAACTAAAGAAAGCCCGTGCGCAGCAACAAAGACCCAACACAACCAAAAATAAATAAATAAAAGATAAATAAATTTATAAAAAAAAATTATCAGGGACAAGTTAATTAAAAAAAATTTTAAATTTAAAACCAGAAGCAGTATACAATGTTTTTCTGTTAAATCCAACTTGTTTTGGTACAACTACATTTTGCCTTAACCACTGAAAATTTAGCATCCAAATTTAGATACACTGTAAACATGAAATAAATATTGGATGTTGAAGACATTGCAAAAATGCTAAATATCTCACCGATAACTTCTATATTTCATGTTAAAACATGAAAATATATATATGGGATTAATACAAATATTAATTTCACCTGTTGTCTTCACATTTTTAATGTGGCTACTAGAAAATATAAAATAACATTTATATGGCTCACATTATATTTCTGTTGGACAGCACTAGGAAATGGATACACCTTGCTTTAAAGGCTTTGGAGACTGTTTGTAAAGCCCAATCAATACTAGATTATGTGTAGTAAGAGAAAATTACAGTCCAAGAGACTTGAAATCCAAAGAGAACTTTCCTTTATTAAAAAAAGGGCAGATCAAAAAAGAAATAAAACACTGAGTCTAAAAATAAAAATGAAAACATTAAACATCAAAACTTGTAGGATGCAATCAGCTTTAACATAGTCCCAGAGCAGTAATTTTTATCTCTTTTAGGATCAGATACCTCTGAGAATCTGATACAATAGATCCCCTCCCTAGAAAAAATGCAAATACAAAGAATTTTGCATATAATTTGAGGAGGGCCACACACATCCAAAAGCCCCCGGGCTATAAATGCCTGTATCATAAAAACGGAAAATAAATTAACTAAGCAGGCAATTAAGAGTCAAGGAAACTAAAACAAAACCCTCAAGGAAACTAGGAAAAGGAACAAGATTAAAAGCCAGGATAAAAACAGCATAATTGTTAAATGCATGAGCTGTTTCTTTGGAAAAATCAAACAAAACTAAAAAACAGCAACTGTTAGAATAATCCATGGAGAAGGGAAAAAAATGCATAAACAGTTAGAAATGAGGAGGAGCATACGTTACCAAAAACAATAGGTTCGGAATTAAGGGAATACTCTACACAATTGCATAGTAATATGTTGACAAACTCAATTTTTTTTCCCCTGTAAAAATCCAAATTACCAAAATTGACATAAGAAATAGAAAACCTAAATCAGCAACAGAAAAATAAAAGAAATTCTTATATTTTCTAGTATATAAAATATATATTTTCTGCTCCTCCAAAAAGCAGCAGAATGGGATGAATTTGCTGGTAAATTTCAGATTATTGATGTGCACTCCACTCTTTCCACAAACATTTCCTGGGTGCCTACTCTCAGTGCGGTATATATAGTCAGCCCAATCTATAAGTCAGGTAAGGTAAACTCTCCCATGTCACAGAAATGACTGGAAGGTCATTAGTTCATCCTGTGAAACAAAAATGACCTTGATCTCTAGACCTGATAAGGAGATAAATTCCTAAGCTTTGTGGTGATATAAGAGAGATCAACAGGGAAAAAAAATATTGGTGTGTGCATGTATAACTGTATAAACATTCTCTTCTACAATTAAAAATCACATACTTAAAGGAAGCAGACAGGAAATTATTTACGTATTAAATAATGCATATACGTTAATAAGAGCTACATGAAGCCAAGCCTCTAAGTGAATGGAGTAAGATTTACGTAAGAGGGGCTACTTGTAAATGCTTACTGAAAGTGCTCAAGCTCAAATGAAATAAGACAATTACTATCTTACACGTTAAATTAAATTGATTACTCCCATAGCAAACATCTCCTTGTGTCAGCCCTCTCATCTTAGCTCTTGCGGGGCCAATTTTCCTGAATATCATGTGGTTTTATGAAACTGGTAGATTGAAACCTGCCTAATTTGCTAGTAAGGCAATGAAGGCATAAAATAGCAACAGCCAGAGAAATGCTGAAAGGGGCTGCTGATTTCAACGTGTTTGCCTGTTCTGAGATGTGGGTGATTTTAAGCACTCTGCAGCAGACCTGCTTTGATTCCTACATCTGAACAGAGCACTGAGTCATAGCCCGTACACACACAGTTTTTAGATTATTAAGATAAAACAGGCTTTTCTCACTTCCCTGCTTTTCTTAAAGGAAAAAGTGAGGCTGACCCCAGTGTCTGTCTGCATCTTCCCTGGTAACTAATGCTCATTGAGGAAATAACCTTTGCAGAGAAAATTCAGTACTTTTAGTCTTGTCCAAGTCTTCTTCCTCATCAACTATTTCTTACCTGCTTCATTACTTTGGAGTTCTAACCAGAAGCAGTTAAGTGCCAAAAAATCTTTAATAAAGTTGACCTGAGAATTTCAAGTTAAGTGGTGGGAGACTGGTAAATCTGGTTCCCAGCAGAGTAAGATGCCCAGGGCAACTGCTGCAACCACGTATTACCTGGCACCACAGAATTTTCTAATGGCGTCTCATTAGGTATTAATGACATGAAATAATTACTGTTAAAGTGACATTTTTGTCAAGGGGATATAAACAAGCGAATCATTTAACACCAAGATAAAAATTTTACTGGTAATACATTCAAATTGCCTCTTGATAGGATTTTAGCAAGTGGCGAATTCAGAAGAGAAAGAAATGACAAGCGGCAAAGGCTGTTTTCAGTTATGTGGCTCTCACGCTTAGGCACTAAGTCTTATGAAAAGTCTGTCTTTAAAAACTCCTATGGACAAACTGCACTTTTTATAAGATTTTTATTCGCTCTTTGACACCAGTTGGGGACAAATTCCTGGCCCTGTGACTTCTCGAATAGCAGGAACATAAAACTATTTGATGGCATCCTTGGAGGGGATGAACTGGTGTTAAGCAGAATCTGAGCAGCGCAAACGGCTAGCGGCAGATGGTTCTTGAGTGACAGGTCAGATTTACCTACATCTAATTTGTAAAATGTTTCAATGCATTTGACAAATAATTTTTCCTACCTCAAGGAGATTCAGCTAGTATTGCTGAATTGGTACAGCAAATAGTGGCTATGAAAACGAAGCTCCTATAGCATAAAATCCATATTCATTGATTGTTGGATAAAGTGCCGTCCGCTGTATGAGCACAGAACCCAAGTAGATCAATTGGTTGGAAAAATACCACCTAATTCTGATTTTTACGGGGCACAGGAATCATCGGACTGACCTGATCACATAGGATCTAGGAAATGTGTGGTTCTTTAATGCTTTGGGCAGGCAGCGTTACCAAGAGTGCTGTGAACTATGCATAAGGCAGTGCAACTGGATGAGACAGAGACCGATATTATCTGTTGACAGAAAAGTGGCCTCACTTTTCTCAGGCCTCTTCAATAGTACAACTATAATAACATGGACACAGCTTTTTAGTCTGCAAAGCATTTCTCATGGAATTGCCCTCATCCCTCATTTGCAGATGAAATAACTGAGGCTGAGTAGTCTCAACACTTTATCGTTAGATTCAGAACAATGTATACTGCCAAAGAGTTGGAGGAAGATTAAAGACAAGATCTTCCAATGTATTCAAATTTCGACAGTAGGTTCTGCCAGGTCCTGTTTACTGTTTTAGCGAGAGCTTCTGCCCCCACAGGGGTTTTTCCTACGGAATGGACCCAAGGAGAAGAGAACAACGTAGCGGGTGCCATGCAGTCAATGAGAGCCTTGCTTGTGTGTGTGTTAGATGGCATACTACTGTCACCAGGCTGTGAACTGGGAAAACAGCAAAGCGATGGAACTGTTCTTTTTAAGGAACATCAAAAAGAAACTGGCTGAGACCGTGAAGAGAAGGCAAGTAGAAAACAGACTTGTCAACTGTTCTAGTATTGACCGCACTCTTAAGAGCTAGGAGACAAGTAGCTCACTGTTACACGTGTGATCACTGTTAGATGTGACCTACTCAGGACAGTTAAGGAACTAAACACCAGAGCTCCAAATCCAATGCTGTGTGTGTGTGTGTGTGTGTGTGCACGCTAAAACTGATCCAGGAATGCCCTTGTATCCTGGAATATGTGAAAACCGTCTGAGAACAGCTAGGAGATGTGCTGATCAGCGGAGTAAAACTTTACGCTGGAAGGTAGAGCCTGGCTGCTGGTCAAGGACTGTTCATAATACTTAACACCTTTTGAATAGGCGTAGATCACTCCCATTACAAAAGCAGGATGGAAGGGGAAAAAAGCCACTCAACGTTTCAGTAATTCAATAATTTATTCCTCTAAAAAAGTGTGTAAAAGTATATAGCTCTCATTCACAAGGTATATATGAATGACATTTAAAATGGAGGCCTTTTAGTATTGTTTCTTTTTATCAAAGTCTTTTAGTGTACTGTACCAGCGCTATACTGTAGTTTTTTTAAATGAACTTCACATATTTTTGTATTCTTTCAAATTGTTTGCTATATATAAAAGAAGCTCACTGCAAAATGCTTGAAGGAAAAAAAGGAAACAAAAGAAATTCAGAACTTCCCAGAAATGTACAGCTTTTACATTTAAAAAAGGTTCTGAAATATACATACAAGCATGCTGGACAATCCCACCCCTCTCCCCTCCCCCATTTCCCCTCTTTAGTTCAAACCATGGTAAGAGTTCTGATTTCTGCAGAATTTCCAAAATTAAAAATAAAAAAAAAATAAAATAAGTTCTCACTCTGTAGCAAATCCAGGGCTTGTACATTTCAGATTAATTCAGTAAAAAACTCACAAGTAAAATAATGCATATTTAAGGGAAATATTATACAGACTTTTTCACACAGAAGTACATAATAAGATTTTTTTAAAATCTATTGCCATTCATTTATTTTTGCACAAAAACGTATAAATATGTCACCAGCTTTTCTTAACTTAAAAAACTTAAATAAAAGACACCAGATGAAAACTACCCTTTGCTGCCTTTTTTTTTTTAATTTTTGTAGGGGTTTTTTTGTTTTTTGTATTTTTTTTCTTTTTTTTTTTGCTGAGAATTGGGTTTCTAGGGAAGAAAAGCCCCTGCATTAAAAACAGCCCATTTAAAAAAAAAAAATTCAAAGTTCTGATGAATTCTGGGAAAAAAAGCAACCCCAAAGTGGTAAAAGATTACAAATATCTACTTTACAATTTGTCTTCTCACCAAGATAGTTTTATACAAGTTTACAATCTTCATCATCTTATGCTCTTCAAAAGGCCTTGAGAATTTTTCCTTTCTGATTAAGAAAAAATAGCACTGCAATATTTTTAAAGTCAATTTTACACTGTACACATTAGATACAAATGGTTTGATATATCAGATTTTTTTAACCTATACACTGCGAAAGTCGACCCCTCCCCCCCAATTGGTGGTACAGAGAACAAAATTATCCATTTACAAGTTACTTCTCTGCTTTCACATTCCCACCACACAACTTTTTTTTTAATATGTTTTAAACGTTAGATTATTTCAAGAAAAATACTTTTACAAAATCATATCAGTTATTACATTTTTCCTTTTTTTGTTAATAACCAGAATATGGAAGTCTCTTGGAAGAACTTTTAAAATTTGCATGATTCTCTCCACAGGTGACTAGAGCTCAACAGCCTGACCAGAGCGGCTCATGGGAGGCAAGCCCACGCCCACTGCCCTCAGACAGCAACGCACAGCAAGGTAGGGGTAGAAATGGAGTCCTAAAGACAACCCTCTCGGGCCTGGATAAAATACTTCAATTAGCCTTAATGATTTAAAAAGGCATGTTTTTTTAAAAAAAGTCCCACCACGAAGGCTCAACTTCAAGTACTAATTTAATGGTTAAGTTGAATATTTCTTTGAAATAATATTCCTATGGTCCAGAAAAAATTTACCATATTTATAACTGATTTTATGAGCAAACACTTTCGATTGTGATATATACATGAGTCCCTTTTGATCTAATGAGAGGAGAGACCTGGCTTTCAGTAAGAATTCACTAGAAAATATATTTCCATTGTGACTATATAAAACTAGTGAAGGTACTTGCCTCCATGGCTCTGGGTTGAGCTTGACTGCCTTCTGTATAAAAATGTTGTCCTTCAGGAAACGCTGGCCACTTTTAATAAGGAATATGGCAGAATGTTTACCCAGTTTATTCTCAACAAAACCTACTGCTGGGTGGTTTTGAATATATTACTTGTAAGCAGGATCTCCCCGATTTGTTTTCACTCCTTTTCTGGCTTCTAGGACAGAGGTATGTAGTCAAAGAATCCTATAGTGGATCTGAGTTGGGTTTCAGCTACTGTACCTGGTCCTTGCGAATGAAAAAAATTAAAAGTAAGTCACAAAAACCATATGACAAAACAACCTAAAATAAATAAACAAAATGAAGATGTCTCCAGACCTTTTGTATCTACACACAGGTATAAAGTCAACCAAAGCACTCATGCCAATCTAGATGGGAGCACTAGGGAGACAGAAACCCCATTATGAAATCATGTACTTGAGCTGGTTCTTGTTTCTCAAAAGTCCCAGATTATGGAGTTCAGGTAACCCACAGGCCATACACCAATAACTAGAGGATTTCATCCAGAGGGCTGAACTGCCCTTATTAAACAGAGGCTGAAAACACAGACTCTTGTGCAAAAGGATACTGTCTCTTCTGGTTCCCTCTTGAAAACCAACAACAAAAAACTTCCTGTGGCCCAGCGGTTTGGGGCCGCACACACCATAACACTGGCTGAAAGTCACTGCTTATGGAAGTTTCCAGGTCCATGAGAGAAGTGTCTGTGAGTCACTCTGGTAATGAACACTGCAGAAATGACATGTGCCTGCTGAGAAGTAATCACAGTGCAGGACTGTGCAGAGTGGTCTCAGGAGGAGGGAGTAGGGTATTTGAAGAGTGTAGCAGGTTCCTTGGACTGAGGTTGCGGGGAGAAGGAACTGAGCCAGAGAGAACAAGTGCTTTTCCAATTAGAGTATATTCATGATGGCGTTGTACAACTGAGTGAGCACCACAAAGTGGACGGGAAGGCAGGAGGTACGGTCCTGGGTGGCCGGATTGCACGTGAGCCAGGACAGAGCGTTGTACTGCTCCAAAACAAACCTGCCGGAGAGAACACACGCGTCAGGGCATCAGGCACGACAGAAGTTAAGGCTGGTCTGAAAGTTCTAACGTGCCAGTGTCAGCAGGAAGAAGGCCTAATATCATTTCATAAGTTGCCCCAAGCTCTCTCCCAGAGTTCGTTTCCTCATGTCCCCCCCTTCCTTCTAGACCTGCACTGTCCAATATGGCAGCCACCGGCCCCCAACTCCGTGAACTCAGATATGCTGTACATAGAGAACAGGCACCGGGATTTCAAAGACTTAGTATTTAAAAAAGCATGGAAAACAGCTCATGAATATTTTTATATTGATTACTGTTCAAATGATACTATTTTTTATATTTTGACATCGTTATCACATGTTTTTATATAACTGATAAAGTTATTACTAAGATTACCACTTTTCTAGTAGCCACATTAAACTAGTAATTATATGTGACTCACATTATACTTCTATTGGACAGGGTTGCTCTAGAGGCCCTGGAAGCCAAAATCATGTAGATTAGGTAGGTTCTTGCTTTAACTATAATTTCCAAATCATTTAAGAGTTAGAAAACATTAGGAAGAGCTTGCATATTTTCTCAAGGTACATGAGGAATGTTTACAGCCTGCTAAAGTACAAGACAAATCTGGGAGGTATTTCCCAGCTATGGAATTTATGTTTTACTTAACTTTATTTACATAATCTATGTCAGGGAGGGCAGAAAATGTTTCCAAAGTCAAGTGCTTTAAGTTCCAGACTTTGTCTTCTAACTATCCACCCCCTTATTCTGATCTATTTTCATCACCATGAAATGCCTCCTCTGAATGGGAAAAAAGGGCAGTTGTACTTGCACATAACTGCCGGATTTAACAAAGTATGCTACACTGTCTGTCCTATGCAGGTATTGCGGGGGGATGTGGCTCTCACTGGCTAATCAGACAGTGCTCCACTGCACAAGAGGTAGCACCTCTTCCACAAATACCACACTTTAATTAAAACACCTTGGAAAAACAAGAGTAAAGTATATCATTTCAAACTGTACTGCCATGTTGCCTAGGTCTGAATCTACCTTAAAACATCAGACGTGGTTTTGGAGTCAAGAGGATGTGGAACCCGCTGAGAATTCCTGGCAGGGAGAAGTTCGTCCGTCTGTGCTACAGAAATGTGGTGATGTAGCGAAGCCTGGTGAAAGAACAAAGACAGTTACCTTCCTGGTCTAGTCAACCATGGGGCAGAAATAAGGCCACGTCTACCAGAAGGAGATGCTCTAAAGTCCATTGTAGTCAGGGCTTCTATTCTAAGTCCATGAATTTAAGCTGCTCAGTAACCCCAATGTGATCCCAAATAACTCTATATCCCAGGGTAGAGGGAAAAAAAAAAAGCTAGCTTTGCAAATGGACTGAAAATAATTAGTGTCCCTCTTCAGGTTTTTTTTGTTTTGTTTTGTTTTTTTGCGGTACGCGGGCCTCTCACTGTTGTGGCCTCTCCGTGCGGAGCACAGGCTCCGGACGCGCAGGCTCAGCGGCCATGGCTCACGGGCCCATCTGCTCCGCGGCATGTGGGATCTTCCCAGACCAGAGCACCAACCCGCGTCCCCTGCATCGGCAGGTGGACTCTCAACCACTGCACCACCAGGGAAGCCCCCTCTTCAGGTTTTAATCTGTAGAAGGCTCCACAGTCGGGATGTGGCTGACTGTGTTGTTGTGGTGGTCTTCTATCCTGATCCCCGTACTTCATAACCGGGTCTGTGCTCTTCTTACAGCATCACATCCAAAGGCACCTGATGTCTGCTGTCATCAGAATATGACAGATCCCTGGATCCAGCAAGTACCAGCACAGTCCATCTACTATAAAGTTCCCCATCAATTTTTAACTTAACAGTTTTAGTATAGTTTTACTTTATTAATTGTAAAATATAAGAGGACGCAATATATGGGCTTCCCTGGTGGCGCAGTGGTTGAGAGTCCGCCTGCCGATGCAGGGGACATGGGTTCGTGCCCTGGTCTGGGAAGATCCCACATGCCGCGGAGCGGCTGGGCCCGTGAGCCATGGCCTCTGAGCCTGTGCTCCGCAACGGGAGAGGCCACAACAGTGAGAGGCCCGCGTACCGCAAAAAAAAAAAAAAAAAGAAGAGGCGATATAAATGCTTGATTCTCCTTACTTTTCAATTTTCTGATTAATGAGCTGCTGTTCTGGCAGCTTCAAAAGGTGACTTACAAATGTTTTGTTTTTCAGCACAACTATGAACCCATAGATTGATGTCAATCTACTGCCACCATTGTTCATTTTAATGACTAAATCATCCCATCCCTGGGCAATGGGAACCCCTCCAAGTTGGCTACTGGGTCCTTTGATAAGACTCTAATAATCTTTGGTAGCTTCCTTGCTTTTTAGGCATGACAGGATGTCTCAGGTACACCTCGAATATTTCTTACTTTAGCCCTGGAATCAGTCATTTCCTCAAAGAACTCTGGTTCTTTTGAATGATAAACAGTATTGAGAAACCATAATTGTGTCAATAAAGCTGTTTATTGCTGCTAGGCTATCATGGCTCCTGAGCCTTTTCAGTAAACAGAGCTAAAGAATGTGTATACTTTTCAGAGAAGAAAAGATAAATCTAGGTTCAGACTAGTAATTCTAATTGAGAGATTGCAGGATTTTTATATAAATCTTTGATTTCATAATACTATGTTAAAGTCATCAGGAAAAGAAAATTACTTCAATTGTTTTTGGTTTTAACCTTCCAGATTTGTGTGTGTGTGTGTGTGTGTGTGTGTGTGTATGTATGTATGTATGTATGTGTACGTGTGTGTATCTTAGTGATTACTCTGTAGTGGGACTTCTGCATCCAAAGGGAAATGTGCAGGGTTGTAATATTTGGCCTTCCCACCGTACCACGGCCAGCTCCCCACAGCTCTGCCAATACAGTGTGTTGTCAAACCGTTGGCTTTTTGGCAATCCATGGATTTCATTCTAGGTTCTCTCATCCAAACTGGAAGTGACAGATCTTTTGTTTTTAACTCTTAATTTGGATTAAAAATTTCCAAGAAATATACAGGAAGGCGCAAGCAGAAACATGGAATTTTTTAGCTGACTCCTGCCCTACTCTAAAAAGGAACGCTGACTGCCTGTGGCAGTGGAGGAAGAGGACAACTAGTCTTCATCATCCCCCCGGCGTAACTTCCCTGACCGCAGTGCCTTATACAGAAACGTGGCCACCCTAGATGTGTCCTTTGGGCCGCGGGAAGTCTCCTCCTTGGGTGAATGTCATTCATTTCTTTGTGACATGGTTTTGGGCTCCTCTCCTAAATTCTGCTCTTCACCTCTACCTGTAATTAACATACCCTCAGACTCTTAAGTAGATGTGAGCGAGTCGGGGAGCAGAATAAGACGACGGTGCCCAAGGCAAATTCTAACCAAGACTGATTTTGAGCATAAGTCACTCACGCCCCAACTTCAAATACAACACCAAACCAACCTTGAGGAAGAGGGGACACTGGTTCTGAGCCTGGGGACACGATGACCAAAACCACTGGGGGAGATTCTCAGCTTTGGCAGTCGATACAAAATACCCAAGGGCCAGAGGCTGCTGTTTCAGCTCCTCAGGCGCTTCCCTAGAAAGAAGACGCTCACCCTGGCTCTGAAAAACAAAGTCCCAAAAGCATGATTAGCATTTATTACCAAATAAAGCTTTTTTAAAAACCAACTTTTTAAAAGAAATTGATATGACATATTAGTTTCAGGTGTACAACATAATGATTCTAACTGTGGGAAATAATCACCACAATAAGTCTAGTTAACATCCACCACCATACAGAGTTATAATTGTTTTTCTTCTGATGAGAACTTTTAAGATTTACTCTCAGTAACTTTCAAATATACAATATGGTATTATTAACTAAAATCACCATACATTACATCCCCAGGACACTTATTTTATAACTCGAAGTTTGTGCTTTTTGACCACCTTCACCCAACTTTTTATCAATTCTCCCTGCACACTGTAGTGACTAATCCCCTTCCTGGCAGCATCTCACACCAAAATGTCAACTGACCAAGAAAGGTCAACAGGCGAGGCAGTGTCTTTGCTGCACACACAGATATCTGATGAAAACTATGGCTCAGGAAGAAGGTACCAGTAAAACTAACAACATCAGCCAAGTAAATACAGGTTTCTTTTCTCTGTTTCCTTTTCTGCAGAATGTAAAATCTGCTCCGTGGCATTATTAGGTAATAAACTAAAAATGGAAAGAGTGGAATCTGACAGCTGAAGGTACCACCACACCCACATGCTCTTTCACCAGCAACCAACCAAAAATACACACGCACACCTGACTGTCCACTGTTAATAACGTTCTAACACTTCACCGGTATCGGACCTGCCAGCAGCGTGAGATCTGCTCCTGAAGAAGCCCTGTTTCAATTTACAGCAGTCCCGGTAATAAGGGACTCCTGTGAGAGCCACTGGGCGTTTCTGCAGTTGACATTTTCCTTCTTTGACTCTTAGCTAGCTTCGAGAGTTGAAAATGTACCTTTTATGCAAAAGCAATAATAAGTCATCCATTTGTTCTCAAAAGCCTTCTGTTTAAGGAAGAAAAAAAAAATCCTCAACTACTACACCAAGTTGTATCATTTCTGAGTTGGTTAAAAAATAAAAACTTACTGCAACCTTGAACAAATTTTTTCTCCTGTGGTAATTTCTTAACTGGATATCAAAGAATGTTTAATGGTTCGGAACGAGGAAATGCCGAAAGCCTCTCAGGGTCACCTGGCTGCAGGTGCTCAGGATTAGAAAAGGCCACCTGACCAGCTTCAGCATAGTACTGTTTGAAGTGTGACATTCAGTGGCTTGAGGTGCCAACACAGGGAGAAAATAAAGCACGCCTCTGTTTCTCACAAAACTAACACTACACTTCAGTTACCAATTCTTTGTTAACGGAGGAGCTAAATTATAACAACCAGTACTGGGAGGTAGCTGCTATTATTTCCATTTCACAGATAAGGTAACTAAGGCTGAGAAAGGTAAAGTAAGCTTGCCCAAAGTCACAAAGCTAGGAAGATGTTCGGCTATAATTCAGAGCGATATTTATCAAGCTCCAGGGCATGCATTCTTAGCTGCAATGCTATTTGCCTCTAGAATTCACGTTAATCCTAAATTAAAACTATCCCGTGTAAAATTTGTGTTTTTGGTCCCCATCACAACAATCTCCAACGAACCAATAAATTGTCATTAACTGGCAAATGACTGGAGGAAACAGAGACATTTACAATCCCTTCCTTGCAGAAGGGAGAATTAGGGGGCAGGCAGTAACATGAGGGCAGTCTACTGAGGTGGCCTTCCCTGGTTTCATCTTCTCTGAAACTAAAGTTTTCAATCTTCTTTTCTCTAGACTGTCCTTCAGTGAACTCAGGGCTGGCAATAAAAGTCCCACCTGACAGAAACCTAAGTCCTCGAAGAACATCTTTGTGCCTAATGAGTGTAAGCAGGTTGCTTATACTTGTCCAGTTTAAGATATTAGACACATAGCTATTTTTCTGTGTCTTAACCCCTCAATCTCTTAACATTTTAAGTAAAAAGTGTAATACAGTGATAAGGCATGAATCACCTAGCTTTTAAAGAAACTTAACGTGAGCTGATGGCAGAACCTTTAACGCCTCAATCGTCTGCTACTTCACCTCCAATATCCTGGGATATTTAAAGGTGAAAGCAGCTGTAAGCCCTGTTTTTCCCTTGATAATGCTGGTACTAACCTGCGCACTTCTCCAAACTCAGCCTCCTGTGGGCTCCTCCCACTCCCGCAGGCTGGCCACAGAGAACACCTAACACGCCTAAATAAAGGCGCCATGACCTAAACCAAGACCAGTTAAGCTCCTTTCCGAATTAATTAACCATCAACAATGTGTTATTCAATTAACACAGTTACTCTGAATGTTAAATAAGCAGGGTTATTGAACTAGCCTCTGAAAAGCCACTGTTCTGGCAAAAAATTAAAAAATAACTGGGAAGCAGCAAGCAACCAAAATTAATTTTTGCTCAGAACACAGTAACTGCATAAAACCCTTGCAGCTGTAATGGGACTATTCTGATTAAACACATTCATCAGGAATAATAATAACATTTCTTTAGAATTCCTGCTTTGTTCGAAATGGAACTACAGGGTCGCTGTCCCACACTTACTCCTCTTGTACCAGGGACCAAGACCATCAGGGAGAAAGGTGCGTGTAGTAAAAGACGACAGCACTTCTGGAGGATTTTCCTGAAGGCTGAGGTGGTTTTAAACAACCTATTTCAAGTCGTCCTTACCCGACTATGCTGGAAGTGAGAGCCCACACCAATTCCAGAAGGAGAGCCTGGGGAGGGAACTGGGGAGGAGTTGGGAGAGGAATGGAGGTTCCCAGTCATTAATATGCCAATATCATTGTCCATATCATCTGGGAATGGAAGGTCAACAAACATGTCATCTAGAGGGAGAGAAAAAAAGGACAAAAATTAAAAAGCTAATCCACAGCCCCAATTTAAACCAATGCACAGTTTATTGGCCTATGACTATTACAGGCATGTGTTGTTAACAACTTAGTAAGGCTTAATGCGTGCCCACTGGGTTCAAGGTGCTGCAAATTATTCTTGCATTTTGTACTCTCTCCAATGATCTCCTAATGTGAGGTATTAACAGAACGGAGAAATAAAGAACGTAAAACTCTGCACTCTGCATAGCCTCCAAAGGCACATAAAAAGAAGGCAAAACAGCTAAAGAAGCAATTTAATTATTAAAGTTAAAACTGACACCATCCAAGAAAACAGCAGACACCATCTATGCATCCAATTAGCATCTAAAATACTTAAGGCTGAATTAATGCATGTTAATAAGTGTGAACTTGCCCTCAAACTGGAGGCCTATTATACGAGCAGATCAAAGCATGATGTTTTTGTTAAGAAATCCTCTTTCCCATATCATAAAAGTAAGGTACATGCACAGCAGAAAATTTGGAAAGAAAAGTATAAAAGGGGAAACCCAATCACCATGAACATTTTTGCTGATCCTTTTTCTGTATTTATTATTACACTGTGATATTATGTGTGTTTTCTATAAACACACACGCAGGACAGTATCCTTTTACCCTCCCCATTTAACAGGAGTAAATGTTGGTAGCTGCTAAAAATTCTTCAAAAAACAATGCAAACGGCTGCATAATATTGAACATTTTACAGTTTATAAATAATCATTGCTTAACAAATGCCTTAAGATATTCAAACCATAAAAATCTATTAAGAATAATCAAATAAGGGGACTTCACTGGTGGCGCAGTGGTTAAAAATCCACCTGCCAATGCAGGGGACACGGGTTGGAGCCCTGGTCCAGGAAGATCCCACATGCCACAGAACAACTAAGCCCGGGTGCCACAACTACTGAGCCTGCACTCTAGAGCCCACGAGCCACAACTACTGAGCCCGCACGCCACAACTACCAAAGCCCAAGTGCCTAGAGCCCGTGCTCCACAACAAGAGAAGCCACCGCAAGGAGAAGCCCGCGCACCGCAACGAAGAGCCACCCCCGCTCGCCGCAGCTAGAGAAAGCCCGCGCAGCAACGAAGACCCAATACAGCCAAAAATAAATTACTTAGAAAAAAATTTCAAGACTAATCAAATAAGGAGTTGTTTTAGAGCAAGTTAGATTCCCAATGATCAGCTAAAGACAGGTGCTATCTTCATACTGCCTAGCAGTCTTCATACATTTCAAATCAGATCAAGAAATCTTTATTGAAAGAGTGACACCCATGTACAGGACACTATCAAGCAGATACTATTTTTTTGCCATTAATGAAAAACAGGAGAAAGTTAATTACCCAAGAGAGGAAAGTGTTTATTTGGTCTTGGCAACAGTGCAAATTAAATCTTCAAAACCAAAAAGATTCTCAAACCTTCAATTCCCTCTTCACGTTTCATATGCTGTTTACTACGACACAGAAGAACCTGCAGCAGCCAGGCGACTCTTTACTCTAGCACTGTGTCTTGTTGAAGGAGCGGAGCCGCTCTATGCATACAGGGTCTTCCACTCACCATTGTTGGGGCTAAACCCATCTTCATTGGGATAGTTGGCTGGAGCCACTTGGATGGTTGACGATGTTGGGAACACCAAGATGTGTGTACAAGAAGCATCTTGAGGGGTGTTAAGTTGAGATGACTGCATGTTCAGTGCAGTACTTCGGCCAAAAACAGAGCCCATTGTGACAGCATCTTAAAATGGGGGGAAAAATGTATCAATGCCCTTTGTGCAGCAGTGAACAACTCCAGAAATGACCCGAGCTGGACTGATGTGAGTCTGACACAACTGCCATGATGGGTACACATTTACAGTTGAGCCCACGTGTCTAAATATTTCAAGAAACTGACTCAGAGCAGATAGCTATCATAACTCAAGCCACATTTCACACTGGCAAGGTTAGGAAAAAATTGGATTGAGTCAACCAAATATGTTTTAATTACTTAAATAAGAAGTATTTCTAAAAATAAAACTTTCTTTCCTCCTGTGACTGCTAATAATTTATAACGGACTGTTCCCCCAAACCATGCAATTCTGTAGAAATGGTATCATTCAACTAATAATTGTTACAACTAATATTTATTGAATGCATACTACATGCCAGATTCTGTACTGAATTCTTTATTCATATCATATCATTCAATCATCAAAGCTACACCTCAGAGGTAGGAACTACTACCCCCATTTCATGAGGAGGACAGAACACAAAGAAATGATGTAACTTGCCCAACTGGTGCAGGTGACAATTAACCCAAGGTCTGACCAGCAGGCCAGTACAGACATCTGTCTCTCTCTAGACTGGCCACAAGCAACCACGTTCTCATACCACAACACTTCTGTTGGTCTTTACAGGGAGGGGACAAGGGTCTGCTGTTTGATCAAAGAAATACCTGGATGGTAAAAACAGGTTTAAAAAGTATAAAACTTCTTAGCTATTAAATTATAAAACAGCTTAGTTGCTGTTTTAAAAAAATTCTGTGGCCATGATGTTTCATCTGCCCACATCTTGGCACTTATTGAGTTACTGTGGCTACCAGACACTGTGATAAATGCTCTACCCCTGTCTACTTCACATTCATCCTCAACCACAGAGAGACTCTAAACGTCCTCTTGAGGCTGCTTGAAGAGTCTATCAAATACCTTTCTTCAAAAGGGTATTAAAATACGTATCATGTTGGTGCCCGCTTAAGTCATTTTTGGAGGGTGAACTTCATAAACTAACAACAGGTTGGGGTCAAATAATTCGCCAGGACTCTAAGAGCTCTCAATCACACCCAGGACTTGGGCTCTTCATAAACTAACAACAGGTTGGGGTCAAATAATTCGCCAGGACTCTAAGAGCTCTCAATCACACCCAGGACTTGGGCTCTCTCCCAAGTGATGGTCAACAAAGATGATAAAATCACAAACCACTCCCCTTGGATGAGACCAGATGGTTTCCATTTTGAGCCCTAAGTACAATTTTTTCTCATAAAGATAATAAAGATCATTCTATACTTGTGTGTGGACTTAAGATTGAATGGACTGGACTGTTCTGATACCTAATTAACAAAACTGACGAGATTTACCTGGCATCACTACAAAGGACCCCTGGGGCTCCATGGCAACCAGGCAGGCACTAAGGATAGAAGGAGAGTCTGCGGCAGAGATTCCACACATCCGGCACACGTCCTTGAGCCGTTTACTGATTGTCTGTAGTGAACATTCTCCAAGGAGGATACTCCAATCTGGAATCAAATATCACAATCGCACACAGTCTTCAGAAATTCATATTGATGTGAGGTTTGAGCATTTTACCAGTTTTGCCTGATAATTGAATTTCCAGGATTGGGCCCTGAAGGGAATATGGCTTTATAGAGGTTCCCCTCCTTGCTACAAAGAAAATGTTACTTGACCTCGATTACACTTCATTAACAAAGAAACAAAGGCCAACGACTATAGAGGCTGAAATCATGTCTGAAATGACCTTTGAGTCCGGCACAGACCCGGGCAGACTTAGGCACTTAAAATAGTTTTCAATGGTGATGCCAGTATGTTCTGTCCTTTCTCCTTCTCCAGGTCTGGTTCTTTCACTACCCCTATGAACACTTTTCTTTAGAAGAGAGCACAGTTTGGGGTGAACCTCAGTTTTGTTTACTGCTAGCGTAGATTGGTTGTTTCATGAAATGCAAGCAGCAGAAGAAATGAAGGGGACCCTTTCCTGGCATGCCCAAAGCAATGGGTGCAAGTAAAGTGCTCCAAATGATGCCACATTAATTGTTCAGATTAAAAAGATGTCATAAATTTTCTATCGTCTGTTTATTTCCTCCAAACAAAAGCACTACGTCTCCTCACAGAACTGTTGAGGGTAATGTTACTCCAGGAATTGAAAAGCACTTGGTACTCCCTTTATTTTGACCCCCGACACACATGAAGCACGTCACATTACTGCAGCCGTACACTGCTGTCATGTCACATCCCACTGATGTAACACCACTCCACCTCTCTACCTCCATATACTTTTTTCAAACAACCTGCTCTCCCCTTAAAAAGCAAGTGAAAAAAAAAAACTTTCACATTTCATATTCCTAATGAACACTGAACTGAAGTGGCTGAAATAAAAGGGTCAAGGAACATACAGGAGGGAGTATTTTTAAAAACCACAGAAATACCAAAGAGAAGTGAGTTTGGTATATAAAAACCAAGTAAGAAGGAAAAGACAGTATGATTATTTTTATCACAAACACTCTGGTGATAAAGAACAGAGATTCACAAAACTGACTCTGAAATCTGTGGACTCATATCTGATACTGCCCCACAGAAATGCAACGTGGTGCAGACCTCAGTTCCCCAAAGGAAGAAACTGTAGATTGGGAGGCTGATGTCCTGGACACTAGGCTTTTGTCTGTGTTTTTACTCCTTGAAAGTACATTTGCTCTCAGTCTTTTGATGGAGCCCTCAGTCACACTTACATTCTTCTCCCCCAAGAGATAAAAAAGAAGAGTGTGTCCCTTCTAAAAAATCATAAAAGGGAAGGCGATGGCTTTAATAATTTTCCAAAATACCAAGTAACTAGACTACTAGGCTACATTTTTATCCCCTCTACTTCTTTTCTATTATATTCTAACTTTTCCCAAGGGTTAAGAGTAGCTCAAAGCCTTTAAGAAATAAGATTGACTAAAAGGCATACTAAGAGAGAAGATAGGAATTCTGACAGAAATGAAATGATGAATCCCCTAATGTATTAGACCTCCAGGCTACTGATACAGACTCATTATAATATTCTTTTAAAAATGAAAAGGATAATATTTTCTATTGGTCTACAGTATAATTTAATACAAAAAAATTCTGTGTATAACAGATTCCTAAGAAAACACTTAATACATATTATATAATATTTGTATAAATTGCTGTTAAACCGTAATAATTAACTCACTTAGGCACTTACTACAAGGCAAGTTACATCTATATCAGGGGTTTTATTTCAGGGTTTCCACAAATACCAGATATAAATTTCATGTAAAGAAATAAGATGCACACTCTAACGCAAGGGTCAGCAAACTACGGTCCACAGCTCACATCCTGCCCACCACCTGTTAGTAAACAAGGTTTTATTGGAACAGCCACACCAATTCACTGGGGTATTGTCTATGGCTGCTTTGGCATTACAGTAGCAGAGTTGAGTAGTTCAACAGTGACCAGCTAACCTGCAAGGTCAAAAATATTTACTACCTTGCCCTTTACAAAGAAAGTTTGCCAACTCTGTTCTGATATATACTTGGCACGTGCAAAACCACCAAGCTGATTTGTGACATATGCTTGCTTTCGTGCAGACGTTAGAAAAAAACCTCTCCCGGGACTTCCCTGGTGGCGCAGTGGTTAAGACTCCACGCTCCCAATGCAGGGGGCCCGGGTTCGATCCCTGGTCAGGGAACTAGATCCCACATGCATGCTGCAACTAAGAGTTCGCATGCCATGACTAAGGAGCCCGCGAGCTGCAACTAAGGAGCCGATGTGCCGCAACTAAGACCTGGCAAAATCAAATAAATAAATACTAAAGGGCTTCCCTGGTGGCGCAGTAGTTGAGAGTCCGCCTGCCGATGCAAGGGACACGGGTTTGTGTCCCGGTCCGGGAAGATCCCACATGCCGCGGAGTGGCTGGGCCCGTGAGCCATGGCCGCTGAGCCTGCACGTCCAGAGCCTGTGCTCCGCAACGGGAGAGGCCACAACAGTGAGAGGCCCGCGTACCGCAAAAATAAATAAATATTAAAAACAAAAACAAAAACTTCTCCCACCTATATTCATATACTGAACTTTTTATAAATGTGTCATTAATCGATAGGGCTTTAAATTAATAATCTAGGCCTGTTCATATTGCTCATATAAAACTGTACAAGTAGCTACGCAAGGATAATAAATGAGCTGGGCTCAACGCCAGGCAAGGCAGCTGCCTGTGGTGGTCAGTTGTGTTATGTTGCAGTTACTTTTAGTGCTTTCTTATATTTATGGTAAGAAATATACGCAGTCAGTAGATATATTGGGGGATTCAACTTAAAAAAAATCTGCTCTCTTAAATTTCCACACTGAAGAGTATCAGACAGTGGCAATGTGAATAAAGACTCTTCCAATTTGCAACTACTTGTCCTTGTCAATCAGGATTATCTTGCAATCAAGCCACCGAAACAAAAATAAATACAAAGCTCATCACCAGCAACCACCAAAAACAAACCAGCAAATGAAAGTAAAGGCTGTATATGACTTCTACTCTCATCCATAATCTCTGATATAAAATTTTCCAGTTAAAACTGACTTGTTCTTCTCACAATATATAAATAAATGTTAGAAATTCTAATTTACCAAGTATCATTTTTATATTAAAAATATTTTTCTGTTTTATATACTGGGGTTCAATATTATATTTAAGATTTTCTTCGTGATGATTTCGTTGCTAATGAAAAGTCTAAAAGCCACTGGTTTATCCTGTACATTTAAAAGAATCAGAAAATATAATCTGCTTTATTCTTACTACCAACTTTATAATTTTCTCCCTCAGCTTAGTTAATGACATTAGCTCAGCCCTTTTCCTTTCCTTTGTTTCAGGAATTTCTCACCTTTAAGTTCCCCATGGCCAAGACGCCCAAGTCGCCCAATTACAACTCTCCAGGGCAGAGATGTCATTTGGACAATACCTATGCACCATTCCCATAACTTCTGTAGTCCAATTTTCCGTGCAGATACTTTACTCCTCCGTGATCTAAAACAGACATGGAAAAGGGCCCCCAAATGAATCAAAGCTATCATTTAGTACGACAAAACCAAGAAAATTCCAAAGAACCCACCCACATGTTACCCACTGCATTTAGATAGGAAAGTTAGAAAGATCCATTATCTGAGAAAAGGCACAGCATCAATTTACACACACCATAAACACCAAGGCTCCTCACCTGTTTGGTAAAGCAATATTTACAATACATGTTTCTAATAATTCTCCATGGAGGTCAGTGCAGGAAGCCAAAAGCCAGCGCTGGTCGTGAGACAGACAATAGCCCACAAAGAGCACATTGTATTTCTGGCTCGCTTCACCAAATGTCTCTCCCAGCTCTGTCTGCTTGTCTTTGATTGGGGCCAATATAAAAGGAGGGGAGTAAAGCTGGATTGGGCTGGGCCGCTGAAATCAAAATCAAAATCAGTATCAGCACAAAGCCACTCCATGTTTACAACAAAATCCATACAGCACTGAGGGAAACCAACAGGGAGAAATGACAATAGATTGCTTCCCGACTAGTCCTATATATACAAATAATAATGATACAAAAAAAATTGTTTAAGGTAGGGCACCCAATCAAGCCAATTATTTCCTTATTAAAAGAAATTATTATTGGCCCAACTTCATTAGTCATTAGGAAAGCGGATTAAAACCACTACACACCCACCAGAATGTCTGAAATATAAAGGACAGAAAACATCAAGTATTGGTGAGAGTACAGGGCAATTAGAACTTTCATACATTGCTGGAGTATGATGTGCTTCGGAAAAGTATTTGACAACACCTGTAAAAGCTGAACAAACGCATACCTTCTGACCCCCCAAAATGCACATATATGTTTACAAAGGACAGGTATAAGCATGTTTACAACACTGTCAATCTTAATAGCTCCAAAGAGAAAATAACCTAAATAACCATCAACAGTAAAATGGATAATAAATTGTGACAAAGTTACACAAGCAGAATATTAAACAGCAGCAAAGAGAATGAAAAAAACTACTGCTACAAGCAACAAAATGGATGATTCTCAACACTGAGTAGAAGAAGCCAGGCGCAAAACACTGTAAATTATGATTCCATTTATATAAAGCCAAAAACAGGCAAAATTATGCTGTTATATGTTATAAGTCAGAATAGTGATTACCATTGGAGTGACTGGAAGGGACATTAGAGAGGTTCCTGGATGCTTGTTATGTTTTGTTTCTAGTGCTAGTTATGTAATATTTTTACTTAGTGGAAATTCATCAAGCAGTATACTTAAGACTGGGTACTTTTCAGTATGTATATTATACTTTATGATGTGTGTGTGTAAGTAATTAAAGAGATCAAAGTGTTAGCTGTTACCTAAGACAAGTATTTTAGATAAACTGTGATGAAATTTAACTGTCATCTTTGTTTCTAGCTTTATATACATTTCAATATTTAGTAAACTACGGCAGGGGTCAGCAAACTTCTGTAAAGGATCAGACAGTAAATACTTTAGGCTTTATGAGTCTCTGTCACATAATCTTCTCTTTGTAAAAATGTAATAATCATTCTTACCTAGCTGGTCATACAAATGCAGGCTGCAGGCTGGATTTAGCCCACAGAGTTGCCAACCCCTGAACTACATAGCATAAGAAACAGTAATAATGGAATTACAGAATTTTAAACTTAAAAGAGACCTTGGAGATAAATTAATCCAATTCCTTCATTTTAGGGATACTTATTCAACAACTTGCTCAAGTTTCAAAGCTAACCTTATCACTGATCCATTCACTCTCCACAGACCCGGAAATTCTACTCCTAGGTACTTACTAAGAAAACTGAAAACATATAGCCACACAAAAACTCATACACAAATGTTTAGAACAGGGTTAGTCACAATAGCCAAAAAGTGGAAAAATCCATATGCCCATCCACTAATAAATGGATAAACAAAATGTGGTCTATCCATATAATGGAACAGTACTTAGCCATAAAAAGAAATGAAGTACTGATACATGCTATGACATGGATGAACCTCGAAAACATTATGTTAAGTGAAAGAAGGCAGACATAAAACATTCTATATTGGAAGATTCCATTTACAAAAAACGTCCAGAACAGGCAACCCCACAGAGACACCAAGTAGAACAGTGGTTGCCAGGAGCTTGCATGAGACTGTGCCACTGCAGAAAATGAGAATTCCTGGAAGCAGGGGACTGGTGTCTTGTTCACCACTGCACAGTCGACACCTAATACAGTGTCTGGCACACGGTAGACACTCTGCTATAGTTGCTGAATGAAAGTACAAAATTCTAGCTGCAGACTGGGGGAGAGGCAGTATTTAGCAATTAGCCATTGCACCTTAATGCAAGTAAAAATTTATAAACCTCAGTAAATGTTCACAACATTTGGTTCTTACATTTTTAATTAAGTCAAATGATTGATTTCTCTCTTCCTGTTCCAAAGCAAAGGGAAAGAAAGAATATATTTTTTGTGATTTATTTTAATCTAAGCCTCACTATATATCTCATGAACTCTCATGGTGTTCTGCCAGTATGTTATATAATCTTTTAAAACATTACATAATGCCTCGGATCTTAATATAGGTAGTCAGCCTTTACTCTCTTCTCTGAAAATGCAGACTACTATTAGTTGTCATTTGAAATTGTGGTAACTTCTTACCAAAGCATAAGGAATGATTGCATCTGAATTGCAGAATAACCACAAGAGGTAAAAAACTAAAAGATTCAAAGTTTATAAAGAAAGGCATAAACTCAATTCCTGGACACAAATTTGAAACAAGTAGAAACATATTTATTTTTATTCCAGAAAAAGCTAGTAGTAAAGAAAACATATGACATGCTCACAAAAGTAAAAAATACAGACTCAAGAGAATAAACTAATCTAAAACTGCCAAAGATAGAAATTTTCTATAACCCCAGAGCGAATATAAGTTGTCAGCTAAGCAGTTTCCTCTCTTGGGACCAAGCTGACCTGAACCAAGTTACAACAAATGCAGTATTAAGTAGTGCGTCATTTCTTTAGTTTTCCACAAAAACTCACATTAACCAACTAAAATTAGCAATTTTTGGTGTTTTTAAGTTCTCTAATGGTGAAGAGGTGTTTGCTGGCCTTTATTAATGGGTAATTTTTCATGCAAAAGTTGTGGGAACTGATTTTTGAAGGCTTTGAGAGTTCTAAACACTGCCCTGTATATCTACCTTCAGGATAAGGTGATTAGTAAAACAAAAGAAGTGTACAACTTCTGTTTAAAACATGTTTTGCTTTGGTGTTTTAGAATTCCCCCTGAGGTACTTATCTGTGGGAAACAGGTTTACAAAGATGGAGAGCAAAAGCGTTCAGTTACAGACAGAAGCACTGAGACAAGGGGAGGAGAAGCATCAGAAAATGTGGGGCCTGTGCAGAGTAAACACATACACAGCGGCTGTTCCAAGGGAACAAAATGAGCTGCGGAAGGTGGAGAGCGATTGAAGACACAAATTAGCTTCCAACAATGATGAACAAAATAAATATAGGAAAACTGAACTTTCATAAGTAAAAGGGGTAAGTGTATCGTTGCCTTAGGTCTTACATCAAAAAATGGCAAGAGTTTGCTTGCCTCTTTTCTCAAAAAATTATACAAGTTCAGAGAAGTATCTCCTCTATTTCAACTTAAGGATTAAAGAAACCTACCACTCTTATAATAAAGGTAGAAGACCAACCAAGCAAGCAACTCTCCTGGTTTGCATCTTTAGCATAAAAGTAGTCTTTTTGCAAATTTCTGCCCTGTTGCTGCTACCCACCTCTGGGTTCTTGAGAGTCATCTCAATGCTGGCGGCAGGCCCAAATCCTGTGAGGGATTTAATGTGTATCTGTGTAGGCAGAGGTCGCCTGCACTGGCAGTACACTGAAAATGCCATGGACTTCAAGTATTGAATGTAGAAAACTTGTTCATCCTTCATTGTCTGCAGCATGTACTGGCAAGGCACAATCTACAGACACAAATACAAATAAAACAAGAAATAGAGATCTAATATGCTAACAAGGCAGTTCGAAAATGAAATGGTATGAATTCTTTACTTGAATGGGGGATGCAACTTTAGTTTTAAAATACAGAAATGCCAAACATAGTATAATTCAATCTTAATTCCTTTCAGTGACATAAAGTCCTATATTCCAAATATACCAGCAATTTAAGAAGAGGTGTCACTCTGCTGGTCAAGTTACACTGTCACTTAGAAATTACCCTGTTCCCATTTTAGAGATAAATTATCAATTTATTGTTGCCATGCCCCTAAATTTAAAAACTTGCTTTTAAATATACTTCTCACTTTTGTAAGGTTATACGCATAGTATGCATGGCATCTTTGGAATTATTGTCTAGTTATCTGAGGCACAAACTTCAAATCAATGAAAAACTATCAACAAACTATACTGGTAGCTTTAATTTCAATCTTTTAATTCTATAATAGCTTGAGTTAAAGTGACAGAAAAACAAGAATCCAAACACCCAAGACATCATTTTTCACCTATTAAATTATAAATTTTTAAAAATTATTACACTATAACACTGGCAAGGGTGCACTGAAAATGGGCATGCTCCTTCACTCCTGAAAGAAATGTAAATAACTATAACATTTTGAGAGAGGAATCTGGCATTATTTATCAGTATCTTTATCAAAGAATCCACTTTAAGAAATTACTTGAAATGTGAAAGACAGATTATACCTGAAGATGTTTATTATGGCTTTATTTATTTATTCATTCATTTACTTATTTATTTATTGGTCATGCTGTGCAGCTTGTGGGACCTTAGTTCTCCGACCAGGGATTGAACCCAGGCCCCGGAATTGGAGGCACAGAGTCCCAACCACTGGACCACCTTATAGTTGTATTTGTAACAGTGAAAAGGTAAAAAAAAAAAAAAAAGTAATTATATCTAACTGTAGAGAAACAGTTACACATGGAAAATATGCAGTCTATAAAAAATATGCTGCTTGGTGAGAATTTTAAATAAGGTGGAAAAATATTCATGAATAACTTTAAGTACAAAAAGACTAAAAATTATGTGAAAAGTATGGTCAATTGTGTAAACAAACACAGAAAAAAGGCTAGAAAAACACCAAAATGCTAATAATGGCTGAATCTAAAAGGCAGAATTAAGAATACTTTTTTCTCATACATACAATTTTTTAAAAAATCATGAACCTGTTTACTTTCATAAAAACAACAATGTAAAAAATAAACTTGCAAATAGTTACCTGGAGAATGAAAGAATTTCTCATATGCTCAGGTAAATTATCCAGCATTTCTGTGTAGCAGCGCATCAAACTCAACAGCCAAAAATTTCCAGAAGTGGAGTCTTCCTCTGCGGTGTAAGTGAAGGGGTCCACCATGTAAATGACAACAGCTGGAGGGTAGGCTTGGCTGTCTGCAGAGTCAGGCTCCGTGGGAATTCCTATCCTCTCCCTTTCTGTAACACTGCAGAGAGAGTCACTTATGAGATGCACAACATAAATATAAATTATACAAAATAAATCAATTCCAGAGCACACTGACTCCTGGACAATGATTACAGATTAAATGCAACATTAATATGTACCAAAATGAAGGCAAACCAAATCAGTTAGCATCCAGATGGATGGAAAACAACAACATGCTCCTCTAAAATGAGATCTCTTTTTTTAACTCCCCCCCACCACACCGTGGCTTCATTCTACAAAGATGTTTTATAATGCTGTTACGTTAATAGTAAGAGCTTACTATTACTATTATCCATATATTATGTTCATATAATAAGAGTATTAACAGTAATATTAATTACATTAAGTATATTAATTAGTAAGTATATATTACCATTATACTAGTAATATAGTAAGTTTATAAGAAGTTCTCAAATTTCTTAACACTGAACTATAGACTGACAGTTGTTACTCTCTGGAGGGAAGAAGAGAAATACCACCCTTTACAAGGTTTAGAGACTCATGAAGTCGAGGGGGCTGGGGGTGCAGAGGAAGAGTAGACAAGGGGTCCGAGCTGAAGCCACTCGTCTTGGTCAGAGTACCGTACCTTTCCTGTCCATCCTGTGAGGGCTGAGAGGAGCTCTGCCCAGGCTCAGTGTCTCCACCACAGCCTATGTTCCCTTGCGTTCTCTCTGCAGAGCTGGCCCCAGCGCTGGGGTTCTGCGCTCCGACACTACCACTGAATCCTGAAGAAGAGGTAGTGCTTATCTGGTTAATAATGGGAGCAGAGGCAGATGTCGAGGCTGGTGGCACAGAGGAACCAGATGCGGAGCTACTTGCTGCCGGGTTCACAGAACTGCCATTGGAGGTGGGATTAAATGCACTGCCAGCTGAGGGGGCTGCCGATCCTGGATTTGAAGCTAAAGGCCCCGCATTCCCAGGTGTAGCTTGTCCCTGTGCTGCTGCTGGTGGGGTCTGGTACTTAGGTGGTATCAACAGGCTGCTGTCGAGCTGCAGAGTGGCTAGATAAGGTGCTGAAAGTGTACACGCAGAGAGGTGACTTTAGGGATGTTCTGCAGTGTCTGGCTGAAGCAGATATTTAGAATAGTCACTTTAAAAAAAATTATGCTTCCAGGTTGCATTACTCTATGACACCCAAAATGCTATCTCTACCACTGAACATAAGCTTCTATGTTCTGTAAACATGGAAATAAACATGGAGTTACTTATTATAAATTCTGGGGAAGAGCCTTATTTAGGGGGGGTGGGGGAGAGGAGAAAATCAGTCATTTGTAACATTTGCCTTTCAGACTGATTCCATACGCATTCACTGAAAACGGAGAGGCCGTATATTCTACAGCCATCATGGTATATTATGCTCCTATGTGCGTAAGGCTTATGTAAGCATCTAAGATTCTCTTGGGAATCTGGGTTAAAATAAAGCAGTTAATACCAAGTCATGCTGCTACATTTTCGAAATGTGGAGTAAATTAGATATGACTTCCTTAGGCTACTGTAAATAGCTTTTAAAGAATATACATGCACATAAAAATTAGCATTTAACTACTTAGAATGCAAAAATTAGACCTAAATAAATACAGTAATGGAACACTAACATTTCCCGAGACAAAAGAAGTATAATGTGGCATGTCTAATAGGGAGCAGGGGGAATGATTTGCTATTTCTCAAATTCTACTTTGCCAAATACATCCCCATTTACCTAGGTGATGGCGGCAAACTTGCGCATAAAGTTTGAGTCTGGAATGATTGTCACTCTCCTCGCTGCCCCACGGCTGGTTAAACCACTCGCTCACAAGCTCTTCCGCCAGCTTCTGTGCCACGGTCTTCCCCACGCGCATGATCCCGTCGCGCAGCACTTTGCAGATAGGCTTGTGCTGCCCAAGCCTACACATCTGATGGCACAAAACAGATCACCGTTTACAACAGGAGCCACTCCTTCGTTCAGTACACATCGTTACCACAGAGATCCTTGACCATACACATGGAAGCATTTTCCTTTGTCTTTTAGCGTTACCACACGCAACCAAACCAACATTATATGCTGGTCCCTTCTGGTAATTATAATGTACCTGAAACTGTTCTCTGTCTCTCCAAAACCTGGACTAGGCTCTCTAAGGAAAATTGTTTCTTTTAAAGAAAAATGAATGTTTCTTCACCCCAACCACTTCCTCCAGCACAAGGGAAGATTGCTGAGCACTACCTGATTGCTAATGGTCAAATAAAGAATTAACCAGATTCCTGCCTACTTAGGCTGACTGAGACATATGTCCACTAAAACCTCTTAAGTAATCCCGACTTATGATGTTCTCCCATAAGATAACATTAAAATTTTATGGGCCATCTGTTACATTGTTACAGACATTTGGAGATCACCAATAGCAAAGGCCACGGAAACAGTGGATATGCTGATCACTTTTTAAAAGTAAATAGTTGTTTTAGCACAATGAGATTCTGTTACTGACGTGCAGGACATTAAATGGGTGCTTATGGCAGAGAATTAATATACCTGCACAAAGTAAGCTACCTAGCTACCTGTTCACCAGCAGAAGAGCCCATATTATTAGCCCTTACTAGAGTTGATGAACAGGAGGCTTACCAAGCCCCTGAAAATTCTCTAGTGTACACTCTTCTGAAGCAGGTACGCATTACTGCCAAAAGAGCAATCCTAAAATGATCTGGCAGTCCTTTTATGTTTTGGAACTTATGTTGAAAGCTTCACTCAGAAGTAAGGCTGGGCTTTAAGATTGCTTAGACAAGTTTTCTGTGTTAGGGTGACTATGATTTAATATTATTAGGCATCATGAACCAGGCACTGTTTAGAAATTACTGTATCCAAGGATTTCCTTCAGTGGCTTAATTGATGCCATTATCTCATACTTCAGCATCTTCTCACTTCTTGGTAGCAACATGTAAGTTTACTATTTCGTGTGTACTCATACACTTATAGATAGTGGATGTTCCGTTATGGAGTATTTTTGAAATTCAACTTGGCATCTTATTTAGCAAACACTTTTGTAATGCTTATAATATGCCTGTCGCAGCTCTAAATACTTTATAAATAGCAATTTCATTTATTCTTGTCAAATATAAAGATAACAGAAGTATAACGTACAAAAACCTTATGTCTATGTACTTTAGCAGAAGAAATGTGGCACTAACTCTTCAAAGACAGACATGATTCTAATTTTTCAAAAGTAACAGGAATTTATGTACTAAATATATAAAATTATCTAAGTGGCTTATATATTACTATGGTTATCACATTATTAATCTGTACCAAAATTTTAGTATTAAGATGAATGGAGTGTTAAATAAAACAGGGACATGAGTCATTAAACTTATTATGATTCAGAAATTTTCAAGCTAAACATTTTTATACTGTTTTCAGGAACTCCCCCCACCCACCCGCCCCAAGAGTAGATGTGCTTTCTTTTCATAAAGCTCATCTTCTGAACAACCACTATCCCCTGGTGAGTAATACTTTTAAACTTGAGCACATAAATGGGGAAAAAACAGCTGACGGGACTTTAAGATGGGTGGTAAGGCTGGTAGAGGAAAATCTTTAAATCTAATAAAATATAAAAGCTAAGATGGGAAAGCAATGTACTCCTTGAAAAACTTGCCAATGTAATCCTTTTCTTCATCCTCCAACTATGTGAAAATTTTCTTTGAGTCCTACTTTGAAAATATTTGTTCTTTAAAATTTAGTCATAACTAGAAACAACCTGAGGACTTGTATCATACAAACAATTTTCATCTTTCATATCCTTCTCACCTCATATACAGCGCTCAAGTCCCTGAAAAAAGTTTTGGCTCCTTCGAGCAAGGCCTCATTTTCTGGACACACCACAATATAGGCAACATCACGGTGGCCCCCGTATGGGTCCAACAACAGCCTCTCCCAAAATGGCAAGGAGAATGGCGAGATGGTGAGGAAGTCCTTGTCATAGCCTACCAGCAGAGTGGGGATGGGCAACGGCTCAGGAGATTCTTCAGAACCTAAAACAAGATTGCAGTTTAGGAAAGTGCTTCAGGGTCTGTTTCCCACAACCTCGACAACTGAGAATTCTCTGGTGCATTAGTCTTATTTCTGGCATCAGAAATTTTACTGTAGGTTGACATGATACTCTTAAAAGTACTCTTCAAATCCTCTAATTAAATGGCCCCTGATGAAGAACCTTAATTAAATGAGTCAGAACATGCTTATAAAGTTTCAGTAAGATCAGAGAGCAGACTAGAGCAGGTTAAAGTTAGTTTTCCAAACAGCACTATGTCATTTCCTTTAAGATAAGCACTATAATCCTGACTATGAAGAAGTTGACAGAACTAGTTCAGAAGTTCATCCAGATGAAAATGCAGTGAGGACCATGAAGATAAGGAGACCCTAACAAATGGTCTATTTAGGGATTATTTGCCCCACTGACCTTGATTATGCCAAAGACATTTAGAAAAATTATCTCCAAAACTGACTACTGGAAAACAGGCAGATTATAAAACTTAATAGTCAGGAGGAAAAAGGTTCTATTTTGTCAGTGAGGGAAGGACTTGACAGTAACTAAAGCTGCTTTTCATAGAACAAAAATCTGAAGGAATTTAAACAGGGGAAGGATTCTACCGTAGGTTCCCCGTCCTGCCATTTTGTGGAACTGCTGCCAGGTGAGTGGTCCCTGCACGTGCTGGATATTCTCCCAGGTCCTGCCCGTGCGCTTCTTCTGGATGGCGTCTTGGAGAAAGGGCTGCAGGGACAACAGCATACGGACCACATCTTGGGAGGAGAGCATGCTGATGTCCAGCACTGGAAGAGAAATGAAATGAAAAGGAAGGGAAATCATAAAGGGGGGCTGGCACACTCCTCTTCTTGCCATCATTGTGGACCTCAGTTATACTCCACGACAGAGACATCACTGGCAGCAGGGTCTACTTACAGTAGATTCTAAAATACCCGACTTAGGAGTCAAGAGGAAAGACAATCTTCTAAAGTAGAAGATAGTTTATCATTTATTATTGGAAATAATAAAAGGGAAAATAGTTTACTCTATATAAAAGAGGTTAACTACAGGACTGCCTAAAAGTGGAAAGGTAGATAGGCCTGACTTTTAAAAATCATACAGACTTGTTTCCAAGGTTGTTCTTAAGAAAAGAGAGCGGCAAAAATTTCTTAATTATTGTTTCTTACTTTTAGTTTCTTAATTACTTTTATTTACAAAAATCCATGTTTTGATTATATGATGAGTGGGAAAAAGGAACTTGAAGCTTTTAAAAACTTTAAAAACTGCTCTTAATGAAAATATTTTCACAAAATACAAAATGCATAAAGAGAAAGATGACCTTCTACACAGGCAGAGGCACGTGAAAACAGGGCAGAGGCATTGACAGGCCTGAAATTCATCTGTACAGAGAGGAAGGTAGGAGATTCATGGTTTCAGAACATGTTCTTCCTGCAAGAGGGTTTCTTAACCTAGAATTTGAAAAACCTCTGAAACTCCACCCCAAACTGCATATGCATGCATGAGCACAGGTGTATTTTACCCCAAGGGAGAAGGTCCATAATGCTCGTCAAATTCTCAAAAAGATCTGAAGAAAGAACTACTTAAGCTGGAGATGGTCAGCTATGAATCTGCACAGCTGGGTTCCTAAAGACCTTTCATTCCTCTTGCTTTTCCAGCTGATTAGGAAAGTGGCATGGATGGAAATCTGTGGTTTATTTACCAACTAAATCTGAACCACAGGGTGCTTAAGGGGGTCTTAAGACATTTTTAGATGTGTCCCCACATCAAACACAGGCTGCAACTTGATGGCACAGAGTTTTTGTTTTTCAATCTGGAAGGAATTTCTCAGGAAATTTCATATGCAAATCTGGATTTCCAGCTTCTCTTGAAAAACTGGAAAACTGCCTGACAGCCCTGGGGCTGAGGCCATCATATTCCTGGATGACCACCACTTGGAGCCAAGGAGTAGCTGTCCCCTTCAGACAGTTCTTGACGCTCCCCCCGCGCCTCCCCCCACCCCAGCTGGCCTGAGACTGAAGCAGCATTTATCACCTTGATCTTCAAGCCTGTGCTTCTTTTCTTCTTATAGGAAAGGAAAAAGTAAAGTACCTCTTGTACCCATGGCTCTAACAGAAGTAGGAAAATGACACACCAAGAGAACCACAGGTTAGAGAAAAATAAAAGTAGAAGTAATTCTTTGTGAACTCTATTCCTGTGCATACGAAATAGAAAGTATGTTGCAAAACGACACAATTTAGGTCATTGCCTTTTGCAAACCTGGATCTTCACATCATTCATTTACATTATCTGTCTGGTAGTTTTAAGCATCTGAATTTGGAACCCACATCTCGCCTACAAAAAAATGTGCTATTCTTCATATCCAAAGATGCCACTACTGATCCACCCACACAGACTGCTTTTCTACCTGAAGGCCACTGTCTAGTAAAAGAAGCCACCTAAGATAATCACCCACAATTCTTTAGGGGCAAGACTTTAATTCATAAATTCATGCAGCAGACATTAATTAAAGGCCTGCTAAGTATAAGGTACTCTACTTAAACCTAAGCAGTTATAAAAATGAGTATAACCCTTGAAATACTTCCTCAGGAGTCTCCACCTCCAAGAAGTCTCCTTGCTTATCTAACCTTCTCCCCTGCAAGACTGACGACTATTCTGAAGCAGGGTCCATGTTTCTTTCACACATAGACTCCTCCAGCTTGGCCTCTGCTCCCACCTGTCTACAGAAACAGCTCTTACCATGGTCAAAAGACTGGTTTAATCCTTATCTTAAAAGCCTGGCTGAATCTGAATGCCTGTTGACCACACTCTCGTTCATGAAACTTGGTTACATGGCAGAACTCAGTAAAGCTCTGTCCCAGGCCCTCCGCTCTTTCCATACAGTCCTCCTCCCCAGTGAGCTCTCCTCCTCCTCCGAGCCCCTGACTTGAGTTATCATCTACGTGCCATATACTCCCTTTCCCCTGCGCTCCAGGTCATGAAGTCCCAAGTGTCTACTTGACACCTCTACCTGGATATCTCAAGAGAAATCTTTAAAACTTCCAAAACTCAATTTATGACCTTTCTCCCCAGACCTGATATTCCTCCAGTACACTCATCTTTTTAAAATAATTTTATTTATTTTTGGCTGTGTTGGGTCTTTGTTGCTGTGTGCGGGCTTTCTCTAGCTGTGGCAAGCAGGGTCTACCCTTCGGTGCGGTGCGCGGGCTTCTCATTGTGGTGGCTTCTCTTGTTGCGGGGCACAGGCTCTAGGCTCGCGGGCTCTAGAGCACAGGCTCAGCAGTTGCGGTGCATGGGCCTAGTTGCTCCACGGCATGTGGGATCTTCCCGGACCAGGGATCGAACCAGTGTCCCCTGCATTGGCAGGCAGACTCTTAACCAATGTGTCACCAGGGAAGCTCCCAGTACACTTGTCTTTGAACGACACCACTGTCCGTCCAGGTATACATGTCAAAAACCTGGGTGTCTTCCTTAATATCTCACTCTCCCTGATCCCCCAAATCCAACCCATTTCCAAGTCCTGCAATAATACTTCCCAAACATCTCTTGACTGTTTCCACTTCTTTTCCATCTCCTTTGCTAGGACACAGAGCCAAGCTACTGTTTCTTATTTCATCTACTGCAGGAACTTCTCAGTCTCCTCAAATCCATTCTCGCCATTTTCTAATCCACAGTCCACCTTATAGAGTAGATTTTTTCCTAACTATACAAATCTGATGTCAATGTCTCTTCGTAAAACCCACCATTGACTTGAGACTCTTCGGATGAAGACCCAGTGCCCAGCATGTCTCAAAAGGCTCTTGACAAGCTAGCGCTGCTGGTCTCTAGGCTTCTCTGAGTTCTCTGAAGGCCCCACGCTCTACATAACGCTGGGCCATTGCACTCGCCCCTCCTCTGCCTGGGACACGGCTCCCCGCCCCCTCCCTCGTCACCCAGTTAACTCATCGTTGGGATCTCAAATGTTACTGCTTCTTCAAGGAAGTGTCCCCTGACATACCGTGCTTTCATCACTTATAATGGTTTGTAATAATATGCTTATTTATTTATTTGATTCGAATAATTAAATAAATAAGCATATTATTTAATTGGAGGATGGAGGAGAAGGCTTATCCATTTTCCAAAATAGATTAGAAAGTCCCTGAGGGCAGGTACCTTGTCCCTTTCATTCACCATTGTATCCCTTCAGGACACATTATAGCATAGATAGTGAATCAATAAGGAAAGGGAACAGCAAGGCTGCTCAGCACTCTTACAGCCCAACTCCAAAGACGTTTATCAACTGGAGTTTTTTTTTTTTTTTTTTTTTTTCCTGGTACGCGGGCCTCTCACTGTTGTGGCCTCTCCCATTGCGGAGCACAGGCTCCGGACGCGCAGGCTCAGCGGCCATGGCTCACGGGCCCAGCCGCTCCGCGGCATGTGGGATCCTCCCGGACTGGGGCACGAACCCGTGTCCCCTGCATCGGCAGGCGGACTCTCAACCACCGCGCCACCAGGGAAGCCCTATCAACTGGAGTTTTTAAGACAGTGACGTGCCCCAGTAACCACAATGCAAAGTAAAATGTGATCATTGTTACCAGAGACACAAAATGCTGGGAAATCAGAGGAAAGAGAAAATACTCTGGTAAATGGATAGAAGGCTTCCTGGAAGAAGTATCATGGAAACTCGACCCAGAAGAATACATAGACTTAAACATGAAAGGGTATGCAAATTATCAGTTTGTATAATCTAGACAACTTTTTTTCCACAAAATAATTACTCTTCTCCAAATGTGTTTCAATATAAAACATCTCCCCGTTCTTAACTTTAGGGTGATACCAACATAGCTCTCACTTTAGTTATGTCTATTTTTTAATAAATGAAATTTAAAATTTTGTCATATATAACAAAGTAAAGAAAGTTTGCAAGTTGTCATCACACCAAGACAATTTTCAAAGCAAATTTGTATTCTGGGAAACCTACCATTGCTATGAGGCCAAGAGTGCACAGTGGCACTTCTCACCAGCGCTTCATCCACTTTGCCACCCGTGGGATTATCCACATACTGCCGACCCTGCTCCAAGGCATTAAAGCATTCCGTCCAGTAATCATTATTATCTGCTTGCACCCGGTCGTAACTCCAGCTCACACAGGGAAGAGTTTGGCGATTGTTACAGGAAATGTAGTCCAGGAAACTCAGTGAAGCAAAAGGTTGTGTATGTTGATTCTGCAGGAGGAGGAGAAGGCTTATCGGTGGCTCCTGGGATTTTCTGGCTCCTTCCATCTGCGGAAGGAAGGTGGTCTGACACATCATTAAGCGCCTTTCGGCAGCCTGACCAATATCAGAATTCTTCCCAAAAATATCCAACTCATCTTCCAGGAAGAGTCCCGAATTGTAACCAAGTTTGCGATTCATGATCGCACTAAACCCACAGGTACAGCGGTACTGGTCCTCATTGGAAGAATCGGGGATGTAAAGCCCAACATCCGCCCCTTTGATGTTCATGTTGCAGGCACAGATGCAACAGCTGTCAAAGTTTCTGTCTTTAAAGATATTCATCACGGAATCAGAAAGAATCAGAGTCACATAGAGACTGTGAGCTTCAGGAATTGGCTGCATGGTGGCGGGCTCCACAGAATTAAGAGGCCGTGTGGTAGAGGGGGTAGAGGCTGGTGACCCCTGATCGGTGCTGTCATATTTAACAGACCCTTGACCACTGGCAGTGCCCCCTCCTCTGGGAGTTCTTGGGGTCCTGGGGGTTCGTGGTGTGGGGACAGAGAAGCGAGGGGTTGCTGGAGATGGCAAAACTCCTGCTCCACTGTTGCTGGCTGGGGCAGCGCTGTTCAGCGTCACCGGGGTGTTCATCTGTGGTGTGTTCAGATAATCTGGATCTGCTAGGCTCCCGACACTAGGCACATTACTGCAACAAAGAGACAGCACCAAGTGAGAATGGGAGGCCGGTCACAGGTGCTGGAATACACACATAATCACCCCAACCTGGCCTGTGCATTTCCTATTTATGCACGTTATCACTTGGTTTATTCAGTTTTCTATTAAGCCTCATCTTAATCTTTTGAGGGAACTGTAACTACTTTTACAAGAAAACATGATGCTGGATTTGGGCAATGTAGTTTTGAAAACCTATAACTACTAAATAGAACTTTAACACTTGAGCTCAGATGCCAAAGTAGCTAGAAGACCATAGGATGAAATTTCCATCTAATTTGCAATTACATTTTTGTCATTTTTTGAAATTGAAATTCTGCCAGTGTACTTGTTCTCTGAGGCTATAATCTACATATGATTCTAAAGTAGTTATAATCAAATGCACATGAAAATTTAACATTTTTCTAATTTCCAAAATGTAGTCCTATCTAGGCTAGCCATTTTTATAGTAATGAGTGACCATGAGGGAATTCTATTTTAGGAAACCCACTGGCCAGTACTATATTACAATCAATACAAATACTACACATGCTGCTAAAAGGACTTAGTATTAGTTAAGTAGCTGCCCAGAAGTATAGATATTGCACCACAGTTTCCAAACTTCTAACAGATTTCTGGAGGGTGGTAGGCAATTCGTTCATTTTTTATGTTTCAATATGTCATGCATTATATAGCACAATTATTTTTAGCTCCCAGAGACTGATCACACTGTGCTACCTATTTTCTCATAAGCAGCGACTTCTTTTTGGAAGAGCCACATGGAAAACAAAACAGTGTCTGCAATGTTCTGCTATTTTATTATTGTAATAAAATTTTCTTGATATATATTCTTAGATGAACATGTAAAACAGCGCAGGATTATTCTTTCCAGTTAGAAGGTATCAAAAGAAATAGATTTTTTAAATACTTAAAATTCTTCTGAAATCTGTTAATACTGTGCTTAAACTAATGTTCCTCCAATAAAGTACGTATTTATTCACTTATAATTTGAAAGAAGAATGTCATAAAGTAATGGCTCTTCAAATCATTTTCTTATGACTTTTAATCAGCTATGCCTAACTTATCAACCCGAAAATCCAAATCAGTCACTGCAACGAAATGTTAAATCTGAGGCACAGTGGTATCTTGTAGTACAGAGAACAAATGACCCAGAAACCTCGATCAGCAATCATTGCTATCTCAGAGACCAAAATAATAAGTGTGGAATATGAGTCTAATTGGACTCCTTTCAAATTTTTCTGTTCAACAAAACCCCCAAATTGTTATGCAGTTCAGATCACAAAAAGAACTATGACGATTAACTGAAAACCTAAATAATTAAAATTCCTCCCGAGGCAGTAAAAATGGTTTATCTTGTACAGTAACCTGACTTTTCCCATTCAATAAAAATGAATTGAGTACCAAACCCATGCTAGAGGCTGCATACGCAACAGTGAAAAAGAGGAAGAAAAGTTAGCTCATAGCAAGTATGACAGGCATCAAGTGAGTGCTGGTGTGCTCTGTGATAAAGCGGGGGTCCAGGGCGATGGAGGCCACAGCAGGAGGATTTCCCATAGCCTAGAACTGTCCTGTCCAGTAAGTAAGGTAGTCACTACCCCCATGTGATGAATTTAAATCAACTTAAATAAAAATTCAGTCTTGATCTCAACTAGCCACATTTCAAATGGTGCACAGCTACAATGTAAGGGTAGTGGATGCCGCACTGGAAGGTGCAGATACAAACACTTATTTCATCAGAGACAGTTCTATTAACAGCACCAGTTTAGAATACCAAGAATCTTTGGGGTGGCAAATGATAGATTTGATAGATCTAAACAATGATCTAAATTATTTGTCATTGAAACCATCATACAGCAATGGGTTGCATGTCACTGTTTGAGAAGCTTGTGTGTGTAAGAGATTAAGCTGTGGAATGGGTTCGGAAGCTGTTGCACTACTTGCAAATGGCCTGCTAACTCCTGGTGTGCTAGTCGCTCTAGCTATGCTGGACCAGTCTCAGATTAAATAAGCTAGGGCACAACTGGAGAACAGCAGCAGAGAACTAGCCAGGCCCTCCCATCCAGGGTGCTTTTGAACACATGCTTTCACACTGCTGGTGGTTGTGGAAATACTCAGAGTTCTCAGAAAAAAACTTATGTGGGAAGTAGGGCAAGATAACCCCATTTTAAAGAAGGGAAGACCCAGTAAAACGGTCATTTAAGGCCATACAGAGACTAAACAAAAAAGGCAGGAATCTGAGCCCTATGACTGTACAGCCCTATAGCTGTACTTCCCCAAGTCTAAGGTTCTTTTAAACCACTTCTCTGCCACACTTTTTCATTCCCATACAGACTTTATATACACAAGCATAAAGCCTGTTTATAAAATTAAACTTGATTTCATCAAGATGATATTTATATGAGGTCACAAAGAAGTAGCCCACAGACTGGACCTAGATCATGAATTTTTCTCAGCTCCTAGAATGTAACTCTGGATTAACTGTCAACACTTTTTCTTTTTTTTTGCCGGGGGGGTCGGGGGGTGTGCCTTGCTGCATGGCTTGCAGGATCTTAGTTTCCCGACCAGGGATTGAACCTGTGCCCTAGGCAGTGAAAGCACCGAATCCTAACCACTGGACCACCAGGGAATTCGCAACTGTCAGCATTTTTAAAACGGAAATACATTGACACATTTAATTCCAGGTCTCCAATTCCCTGTATTTGAATAGCAAAAAAAAAAAAAAAAGTCCCTTTAAAAGGGGTGTACTCTCAACAGTTCATCATTGACCCTGCTCGCTCCCACTGCCTCTCTCAATGACGCCGAGCATCAGTAGTGCCAAGTCTTCTGCTTTGCCCAGCCCATTTCATCCACATATTGCTTACCTGGTCCTGATAGAAATTTGAGTTTGTGGCTTTTTATTTTATGGAATTTAAATTATTTTATTAAGAAATTATCACTCAAAGGGGAAACTGATTCTACACTGTTGCAGTAAGAACTTTTTTGGTGACAGTATGAAACATGTCTAAGCTACAATAAACACTTCCTTTTCCTTCCCCCGTATCATAGCACCACTCTGTTGCTACTTTCTTACATGACATGGTGTCAGTAACAGAAAAATTATCATGTGAATACTTCATTTTAAAGTGCCTTAAGTAAACACATTTGAAATCATCAAATTATATAAAACAAAGTACTTACCACCATCACCCTAAAAATATTACCCACTCTAACTAATGCTTGATTCTGTGATAGACACTGATTTCACACTGAATGACCATGAACATCATGGTTCTCTATACAAATAACCTTAATTTTTCCATGTATATGAAATTTAGTTTAGAAAATTTTTCAACGTATATTTTCAACAGAAAATAATATGCACAAAAACATGAATGGCCAATAAAGGAAAGTTTCAAATGAAATGCTGTCATCATTTAAAGTAAATATTTAGTTAAGATAAAAATCAGGAAGCAACCTAAGCGTCCATCGACAGCTGAATGGATAAAGAAGATGTGGCACAGTGCTCGCTTCGGCAGCACATATACTAAAGTTGGAACGATACAGAGAAGATTAGCATGGCCCCAGGGCAAGGATAAGATGTTAAAAATAAATAAATACTTTAAAAAAGAAGATCACTATAGAACTATTAAAACAAAACAAAAAAACAAACAAAAAAGATGTGGCACATATATACAATGGAACATTACTCAGGCATAAAAAGAAACGAAATTGAGTTATTTGCAGTGAGGTGGATGGACCTAGAGTCTGTCATAGAGTGAAGGAAGTCAGAAAGCGAAAAACAAATGCTGTATGCTAACACATATATATGGAATCTAAAAAAAAAAAAAAGGTTCTGAAGAACCCAGGGGCAGGACAGGAATAAAGACACAGACATAGAGAATGGACTTGAGGTCACGGGGAGGGGGAAGGGTAAGCTGGGACGAAGTGACAGAGAGGCATGGACATATGGACATATATACACTACCAAATGTAAAACAGATAGCTAGTGGGAAGCAGCCGCATAGCACAGGGAGATCAGCTAGGTGCTTTGAGACCACCTAGAGGGGTGGGATAGGGAGGGTGGGAGGGAGACACAACAGGGTGGAGATATGGGGATATATGTATATGTATAGCTGATTCACTTTGTTATAAAGCAGAAACTAACACACCATTGTAAAGCAATTATACTCCAGTAAAGATGTTAAAAAAAAATCATATTAAATACAGCAGATAACTCGACACAATCCCAGCACATACTTGTAGCCATCTCTAATGAAAGTGGCTGCAGGTGGCATGGGCAGTTGTTCAATTTTAGGAGGGATTGCCCACGAAGGCCGAAACAGACAGGCATCAGGAATCTTCAGAGGTAGCAGGCATTGGCTCGGCAACATTTTCAGTGGAGCAAACATGGAGGATCCCACAAAAGGTTGTAAAGTTGGAACTTTGTGCACATATGAAAAGTCCTGTGACAACAAAGTGGGGCCGGTGATAATGCTGGTAAACAACTTTAGGACACACCATAATAGCAACAAAAATCACTATAATTTAATACTTCTCTTTTATCTGATCAACAGAAAAATGCTAAAGCCAAAATTTTAACTTAATCAAAACACTATCATTACCTCATGACCTAAATCAGAGAACTCTTAGGAACTTATGCATACATGGCATACAGACAATACTATTTTAAAGAAGTTGTATAAAAATCTGCTTTCAAACCACCCTGTCTTTGTATAACTAATATATTGGCAATTACCTTTATTTCCTCTGGCTTGGGACTTCCTAACCCGTCTTCCACTTCCACTTTGAATTCAGTAAGCTGTGTTGAAACCATACTGACCATAGGGCTCTCCATCATGCCTAACGCTGTCACTGTCTCTGAACTGATTCCATCTTTATAATTCATCACAGGAGAAAATGCAGGGTGCTGTTCCAAAGAAGGAGGGGTGGGGAACATCCTTTGCAGGTCTGCAACTGCTAAAAAAATAAAGATAAAAAATAAGAAAAAAAAATTTGTAACAGGCCTGACTTCTAAAAAAAAGAAAACAACCTAGTTCATAGCCAGGCCCTCTAGTTGGCATCAGAAATAATGCTGACTGAATGGTCATATCAGTTACATAATAGACTATTAATAATGGAAGTATCTAAGAAGAAGGCCATCAGCAGGAAATTATCCTTTGCTGCAACTTTATCACTATCCTCTTGATGCTTTATGATTTGGCTTCACATTAATTATGTGAACAAAGTCTACATAACATACATTTTTTCTTCCAACAGCTGATTCCCTGAAAAATCTAAGGAGATGAAACTTCATAGTCAGGGTTAATAATCCTATCTAGAACCAAAAGACAATTATTGAAAATCAGCTGGGAAAAAAAGTACCTTTTAAGAAATACTTACATCAGTGATTCTCAACCTTAAAAAAAAATCATTGTTATATACATTAGGTTAACCATCATCACTAATAGTGTCTCATTAAGGAACTGATTCTTAAGGAGTGTATGCAATGAAATGCAAGTTGCGGTTGTGAAATTTGGCCACTAGGGGGTGTCCTGTACAGCAAATTTATTTACACATTTGTAGCCACAAGTTCAAATCAGTGATTTGGAATCATATCTGGTGTCCCAATTTCCAATTACATTGCTCTTTCTAGCAACTTCAATATTTAAACAGGTAAATAGTAACCACTGGACAGATCTTAATATGACTTACAGCTCTGAATCAGAAATTAATAAAGAATAGCTGTACCATGCTCTGACCTGAGCTAGAGTCTAAGGGAGAGCTGTATAGAGAAGCTGCAGTGGGCTGGGTTCCCCAACCCACGAGCTCCCAGCACAGCGCTGCTGTGGTCTGGTCACTTCCTCCCTCAGGGCCTCAGTTCCATCATCTAAAAGGGAAGGCTTGACTAGATGTGTGATTCTCATTAGGCTTGCTTTCTTTCCTTTGTTTATGGGGGGAAGGGAAAGCCTCCATGATATGCAGCAGAAGAAAGGTGAGAACCTCTGCATTAGACGATTTTTACCATGTTTCCTAGTTAAACAATTATATAATCCTGAATAATTTACCCTCTCTTGGCCTCAGGGGCCAACAAGGGGAGAACAAGGCCAACAGGCAAGGTTTCAGATCTAAACTTTCACTTCCATTAAGAGAAGCTGCACTTCTATTTATTTTCTACAATACAATTCTGTATGAGATTTCATTAGACAAAATGGTACCTGCTGCTGCTATGGAAAAAATTTTTTAAAAGACAGAAAAGAAGAAGAAAACCTACACCCCCCAAGTTGATCTTCAAGTCACCTTGCTGTGACAGTATTTTACCCTTAAGAACATACAACAATTCACAGAATTAGGGATACAAGCCAAGCCAGAAACTATCATAGAACCATTGGACAGACTATATAATTGATAAGTTCTGTGGCTGAAAAACAGCTCTTCAGATGTAGCACCAACCAGATCAACACATTTTTTTTAAAACAAGGCTGAAGACTTTAATATAAAGTTGAAGTACATTCAAAATATAAAGTTGAAATACATTCATCATCTTTAACTTTTAGTCCCTATACCTTTTCCCAAGCCAAAGAGCAGCTACTGGTCAATTTTAATATAAAATTAATTTGTAAGTGGTGTATTTTAAACCACAAGTCTGCTTCATAAAATCTTCAAACTCATATTACATGACAAATCTTAATTAACAAAGTATTTGGAAAATATGAAACTATATAAATTCACTTTGAGTTAAAATGACAGTGAACTTAAACATAGCCTTTCCTTAATTTATTAAATATTTGGGCTGTGGTACAAAATTTTATCCTCAAATTATTTTATTAAATTTTTAGAATCTTCCCTAAGAAATGTAATAAAGGCATTTTCCATTCAGGGCTGCTCAACTTCTTTGATGTTACCTAACACAGTTATGTATCTCAGTTTTCAAAGCCTCAGCCACCTTGGTAATTTTTGTCAAAGGTAAAAGAGAACATACACAAAAAGCATGGATGAAATGAGATTCCACCTGCCAGAGATTCACGTTAAAAAGTGGTCTTCACCATTCTTATTATCAGATATTCTTCAGGAAGACTCTTAACCTCTCTAGCTTCAATTTCCTCATCTACAAAATGAGAATAATATTTCCCTCATTTTTTTGTGCACATTAAATGAGATAAAGTATGCACTGAAGTAAACACTTTGCTATAGGTACATCTAAACACTCAAAAAGTGATGAGAGTCAGCGGTAATTAGTCCTTCCTCCCAATTTTGGTTTGATTAGAAAAAGATGGAAATGCTGTTCAGTCACAGGGAATGAATTTCTGAAAAGAAATCAACCTAAAGAAGTTTTGAGATGAAAAACAGGGAACTGGACTCAAAGTGGGTAAGGCAGAAAGAAAATAGAAACCCAGAGAAACATTCTGGTCCTCCAAAGTAGAAATACATGGCTTGCCTGTTCAATTTTCTTCCCATAAAATGACTAAAGTGAGTGTGGGGAACAGCTACCAGGATGGACTGGAGTTGACATGTCTTTCCCACAATGCTCCACTTACTTATACCCACCTATCCTCAAGATTCACTGCCCTTCAGCAGGAGCTCACCATTAAGGACACCAACCATCTCCTATTCTGAACATCAAGTATTTATGCACAAGACTGAAGCCCTCCAACAAAAGCATCATCACTAATTTCTCAGTATTCTTCCCAGCCCAGAGCACCTAGCAGAGTCCCTCACAAATAGTGTTTTTGTTTGTTTTTTGTGGTACACGGGCCTCTCACTGTTGTGGCCTCTCCCATTGTGGAGCACAGGCTCCGGACGCGCAGGCTCAGCGGCCATGGCTCACGGACCCAGCCGCTCCGCAGCATGTGGGATCTTCCCGGACCGCGGCACGAACCCGTGTCCCCTGCATCGGCAGGCGGA
Organism: Delphinus delphis; assembly: GCF_949987515.2. NCBI lineage: Eukaryota > Metazoa > Chordata > Mammalia > Artiodactyla > Delphinidae > Delphinus > Delphinus delphis. The sequence continues at coordinate 12,818,087 of NC_082695.1, read as the reverse complement.
CTCTCAACCACTGCGCCACCAGGGAAGCCCAGTAAGTGTTCTTGTAGAATAAAATGTCCAACTCTTTCATTTTGCCTCCTCAAAGACCCATACTTCAAAACTGACATGCTTTCAAAGACAAAAATTCGTAAGTGACTGGTTAACAATAAAACCTAAGAAAAACACTTCTGTTTTAATTAATATAACACAATACTATCTTAACACAGACTTGATACTAAACTAAACCTCACTGATACTGTGTGTCACTTTCTTTCATTATTATATACACAAATGAATAATTATGGATCTATGCTGTCCAACACAGTATCCACTAGCCACATGGCTACAGAGCATTCAAAATGGGCCCCATCCAACCTGAGATGAGCTGCATATATAAAATATACCCCAGATTCCAAACAGTTAGTACAAAAATGGAATGTAAAACATCTCAATATTTTTATGCTGACTACATATAAAAATGACAATGTTTTGGATACACTGAGTTAAAATATATTATTAAAATTAATTTCACATGATTCTTTTTACTTTTTTAATGTAACCATTAGAAAATTTAAAATTACTTATGTGGCCCTCCTTTGTGGCTTACCTTGCACTTCTGTTGGATGGTGTTATTCTAGACATTACATATTATATGTCTCTCCATTTCCATGTACAGTAAGCTACTGCAGAGATGATAGTTTCTTGCCATGCTATTTCCATTGCCATGTCTTGGGAGGAAATACTATGTATGTGTCCCCCACACACACTTATACACACATACTTTGAGGCATTAATAAGATCCTCTTGACCTTGGTTTATCTGTATTTTCCTCATGCCAATATTTTTGCTATATTTCAAATTCATTAATTTTTATAACCTGTACTTTATCATAAAATTCTGAGTAGCTTCTTTTTGAAACAATTTCTTTTGGAATAAAAATGAGAGAAAGAAGAGAGAGTACACCATATACTTTACTGGGTAATGACACTTACTAGCAGGATGGTTTGTGAGTAAATAATCTTGGACAAATTATCAGACATTTTAACATTTAACATCGCTACATATCACTTAATGTCAAAAAAAGCAGGAGCAACTGGTTAATAAATACAAGGGAAAAATTCATTCATCTGCCCTATTCCAGATGAATCTACTTTAATCATGTTTCTTTTAATCTGTGAGTTTCATGTTTGTAAAATTCTGCAGTGCAGAGTAATAAAAAAAGAAAAATGTTTAATTAAAAAAAAACTACAGCAACTGGCTGGCTATCATCATTCATTTTCATACATGTCATGCTTGAGAAAGCTTTGCATATTTTAAAAAGCTATGGATCCACTAAAGCTGTCAAAATCCAATCTCTGTATACTTCACACTTCTACATTTGAGTAAATCAGCACTACATTTATAGGTTCATAAAACTTTTTGACTCATCCCTATGACATGGTGGTTTTTCCCCTCAATTTGTTCTCATTACCAGCTGAATTAATGAGAAGATATTAAAGAATGATTTGCAATGGAATTGTGTTTCAGCTTCAGAGTATCCATATAAGCTATCCTGACTTTCTTTTCTCTTGTAGAATGTTTCTTAGGGTAAAGAATAAGTAGAGAAAAGCCAGTTTCTCTTTTTGTCCACATACATAATAAAACTAGTTGATCTCTTAAGGAAACACAAAAACTTCAGTAACTGTTGGAAAAAGGACCACAGAAAACAAACATTCATTATCCTTGTGTGAAGTAAATTTATGAAAACTGAAACATTTTACACAAGCTCTTGCAGTGGAATATTGCTCTGAAAACCACTATGCAGCATTTATCCTACTAGGAAAGGGCTATTGCAAAAATAAACCTAAAACATGTTTTCTTCACATTTTAAACCACAGAAGTTAATTTGAAAACAAAAGGAAAAGGAATTCAAATTTAAATGGGTCTCTCAGCTGCCTGCCACCTTAGGAACACCAATTTATACAAGTTTTAATTCACTGCCAGTATTCTGTTAAAATGGGGGGAGGGGAAGGAGGGGAATCTCAGACAAGGCACCACTGAGTATGAAAACACAATATGTAAATTATAAGCAGTGAGCTGAAGCTTAGTTTCCTTTTCTTACTTGGTGGGTAAGGAACAGCAGCTCTTCCATCCTTCCCAAGAGGTCGGTCTTCTGTCCCAACTGTAGGCATTTTTGATGAGCGTAGTGCAGGTGACACAGCCTAAGAACAGATTATTATTATTAAAGCGGAGCAACACATTTGTATGTAAGTAGGGTGAGAGTCCACTATTCCTTAGAGTGTACGCCTATTGATATTTTAAAATAAAGGAAAGATGCTTCCTTACATAGCATTCATCAGGTGAACTTCTAGAAATACCAGCAGACAGTGACACAGAAGAGATGGTTACAAGCTTGTCAAGTATGAGAAACAGACTGACTGAGTCTTCTTGTCATGGATCTGGTGAGAGCAGACTGTGCCATCAAAGCAGAGCTTGCAGACCTTCAGCAAATCTTCCCACCCAGGTCATTAGAGACGCAGTTTCAGGGACACAGTAATCACATTAGGGTGGTGCCTCCAAGTAGTGATTGGTTATCAGTCTGGTTTTCCTTCTGTTTGGAAGCAGGCAGCTAAAAGGGAGGACCTCAAGCCCTCCCCAAACTATTATTCTTTTATCTTTCACCACAAAAAAATACATATCTCCTATTCCTATTTCTACAGTTACTGTTCATCTTCATGAAAAATAACCTTATCTCACAAAATTATTGAAATGCACAGAGGTTTTTCTCTGATTTGTTATTCAAAACAAATTAAGTCCTTTAGTAAGCAAGATTATCTTTAAGAACTCAAATGAACTGATGGCAAGATAAAATAAAGCAAAAAGATTCTCACAAATAGAAGGTCTTTTATTTATGTACACTTATTCAATATCATAGAGTTGAAACATATAAAACTAACTTTAAAACCTATGAGATGAAAACTTGGACAACAGTCTCTCAATTCCAGTTACTAATAAGTTGAATTAGTAAAATGACTCTAAGGTAAACTGTTCCCTTGATTAAATGTCAGGCTAGAACTCAAAGTAGAAACAATCATTTCAGAGAAATGAAAATTAGATAAACAATGTCCAATCTCCTTTGCATATTAACATTACTAACAATACATTCAAACAACAGAGTAAACATTTATTCATTTAGTCCAACAGTAATTCATAATTTATACAGAGAGTAAGGACAATGGCTCAGAGCACAGCAATCACTAGGGATGGTGGCTGTGAACAGAAACCAGGCTACTCTACGGTTTGTTTCTTTTCTTTTCTTACATCTCCCTTCCTACTTCCCTTTGATTCCTTTACTTTTCATACTTTCTTCCCACCGTCCCCACACCAAAGCATCTGAACTAGCCCTTGTTAAAACCAATCCTAGATAATGCATGGCTTAATGGAGACAGTCAAGTTCAAAAAGGATCTCCAATGCCTGGGTCACAGAATAAGGAAACGTGTCATTTCTTCTACTAAAGTTTTTCACATTGCCATGTCCTTTCCCTTCATGCAGCCACTGCCCGATTTTCGGTCCTCATGTTTCAATCCAACAAGTTACCAAATAGTACTCCTGCTTTCTGTGTATCGGACTGATGGAAAACGACACTCACTTCTACCAGGTCAGTTCCACACTCAGCAGCCTCCAGAAGGGCACATTACCAGCACAGTTTGAAGTCTAAAGCCTTAAGAGTGGCCACAAACCTTCCCAGTCCCACCAATCTTTACCCTCCATTCAGAAAACAGATCCATGTGCACAGTGTCCCCCAAAGCCCAGCTAGTTCATTCTTGTAGCTTAACCAAGGCTCCTTCCAGGCTCAAAGTAACATTCCTCCCCTGCCTCCCCCTAACCTAGTCGTTCCACATTTCAAGTCAATTTTGTTCTTTGAGGTCATTATTATCTCATCTTCTAAGTACTTAGAATAGTAATGGTGTACAATATCTGTTAATCGGATACATTTTATTTTAAAGTGAGAAGGGGCTGTAGAAATCTGATTCCTACTTAACCTTCAAGCCTTTACTTAGATACTGCTTGCCTGTCATATTGCACTTGAACATGTAGCATCTTTAGATTCAGGTCAATTACTGCCCTCACAGGACTCAGTATATTTTTAACTTTATTTATATGCTATTTCTCCTGAAGTCTGTGGGTATCTCAAGTATTAAGAGTGGTAATTTAATTGTATCTGTAAACCTAGAGTACCTGCCACAAAGGAACTGATCAATAAATGATTAACGAATACATGTAAACTGGATAGATGGGAAAGTAAATATATAAATGAAAGAAAAATAAACTAATAAACTGACCTCCTTGAAGAGAGGCCTATCTTACTCATCTCTAGGTCCCCCAGAGATAACAGGCACTTTTATTTGCACAAAGGTACAGGGTTGGTTAGGAGGACGAGGACACAAATTTCCTGACTTAGCTCAGTTACTCTCCAGAGAATTATAAATTCTTATCTGTCACTTTCATCATATGACGCCTTGTATTATTTAACGTCTATGTGTATAAATTCTATTTCCCAACTTACGATGCTATAATCCTAAAAAGTATATAGATCATACTTGTAATCTCTCTCAAAATGTTGACTAACCTATGACTTATTAGATGAATAAAAAGTTATATGGGCATTATTTTTAAAATCTGAGCTAAAGGGACTACATAATACATTCCTGTTAGTCTCATGATATTGAGAAGGATTTTTTTTTAATGTGTAAGATTTTAATATTTACAACAGGAATAACACTAATGGAAAGAAAGCCACCAACAAACAAAACCCAAGGGGTATTACAGACTACACTAGTAACTTTTAGAATCCTTTCAAGGTATACAAACGTTTTTGAAGAACATTCAGAACCTGAAGTAAGAGCCCCCAATCCAGTAGACCAAACTATAAAGAAATACTGAAACACTGATATAAGTCCATGCACTTAAGTGAATTTTTGTTTGTGTAGCCACAGCAGACTCACCCCAAGTTCGTCGTCATCAGAATTGTCAAAGATGTTGTCTAAGTCATGAAGGGAAGGCGCCAGATCTGTCACCTGTGTGAGGCTACTGGAGCCAGCCCTGCCAGCAGCACTATCCTGCCGAACATCTGTGGGAAAGGAGGCAAAAGGCACAGAATGAGCGACTTCATCAAGGGAGAAGGAGCGAGGAGAGGACAATGAGCAAGCCCTGCCTGCCAACTGTTTCCCTATGTTTTCGGTTAAATTTAGCGACAATTACTGCCAAATACGTTTATCAGTTTTGAAAGGAACTGAAAAATAGATTAAAGATGAGATCAAATTATTGCTATTACAATAAGGATATAATTTTAAATAGAGAAGCATCTCCCTCGCATTTATTTTAGCAACAATCCAAGTGAGGCAAATAATCATTGTACACACCTGTTTTAGTAGAACTGAAAAGGGACATGGCATTTTTCCCTTCAGGCACCGGCGTGGAATGACCTGGTGTAGTGACATCCTTGGTACCAAATCCATCCTCTGACTGTATAATAAATTCAGCCAAACAAAACACATGAACACCAACCCAAAGTGTGGAATATGAGGGAGAACACAAAGAATTAGAGGGTAGAATGGAAATTGTTATGAGCACAAGTATGATAAACCATGGTCTATGCAACCAAAGGAAATAAAAGATATGTCCTTTTCCCTGAATTTAAACTGAACCAAAAACTCCCACGCTTTCCCCTCAATCTGGGTCAGTCAGGGTTTTATGCCTCATGGTACTGGTGGCATGTGCTTACAGGCCTGCTATGGTGGTAAAAGCTGCCTTTAATATAGTAGTTTGGATGTTGAATTATGCTTCAAGCTTTTTGGATCTAGATGGATCTCTGTAAAGGACTCTAAGAAGTATTCTCCTGAACTATACTGGTCCCTTTTGTCTTACTTCCTCTATTCTTAAGAATACCTCTTTAAATGGCCCAGTATTTTAGAATGTTTTAAAACTTAAGGCTAAAGACAGCAGACACCCACAGTACTCATTTTTATGACAATGGAACCAGTACAATTATACTGACACAGTCTTGGAGTGGTGCTGGTATTAATTCAGAGAGACATAGAGGTAAAGCGCTTAGCACAGTAAACACAGTGAGCGCTCAATAAACAGGAGATGTTGTTACCAAGATTTTTTCTTACATTTTGGGTATTTTGGAATAATAATTAAAAAGAAATAAGCAGGGAGCATAGGCCAACAAGAATTAGCATATGAGAGGAAACATGCACTGTACAAGCTATAGCCTGGAAAATATGAGGCTTCATTTATGTTCGGCTGACTTTTGAACAAAGGTGAGCCATGACATAAAAAGGAACAATACGCTGTTCGATACAATAGTACCAAGAGCATGAATATGGGGACAGAGCAATCAGGCAAGACTATCTCAAACATTCTGCCTCCAAAGTCTTCCCACATGTGCTGTACTGACATAGACTGAAACCCACACCAGGCTGGACTCTCTCTATGTTAAATGGTACCTTATTCTTTTTCAGGGAATCTTTCTCTGTCCCTTGTTTGCATTTTTTGTTCGCTGTGAAGATGTATTTTATGTCACCATCCTCAAAGGTGTACGGGTCATTGACTTCTCCCAAACTGTCTCCAGGTTGTTGTGATAGAGGCAATGGGTCAAGGAAGTGGAGTGGCTGCATCTGGGGCTGCTTGTCTTGCCAGATTTTAAACCGTTTGTTAGGTTGTGCTAAGAGTCTGAAATAGAAAACAAATGACAATTTAAGCAAGAAACATAAAGAGATTAGATTTTTTTTTAAAGCAACATTTTATGATTTAAAGCATTTGTAAAGCTTAAACTAAACTTAAAAAAAAAAACACCTAAAGGGCTTCTCTGGTGGTGCAAGTGGTTGAGAGTCTGCCTGCCGATGCAGGGGACACAGGTTCGTGCCCCGGTCCGGGAAGATCCCACATGCCGCGGAGAGGCTGGGCCCATGAGCCATGGCTGCTGAGCCTGCGCGTCCGGAGCCTGTGCTCCGCAACGGGAGAGGCCACAACAGTGAGAGGCCCGCGTACCACAAAAAAAAACAAAAACAAAAAACACCTAAATATTCACCTACAGGTGTATTTTAGAGATTGTATTCACAATTAAATAAATCTCAGTAGCTTTTATCAAGAACATATACTTTTGTCTCTGATTCTATGGATTCCACTTAAGAGCATAGGTGGGCTCTGACAAGACTGTCCAGGTTCAAATTCCACCTGTGTCATTTACTAACTGCATGACCCTAGTTTCTTTCTCAGCTATGAAATTAAGGTAGCAATACAGCTGTGGTGAAAATTAAATGAGATAATCTGTGTAAACTGTTTAGAATAATGGGTAGCTCAAAAGCACTCTGAAGTATTATTACTAGATGCGTGATACATACCTGAATGCATGCAAAGCCTTCCTTAAAAGTGTGAACATACAAAGAGGGCACTGACCACAATATGGAAGGTCCCATAAAGCTATATTCTTTGATTAACAAACAGCAGGCCAAAAATAAAGCGATACTAGTATAGCTAATCCTATGATGAAACCTTTTTATGCCAGCATTTAAATAATGACATGTGTGTTAAACCTCACGATGGATAAAGCATTTGACTTTTAAACATTTTCCAAATGCAGAGTCTAGAATGGTGAAGAAAGGCCTCTTCAATTTTGGATCTGAAGGCCCTGATTCTTGGGAACCTACGGCCTTGGGCTTGTGATGGGTGATCATGTGGGTGGGGTGGAGAGTCACCTTACCTTTGCAATGCAGTGCTCTCTGAGTTTACCTCCATTTTGGCATCACATCTCTCACCCTGGAGCTCTGGAGGCCGGAACTCAGCATCATCAATGGATGGGAGATGATAACTATGCCACCACTTATCTGATGACTCTGGGTTCGAGGGCCTAATCCCACAATATAAGGCGGTCTCACTGACCTCTGCCATCAGAGGCAGTCTTTGGCCTACGAGGACAGTTCTGTCATCCAGAGTAGACAACTGCTGGAGTTCTAGCCCATTTCCATAGAGGGCCGGATTCACAGGGACAGATGGTGGGTCCAAATTCTCCGTTTCCTGACCTCGTGGCTGAGGGCTGAGTGTTGGCGGCAGAGGGGAAATAGGGGAATGAGGTGAATCCATAGGATTCAGATTCATTTGCTTGCTTGTATTTCTGGAAGGCACGGCCATTTGCTTATCATACTTCCTACTGCTAGCCACCTCTAAGGAGGAGTCTATCCCTGCCAAGCCTAGCTTCTGTCCTGGTGGATCTTGTTCCATGCATAACTCTTCAGCCACAGAGGGCCTATGGTGAAATGGTATCAAGGGTCTCTTTTGCAACTTGTCTCCCTTTTCCTGTCTTTCTGTTGTTTTGTGCTTAGAAGAAGCAGGAGGTGGTAAAGATGAAGATGATGATGGTCCTGCACTGAACCCTGGTTGTGATATTGTGGGAGGTCGACTGGGTCCTACTGCACAACGTTTTAAAAGTTTATGCCTGAAATGAGAATTAACATGAAGTCAGTAAATACACAGATGAAAATAACTGCATCATTCTAATTACAAAAGAGATGCCTCTAACAAGGTTATGTCTTTTTAAGCACACGTTATATGCAATAATACATCTAAATGGACTCTGGGTGTTAAATATATTGATAATGACTAAAAACTGCAACACACCCTGACAGAAAACAATGAACCAGTTATATACAAGTTAAGTAGATAAGAGATGAACTTAAGAAACATTAATTAATATGCTGCTAACCTCTATAAAAATACTAATTTGAAAATCCCCAAATCTTTCAAATTTGGTGAGGTCCTCAGACAATCTATTCATATTGCATTTTAAAACTAACAGTAATGAGATCATCTGTCAAGAAAAGAACCAAAACAAAGCTTCCAATTTCTATTTTACAACACTCTACCAACTCCAATATAGAATGGCTAATCAAAAAAAAAAAAGAATGGTTTATAAAAGCTTATAGTGTTGTAAATCAGGAATAAGATAACTATGCAACTCTCCCCCAAAGTGTGAAACTAAGGGTCAGTTTTAAGAATATATAATAGGGGGACTTCCCTCGTGGCGCAGTGGTTGAGAATCCGCCTGCCAGTGCAGGAGACACCGGTTCGATCTCTGGTCCGGGAAGATCCCACATGCCAAGGAGCAACTAAGCCTGTGCGCCACAACTACTGAAGCCCAGGCGCCCTAGAGCCTGTGCTCCGCAACAAGAGAAGCCACTGCAATGGGAAGCCCGCGCACCACAAGGAAGAGTAGCCCCCACTCGCCACAACTAGAGAAAGCTTGCGTGCAGCAACGAAGACCCAAAGCAGGCAAAAATAAATAAATAAAATAAATAAATAAGAATATTTAATAGGATAAATATACTAGGAACTTTATATGCTACTATTATCCAAGAAAGAAGGGATAAAAGACAACTTTGGATCTTACAGAAACATGTTAAAATGAGACAGAAGCAGAAGGTTGTGAGTGAATATTAAAACAACACACACATACAAATGCATCTGTACTATCTAAGCAGGAATAGTAAGTCTGCTCACATCCTAACACACTTCTTGGCAAGCACGGGTGTGAGAAATGCTCAGTAAGGGCCCACTAGATGATCCTAAGGTTTAATCTGTGCAAAAAAGTTATATAGCAGGTCAGCTAGTTCCTCCCAATATATAAATCACTCCCAGAAAAAATGTAAGCTCTCCTGCCAGTGTATCAGTAACTCTCTGAGGCCACTAGGGTGGCATTAAATTACTGTTGCATTGCACTAAACAATGCCCTAGTGGGAAGTAAAACGGATTTGTGTGGCATAATGGGATGGTTTAGTGGGACAGCAGGATGGCCACCCTGCCCCATAAGGCCGTTAAATAGTGTGAGGAGAGGACCATTCCATAACGGGTTCGGTAATCCTGCAGTAGATAATCTGAAAACACTCTTGCCAAAGTCTTTGCTACACTTTAAAAAAAAAAAAAAAAAAAATCCTGACTTTGAAGAAGGTTGTCTATGCATAAGGCTATTGTCAATAAGGCAAAAATTGGACTTTAAATCTCCAGGGCAAAGTACCACAGTAAGAGATGAAATGTCTCATCTGAAAATATCTCAATTATCTCAATATCTTCTAAGGGTGCTTACTTTAAGATCTAAGTTCTAAAAGTCTTTCACATAAAACTTTTTGATTTGGATTTTCTCAGAGAGCATTTAACCACACCAGTCCTTTGATAGATATTTTATAGTAGCCTCTTCAAAGTAAGGACTTTTTGCAAAGTGGATAATCTTATAAAGTCATTTTTTTTCAACTGCATTTAACAACTCAACTACATTGTGGAATGGTTAGAATAAGGGATACACCAGTAAGTAACAGACCATCATTGCAAATCTGTGAACAGGTAAGGGACCTCACTGAGGCAGGCAGCAGGAAGATCGGGCTCAGAAGGCTAACTATATGAGTGGTTTGGCCTTAATGGGAGGGAAATCAGAGGCAGGGCCAAATAGTGCAGAAACACATGGTGACTAAAAGAATAAGGAAAGTAGAATGACTATAACAGACATTTCAAAGGAAATCATTGTGAAATGCAATGATAAAATTGATCTAGAAAATTAAGAAAAATAAATAAATGATAAAGTTTCTAGGCTGAGAAGGGGAAAACTGTGACAAAAATGACTGCAATCGGGTACCTGGTTTGTGAGGAAACAGGTATATTGATAGTAAGGGTTTATCTTAAAAGCACTCCCCAGGGCTTCCCTGGTGGCGCAGTTGTTGGGAGTCCGCCTGCCGATGCAGGGGACGCGGGTTCATGCCCCGGTCCGGGAGGATCCCACGTGCCGCGGAGCGACTGGGCCCGGGAGCCATGGCCGCTGAGCCTGCGCGTCCGGAGCCTGTGCTCCGCAACGGGAGAAGCCACAACAGTGGGAAGCCCGCATACCGCAAAAAAAAAAAAAAAAAAAAAAAGCACTCCCCAAAATACAAGACTAGAGTACATATAAGAAGTCAGGTCTAGAGATAAACATTTAGAAGTCAATGGAATAGAATGCAAATGCATGTCTACAAATAAGACCTGAAGGGTATAAGAATTTGGTGAGGAAATAGAGCAATAACTCCGGAGGACAAAAGAAAAAGTGTTATTTGTTTATTTACACTTCAGGTAAAAATAATGTAAGGTAGTAAATAAAAATGTGATAGAAATCAGTAAAAAAGTTATTTTTAAAAAGTGAAAAAAATATAGATTAAGGAAAGAGCAGGAAAAATAAGATGCAGGCACAAGTGAAGTTAAATACACTAAACTTTTTATCCTATGTACTTTCTAAAGGTGGACCATAACTTGGCTGTAAGCTGTTTAGAAGCCACTGTTAATAGGAAAATACTTTTTGTCACACAATTTACAATGGTCTAGAGATGAAAGTAAACCAGGTATTCAGCTGGTATACCACACCTATCCTGAGACTAGAGAGATTCTCACATGCTCAGAAAGAGGACCCTTAATGAGCAAATAATATCATTGAAAACATCTTCCTTGAAAAATCAATCAAAGAGTTTCATTAGGTACTTACAGCATCTCAACAAAAAGCTGACTACCAAGGCAGAGCTTGATAAAAGAGAATCAATTTATAGGGAAGGGGGAACAGGAAGAAGCTGTCAAAACTGCTGCCTAAGTGTACAAACAGACATGTGCACACGTGTGTATGTGTGTTTGCAGAGATTCTCGGGCATCATGACCACCTCCCTAGCCCAAAGCCTATTCATATATGCCACATTAAGAACCCCATGATCTAAACTAGAGAAATGAATGGCCATCTTCCAAGTACACTTATCTCAACTGACCTAAGTATTGAGCAGTATCACATGGAAGCAAAGACACTCTGAGTTGCTCACTAAGTGAATAATCATCACCACATGCTCCTACAGTGAGCTGAGCTGGTGGGGGAGGGGGGTAAGGCTGATATACACTTAAGAAATTTAAGAACCCCCATGAAAATCTGTGACAATAAGATTCTCTATTACCACAAGGAGTGATAAGTCAAGGGAACATAAATGAGGAGTGCAAAAATTTTCTACAGAAAATAATTTGGGTTTCTATTCAAATATCTAAATGAATGAGCAACAATTTTAGCTTTCAGCAGGTGTTATCACCACATACCTACTTCAGTCACCAAAAAACACGAGCACCAACAACAAAAATTTTCTATGAAAGGTCTATTTAATCCAAATTCTATTAATTCAAGCCAACCTGCTTGATATTTATCTCAACTTTATAATTAAGAGTAATTAAATAAACTCAGTTAAATGGCAAGAGACTGTCTTGTCAAACTGATGCTTTCGGTTCTGAAGAAGTTATCCTGAAGAAATCTGTGGGAGCAATTTGGTAACAGGGCCAGTTGTCTAAAAAGGCTCATTCTGAGTCCCGACAATAAAACTGTAGCATCTGCATAGAAGAAAAACACCAAGCTTTTTTCCACCACTGGAAGCAGAAGATTTAAAAACAAAACAAAGCGGGGACCTCCTTGGTGGTCCAGTGGTTAGGATTCCGCGCTCCCAATGCAGGGGGCCCAGGTTCGATCCCTGGCCAGGAAACTAATCTCACATGCCGCAACTAAGAGTTCACATGCCTCAACTAAAGACCCTGCAAGGCACAACGAAGATCCCACATGCCGCAACTAAGACCTAGCATAGCCAAATAAATAAATAAATATTTTTAAAATAATAAAAAATTAAAAATACATAAATAATAAAACAAAATAAAGCAAAATGATGTGAAAGAAGTGGTCTGAGAGGCCAGGAGACAACCAACGAAATGTTCTATCATACTGTTCTGCCTTGGCCCCTACCCACCTAGAGCAAGAGCAGCTGACTCTTTGGGTTGGATCCACAAAATCCCAAGTAGCAGGATTGTTAGCAGGCTCTTCTTCAAGAGTTGGAGTTGACATCTGGCTCCTCCTAAAAAAGGTTAAAAAATGTGGCTTGTGTAAACATGAGATAATATCCATACCTCTGGGGGGAAAATGTTAGAAAGACATGAATATATTTTACACAGTAATGGTATCTTGCTGATAGATGATTGAAAGCAACTCAAGGTGGGAGGTTGCTGGGGTGGGAAAGGCAACTTACTACTGCCATGCACTAGAAGAGTCAGGATTCCAAATATTTTTATTTAAGTTTAATATACATTTTAACATGGGTGCTACACATAGCAATTAAAACACTACCTGGCAATATTATCTGTTGGTTTTTAAAAAGTCACCTAAATTCTGCAGAAATAACCTAGATTTTTAAAAATTATCTTTTCACAGCATCTATGAATTATATACCCTCAGATAGACTGTTTAAATCACTCTTAAAACACCTATATTTACTAGCATTTAAGGGCAGCACTCCACACAAGTGATGTGAACTAAAACACAAAAATCAAATATATCTCCTGCATGTTACTAATAATTGGTAGCAAAAAGTAGATGTCTACTACTGCATAAATAAGAACACTCGGCAGTATTTCTGTATTGTTGATTTTGCTACAGCTGATACTGCAAAGTGTTTCACTGATGGCTCTGCAAGGACTTTGCTTGCTCTCCACGCCCCCCCCCCCCCCCCCGCCTTTCTGGGTGTCTCACTTCCCTGTTCGGTGCTGCTGATAGAAGGCCTCTGATTTGTTAGACTTGGTGGAAAGGTTAGTAGTGATAAAAATCAAAGATGGTAAATAAAAGGAAAAGAAAAAGAAAATGTTAACATGGAAATTGTCTAGGCATTGCAGACATAAGTGAAAATATCTGTACCAATAATTCTAAAGGAAAAGATCATTTTAAAGTGAATAGAGATACCTTTTAAATTCTAGAACTTGACATATGATTTCCCACTGCAATTATTTTAGATTTTTTTCTACTAAATCTTCTTTAGTAGCCTATTCTAGAGCCAACTATTTGGGAAATAAATACATAGTAGGAATTTCCTAAAAGCTAGGTCCAAAGGACAGGTTTTAATTGTGTATATAAAGCTTTGAGTAGCAGTCACTGAAGAAACACTTAATTGGCTTCTAAATGAGTTCTTAGGAATTACTGACAAGAATGTCCATATTTATTCTGCTCTAGAGAATGAAGACTCTTTTGTTTATCTGTATCAATCAAAAAGTTGCACACCTCAGTCATATCAAAACAGATGTGAAAATATGCTGAATATGTTTATGTAAATCTTGATAAGTGAAATAGTATTTACTGACTACTGTTTGACATTATCATTCATGCAATTAAAATAATCACCAGCCATCTCTTCTTAGAATCAATTCCTCTTCTTTTCCAAAACTATGTTAAGGAAGGAGGGAGGTCAGAGGGGATGGATGGGAGGGAGGTGGGGCAAGGAAGGGAAGTTGAGTAGGGGAAGAAAAGAATTTCCCCAAGTCAACAAACAGAAGCACAGCAGCTACTAAACATCCCTCTAATTGTCATCAGTTCAGTTCAGAAATGCATTGTCAATTAAAGCATGAGGCTAATGTATAATAGAAAACATGGCAAAGAAGGTCATTTCCCTTTGTAAACAGGAAACATTCATTAGTAGGTATACAGGGAAAAACCAAACCCACAATTACTGTCCTGACACTCAGAGTGAATCTCTGAGCCAGCTGTGCTAAAAAATGTCAGATGAACACCATGACAATCTTGAGATGATCAGGAACTTCAAATTTTTCCTGGATAGTCAAATTATTTTAACATCTTTGTTTTGAATTTTACCCTATTATGTTCAAAAAGATGAACTAACAATCCAGTGACCCCCTCAGGGTGTGGTCACACAACAGCACAATGTGATTGATCCTCTTCATGTAGTAATAAAAGACATGGTTACTAAACCACAATCCAGACAGAATGCAAAAAACATACTTGGACTGCGTTCTGTTGAGGATGCATTCCTTCCAGACTCGATGGACCATGTGATTGTGGAGTTTTGGAGGAATCTTCCCCGATCTCTTTGGACTGTGCATAGTTATCATCCCCCCATCTTGGGAACCTAGGTGACTGACAGCACTCTGTGTCCCTCCACTCTCACCTAGGAAAGAAGGACAATTTGGAATGTCAGAATTTTCTGAAAAGGTCTCCTAGTGCACAGACTGCTGGCTTATTTAACATAAATATTTAATTGTTGAAACTGATCATGTAACTTTGCTGCTGCCCCTGACAATAACACTATCTGTAGCTATGAGTAAATTTGCATCAGTATAGCTTTCAATCACATCAATACTCACACTCACATACCCTCAATGGCATATCCATCCAGAGGCATTCCTGCTCCACAGGTATTGGAGACAACTTACATGGGAGGATTCAAACATGACAATATTAAAGATGTAAACATGCATGGGTCGTTTGAATTTTTAAAGCCCAATGCAGTAAATAAGTCTCAAGGCAGAACAAAACAGTAGAGGGAGCTTTATGCTCATGTAGCTAAATGGCTGTGTAACATCTGCACGCAGTGCCCTGGGTAAGAGAAAGAAATTCTTAAGAAGGTCAAATTTCAAATCTGTGTGTGGAACTGTTCATCCTTATGCCTAACACTACTTATGAAAGCTTAATACTAAAACACTGAAAGAAGTTGACTCAACATTTTATATCAGAGGATTAAAAATTCACTGGTTTCTCTCTAACAACTCCACTCAGTTTTTCCAACTGTACTTGGTGTTACAATCCATTTTCTATGTCTACTATAATTGCTGATAATACTAGTTATTGGTTATAAGTATTTTACTACTTCCATCTCATACAAGACAAATACTGAAGTCAATTTCCAGTATTAAATTCTGATTCAACTACTTTTATCTATTTGAGTTCATAAACATATTGTGGGTTTTACTCTTGATAGTACTACGATGCAAAACATCTTGATTGAAATAATCAATTTTAAGCGCTCTGAAAGGCCTCCACTGTCGTGTGAAAAAGAAAGAAACAACCTTATATCACAAACTAATATTCTTGGTATCACTGCAAAACAACCATTATATGAGTTGAATGGTTAGTCTCAGCTCTATTTTTTTGCGGTACCCGGGCCTCTCACTGTTGTGGCCTCTCCCATTGCGGAGCACAGGCTCCGGACGCACAGGCTCAGCAGCCATGGCTCACGGGCCCAGCCACTCCGCGGCATGTGGGATCTTCCCACTGCGCCACCGGGGAAGCCCCTCAGCTCTATTTTTTAAAAAAAGAAAGAAAAAACAAACCCCAATGCTTGCATTCTTAGGAACAGAAACTTTCTTGTTCTCCAGAAAAGTACTGTTATAATACAAGTGAGATAAATTAACGGAGACAAGAAATTTGATCTTTCATTGCTACCTTTTATCTTAAAAGTCCTCTGACTTGGTTCATGGTACAAAATAAATCATTTTGATTTTACAGTGGATTTTCAAATGCCTATTATAAAACTAGGCAAAGTGAAGAAACAAAGAGAAGTAGATAACATAGCCCTTTGCCCCCAAACACCCTACAATACAGCCAAACAGATCGTAAATCCATGGTATCATAAGGGAATTATTTATGGCGAAAACAGGAGAGGGCACGGGGAAAGCAAGCCACAAAATCTTTTCTGATTAAAGTTGGGTAAATGCTTTTCAGTAGCTTTTAATGATTTAACTAAAATGTGAGTCAGACCTTATATGGAATTAAATGAGAACTGTGCTCCATGCTGTTAAATGCATATTGAATGTTTCTTCTCACAATTATCTCCATAAACAGAAAACACAAGCTGATGTACCTATCCACACGAGGCAGAACTGTTTGGCCCTCCGAGAATCCATGCTAATCTAGGAGACTCTTGGCCATTTTAAGGGGCAAAGTAACCCACTTTGTCCTATGTCTAGGAAAACACGGCAATGCTCAACATCAGTCAAGTGCAGAATGACAAGGCTGAGCAGGACTCTTGCTGATGGAATATTAGGAGTCCTAAGCTGTAATTCAACATTATTATGATGTATAAACTTGGACAAATTAATTTTATTACAAATATATCAGTCACTTTTAGTTTTGTTTGTTTTTGGGAATGAGGAGGCATCAAGAGATTTATTTACCCAGGGCCTAGCACAATGACATACACAGAGTTAGAAGGGAAGAAATCTGAATATCTATAGTTACAAGGTACACTTGAAACCCACCATAACAAAACAACTTTTTTTTTTAGGTTTACTCTCTCTCTCTTTTTTTTTTGCCCCACACGGCATGTGGGATCTTAGTTCCCAGACCAGGGATCGAACCCGTGCCCCCTGAAGTGGAAGCATAGAGTCCTAACCACTGGACCACCAAGGAAGTCCCCAAACTTCTTTTTTTTGAATTATGGATTTAGAGTTCTGAACTGATCAAAGATCAAGGCATCATGCATACAGCAGGCCTTCAGTTTTAAGGTGAACACAAATTTCACTAAGTACCAGGCAAAACAAAAACAAACATAAACAAAAACTGATGCCAACTTATGTAGTATAACTGTTAAAAATCCAAATCCAAGCTTTGATATGAAATATGATTAACATTTTTCAAAATACTGGTAATTCTAGACTCTTTAAAATATATTTTAAATACTGGTAATGTTTTTTCAGTAGCTTTTTTTTCAAAATACTGGTAATTCTAGACTCTTTAAAATATATCTTCTCTATGATATTATTATAAAAAACTGTACAAGTATTTTTATGCTTTTTCAGTTTAAAGTAGTTTTTTTTTTTTTTTTTGCGGTACGCGGGCCTCTTACTGTTGTGGCCTCTCCCGTTGAGGAGCACAGGCTCTGGATGCACAGGCTCAGTGGCCATGGCTCACGGGCCCAGCCGCTCCGCGGCATGTGGGGTCTTCCCGGACCGGGGCACGAACCCGTGTCCCCTGCATCAGCAGGCGGACTCTCAACCACTGAGCCACCAGGGAAGCCCCAGTTTAAAGTAGTTTTAATAAAAACTGATTGATAGCAAATCCTTTCATAGGAGATCATCCAAATTCTCTGCTCTACCATATTAGAGCTGGACATAGTACATTTTTTCACCATCTTAGTAACTACAAGGCTCTTAAAAACAAAGGCTAGGGACGTCCCTGGTGGTCCAGTGGCCAGGACTCCACGCTTCCACTCCAAGGGGCAGGGGTTCGATCCCTGTTAGAGGAACTAAGATTCCGCAAGCCATGTGGCACGGCCAAACCCTCCCCCTCCCCACCCCCCCAGAAAACACAAAGGCTACGTGTTGTCCATTTCTGTCTCCCACACAGTATCTGAGTAATTCCTTCCAGATAACTTAATACTGTGTGCTGAAACTGGAGTTTTGAGCACTGCTTTAAATTTCTTACACTACTGTTTGTATATTGCTTTATTGTTTACCAAGCACTGTCAAGTACATGATCTAATATGTATAATAACCCTGGAAACTTTATAGTATTTAACAGAGAAGGAAACTGGTGTTCAGAGCAAGTATGAGAATTAAATAAGGTCACTCACATAGTAGGAACTACAGCTAGGTTTTAAAATTAGATTCAATCACAAAGTCTATACTTTTCCCCAATATATTATTTAACCATGAACATTTACTGAATGCCACTACATGCCAAGCACTATGCTAGAAACTCTGAAAAACTGTCTTATCTGACCCTCACGAAACTCACCACATGATGAGCATGTATCATGCCTGATAGTCTGTTTTCAAAGTTTAGCAGCCAAGGCTTTACTTACTCCTGCCAACACGGCCCACATTAAATACCTATAATTAATCTCATTTCAGCTCAAGTATGATGAGTATCCTTTTCTCATTGACTACATTTTCAATTAAAATGAAGTCAACTACAACAACAAAAAAGTTAATATAGGATATATACTACTCAACAAAGAAGGCAACATTCTCCCAAATTAAACAATTTCTGTATTTTTCCAAGAAGGAAGAATGTTGAAATTGACAAATTTTTCAAATGTAATTAATATTTGTCATTACTGTAGATAAATACATTATTGAAAGGACAAGGCATTTATTCAGAAATCCTGGATGTTAGACTAACTTTATAATATAATAAGGAAAGAGAATTCATCCAAGACTTGTCCCTGGCTGGCAACAGCCAATTGGGCAAAGGCATCAACTATTCTCTGATTTAGTATTTTCCTTTTTTTTTAAAAAAAAAAAAAAAAGAAAGAAAGAAAAGAAACTCACATCTTGTCTCCTAAATGCACCCACATCAGTATAAAAGAGCAGATGCACATGGAGAACTTACGAGAAACAATTAAACTGTGTAATTTGAGTAAAGACTAATACAGGCACAATTAAAATTCTGAGCTCATAAATTCTGTTTGTTTACAATTTTCTTTCTCCATTTTGTAAAATCCCCATATTACTCTATCTCCATCTCTTCCACCAGGAATTTCTCAATGTGTTTTCTCACCTGTTCCACGGCAAGGGAACTACACGATTTTCTGGGATCTCTTCCACACCCAGACCGCACTCACCTATGACAGCCTGTTCTGGAGAGGTGGGCGGGGTGAGCGGCATCCCACAGTTACTTGGGTCCTTCACACTACCAAGTCCCTGCTGCCCAGCTGTAATATGGCCTCCGGTACCAGCAACACTCTGAGGAACTGGGAGGTCATTCTGAGAGATCAAAACAAAAGCTGAAGGATAAACCATCCGAACACCACCTGTGAGGCAAGAGAGAGAGAGAGCACAAGGCCTGAGAAAAAGTTCACACTCGACCGCCAAATTCATTATTCCAGTGGTCAGAGTCAAAGCTCACTAGGTACTGCCAAAAGTGATAGGTTTCGTCCTTTCATAAGTTAATAGCTATTTAAACATGTGTTCCAACATTATCATAATAGCATTTGGAATACGGGGACCATTGGTGCTTCAGGCAAGATAACTAACTACTCAGCAAATACCACTGTGTCAAGAGAATTCAAAAAGATGGGAAAATTATGGAGATTATTTTTGATGAATCTGAATGATTATCTCTTTAAATTAAGGAAGATGAAGAAGATAGAATTAAGTTCTTCAGGCAAAATATTTTCTCTTACCAACAATTACTTCTACTGCCACGGGGAAATCATCATCATACCCCAACTCCTCCTCTTCTTTCAATTCTTCTTTCTTTTTCAGCACCATTGGGTAGAAATACTGCCATTCCTCAATCAACTTACGGGTGGCTGGGTCTGACATCTTGTATGCTTGGCCTGTTAGCGTGCCATTTAAGCCATAAGGACTTACCAGTACTGAAGCAGAGAGGAGAAACATACGTTACAGATCACAGTAATAATTCTTGCTTAAGTGTGATGCTACATGTACGGTAATTTTTAGAGTGAAGCACAGTATCACTTAATGTATATTGCTCTTTATTTCCTAACTCCTTTTAAAGTGTACTTTTTAAAACTTTCTCATTTTAGTACTTCTTATTTATATGTCTCTCAACGCAAATCAATTTTTGAAATCAGATGGGGGAGGTATAACACTGTCTGACAGCTATATCAACACACAATATATAAACTATCTATACATTAAAGCATATAAACGTCTGTTTGGTAATAGCTTATACAATGTGAATACTGAATCTTCCATGACAGAAGAAGACCATTCAATACATATACCCCAAAACCAGTCTAGGACTTGAACATTCTTCCTATGGTTTCCTGAGACTTCCTAAATATTTGAGGTAATTTGAAAATAATATATACATAAAACATCTAATAGCAGGAAAGCCTTAATGTACCAAGTCTGAAACATAATGTTATGTATAATTTCAATTATGACTGTTTTGGAGGTCTGCTGATTAAACAACTCTAAATAAAATTTACTTTACGCAAAATAAAGGATTCAAAGTCCCTCTCTCTCTTATTCTTTCACTGTTTGACCTTGATGTCATTTTCACTGAGCTAGACACAAAAATGTAGCTAATGTAATACTGTATAACTCAGCCAGTTCTTAGTCTCATGGTGAGTATTTTGACCTTCTGAATAACACTTTTCTGGGGATAAAGGTTACTTCTCCTTAATCCTGATTTATAAACAAACCTCAGCATAGGCGTTAACTGGGAAGTCCATTTTGGGGGATGGCTTTATTTTTTTAACAGCTGGATGATGTATCACATAAATCAAGACAGAGATGGCTGTAGACATCATATATTTCGTGTTGCCTTTCTGCTGTTCCGTACTGATGCAAATGGGATAAAAATACTGATCTAACCAACACACATAATCAAGGGCAATTTTCCTGTTTTCACACTTCTAGGAAATCTCCACATCAATATGGTTATGTTCACTATAATTATCTATATGCCAACACCTGCCCTAAGAATGTACCTTCTCCTCACCAATCATGGGAAATAGGCAGGATAATGCCCCACAAAGTCTTCCATGATTCAAGGTATTAGTAAGAAACCAGTAAGATTTAAAATAAGTAGTCTATAGGGACCTGGTATTGCCAATACCATCTTTCCTCATGACTAGTAATGCCCTCTGCTATTATCATAAGTAAATCCTTTTATTTTGCTTGACAAAATCTAAAGTCAGGGACTTCCCTGGTGGCACAGTGGTTAAGAATCCTCCTGCCAATGCAGGGGACACGGGTTCGAGCCCTGGTCCAGGAAGATCTCATATGCCGCGGAGCAACTAAGCCCGTGAGCCACAACTACTGCAGCCCGTGTGCCTAGAGCCTGTGTTCCGCAACAAAGAGAAGCCACTGCAATGAGAAGGCCACGCACCGCAACAAAGAGTAGCCCCCGCTCGCCACAACTAGAAAAAGCCCGCGCACAGCAACGAAGACCCAACGCCAAAAAATAAATAAATAAATAAAATCTAAAGTCAGATGATCCTCAACACTTTCAGAGTCAAGGAAACACAATATTTAAATAATCTCATGTATTACTATCTGAACTGCCTTTTAAATGACTCTAGACCAAGGAAACACGGTATTTAAATAATCCTGACACAGTATTTAAATAACACAGTTTTTAAATATGCACATACTGTACAACTCTTAAGTGTACAGTTTGAGAATTGGGTCATTTCGAATTACATAGTAGTTCATACACAAAACATCCAAAATTACAGAATAATAAAGTAAATAGATTAAAATGTGTTGCAAGATGGAGGAAAATGTAGGCAATAATCAGGACACAATTACATGAGGTTCAATGTTCTTTTTTACCTTAAAAAAAACCTTAATAATCCTTAAGGTAAGAAAAAGATGCTTTCATCAAATTAAATCAGAATCATTTGTAGGAAACCAAAAAGCCATCATAAATAATATGGAGGCTAAATACTCATTTGACAGACTATTGTATCAATAAAAATACTTTAGTTAATTTTATTAAAAAACATTTTTTAATTACATTTTGTGATATACTAATACTGTTTCAACCAGACATCGCTAGAACTGATAAATTAGATTGAACTAAAAAAGATATTTCTATATGGTTCGATTTAATATTATAACATTTAAAAAGAGTTATTCATCGAAAATTATGAATTCCAAACACAAAACCAAAGCTTTAGAATGCACAGCTAGAGAAAAAGGGACATAGCATTATTTTGGTGATATCTAGGTGATTAGTTGAGAACTAATGAGAATATGAATGTAAGTTAAATTACAACCAAATACCTACAAACAATGTAGTCTGTAATTAAAAGAAAATAAGATATTAATATCAATGAAGAAACTACATACTATACAACTCTAGAAATTTGATTTTGGTTGAAATTTCAAATAGTACAAAGTTTAACAGTAATTTTCTGTAAGTCATTACATTCCTAAAACCACGGGACAATGAAAACCTTTAATTTATAATATTTGTCAATTACTCATTGGATTACATTTTTCAAATACTTATTAAGCCTCTTTTGATATAAAGGAAATTCTCCACATTTTATTCCTCAATACACATAAGACCATGTTGTATGTGAGAAGCTTTCAGTAAAAAACTAGCAAGCTGTTATCACTTACTTGTGGTCTTCTCTTTCTTCTTCAGAAATCGATCCTTATTGCTTAGCTTAACTATTCAAGATAGTATCTCATTCTGTAAAACCTTACTGGGAAAGGTGGCTATCCACTTGGTGGGGAAGGGTGGAGAGCAGGGACATCATCTTTTACTTACCTTGAAATGGTGCAGGTGAAGACTGAGCCATGTGTATATGCTCCTCATTGATCAAATAAATTGGCTGGTGTTGGGCAATCTCCACACTTGTGCATACATTACTTTCCCCATGAAGAAAGAATGTGAAAGCACAGGACAAATGCTCACTAAAATAGAAAAAATGAGAAACTCAGCTCTACATTTTCGTAGGAAACAGGTGCTAGAGACAGGAACTACAGATGTGACACAGCTTTACTTTATTACCATCCAGCAAAGCCTGCCCCTGATGATATTAATAAGCATTAATTATATAATAAGATATATTTTATATATATCTTATTATATAATTTTTATATATATCTTAATATATTATATATATTATATAATATAATAAGATATTAATTAGTTGACTGTGGACAAATAACAATAACTTGACAAACTAAATTTAAAATGCCAGATAAACAGAAAAATTAGTTATGTTCCACTCTGAAATTGAAAGCTATTGCGCAGAATGCTTTCTGTTTCCTTTGCATAAAGTCTCCTATGCCAACTATAAACTCCTAAGGACAGAAGAAGAATCATAACATTTTTCTACCTTCTCATGTATTACTATCTGAACTGCCTTTTAAATGGCTCTAGAACAATGACAAAAGAGTTCTGCATATGTTTGGTATGACATAACAATAAGATCAAATTTACAAGCTTACAATGTTACAGTAAGGTTAAAATTATTGCTCTAAAAACAGCAATCAACAACCCTGCTGTATGTAAATTCCCCATATACAACTGCTAAGGTAATATGAGCCTCTAAATGGGCTGGTAATCTATTATATTTAATTTTTACAATTTACCTCTGATCACAAAATTTTATTAAAGCATTCCACTTCTCCATTTTCCACACAGTTAGCTAAAAATTGATAAAAATGATGTCTCTTGGAGAAAAATAATTTCAAAATTAATATAGTGGCACATTCTTTCAAAGTTGTTAACTTTGGTCCTAAGCCACCCATAACATCTCCATTTCTCAAGACAGCTTATAAGAACATTTGCCTGATGAACCAAAATCACTGTATTCCAGGCAACCACAATTTAAAAACTCATCTCCAACATTTCCTTCTTTTCAAAAGTTCTCTAAAATATTATAAAGTGTACTTTGAGTACTACTCAAAAAGTTAAAATTTAAGTATAAAATTGTAACGCTTTACAGAAAAATTGAAATAAAAATGATAAAATTTCCACTCTATCCCACAGTGAAGCATATATATTCTTCCTTGACAAGTATGTTGAGATGATCTGAGAAAATTTTGTATTTTACTAGAATGTGAAGCTTCGTCAATAGGAAACACCTAGTCTTGATATTTGGGTATTTAGCACAACAGAGTATCTTTTCTTTTTAAATTTATTTATTTATTTTTGGCTGTGTTGGGTCTTCGTTTCTGTGCAAGGGCTTTCTCTAGTTGCAGTGAGCAGGGGCCACTCTTCATTGCAGTGCGCGGGCCTCTCACTGTCGTGGCCTCTCTTGTTGCGGAGCACAGGCTCCAGGTGCGCAGGCTCAGTAGTTGTGGCTCACGGGCCCAGCTGCTCCGCGGCGTGTGGGATCTTCCCAGACCAGGGCTCGAACCCGTGTCCCCTTCATTGGCAGGCAGATTCTCAACCACTGCGCCACCAGAAAAGCCCCACAACAGAGTTATCTTAATCTTAAGATACCAACTAAAATTTTGTTAAGAATTTTGAAAAATTTAAACATCTCCTTAACACCATACACCTAAGTTTCAAGTTCACAAAGAGGAACAATGCATGTAATTTAAATGTACATAAGTATAAAGCAGTATCAATAGTAAAAATGTGCTGTCCTTTATTTATGGAAATGACACTGAAAACATATCCTCCATGCACAACATTACGCCAGGCACATAAGAACACCAAAATATAGATTAACTGATTGTGGATTTGTAATTTTCCATTTGTAAAATTCAGTGGAGGAGTTGGAGCTGACTTATCCCTACTGTGCCTACTATCCCATGCAGTCATCAGAATATTTATAAGACAACTGGTTAGAGTTACGGATACTGAGTACAGCCCAGAGTATGTTCTCATTCCACTGAACACAAATGCAACCAACATTTGTCTATCAACCAGTAAGTGAGGAGAATGGTGCAAGAAGCCTGAAGTGACAACAAATAAAACACGATCCTTGTCCTCAAGGAGCATATAAACTAACAAAAGATTGATATAAATGCATATTAACAAAATAAAGCCAAGCACAAATACAGAAATAGAAAACCCAAAATGCCACGGGAAGGCTAAAGGATACTAATTTTTTCAATTTGGAAGATCCAAATGCTTTAAGAAGATGAAATCAAATGAAAGGCTGATTTCAGTGCAGAGAGAAAAGAAAGAGAGGAAATATGAGGCAAGGAGTAGATGCAGTGAGAACAGGATATAGCTTCGAAATTCTAAAAGGAGGAGAGACATGACATGATGGGAAAGGAGTCTGGAAAAGAAGTCAGAGGTCACCCTTGAGACAACCAAAAAGTCTTGCATGTAAAAAATAGCAGGGAGCCGATTTAAGGTTTGGTTTTTAAAAGTCAGCTAAGTCTAAAGAATCGTGATAAAAACTTCAAAATAGCATTCATCTGAATTTGCTATGTCCCAAAAGACACAGAGAAGCACAAATGAAAAAGGTAGGAAGTGAATCAATGGCCTATTTTTTATATTGATAACTTTAAAAACAAAACATGTTTTTTTAAAAGAGACAAAACTACACGAGAAAAAGAGCAAGTTATGGGTGAAATATAACAGAAGCCACCAGTAACTATATAATGTTTGGTATGTTACTTCACTGTTCTGATCATAGTTTCCTCATATGTAAAATCAGCTGCTGGCACAAATTGCTGGGCCCCCCAGAAGTAATAATTCAGAAGGTCCAGGATGGGCCCCAAGAAGCTACATTTCTACCAAGTTCTCAGTGATGCTGCTGCTGCTACTCCTAGCCCAAGGACCACACTTTGAGAATCACTGAACTCTATGGTACATAAATCTTTTTCCAGCTATAAAATTTATTTTTCTCTAATATTACATGAAACAAGAGGGCAAGGAGGACAACTCTGACACTAGAGAGTAGAATTCTCCTGAAGTATACACTTGAAAACCTACTAATTTTGGTTGCCTTTGGGGAATGAAGTGGCATGACCCCAGGATAAAGAAAGAATTCACAATTTTCTTTTATGCTTTTTGCATGTGGGGCCATGTGTCACACAGAAGTAATGGAGGCAAGATCTGAAGGAAGCCCCTGCCTCTCATCTTATGCAGTGTGCTTGCTGGCCCAACCAGAGGAATCCACAGGGTTTCATCTCGCCATTCGGCTCTTAGTTGAAGTCTGCTGAGATCATCTTTGACTTTGATTCTGTTATCCAGCATATAGGATATCTAATCAGCAAGCCATCGATATCTTTATTCATGTCATTGCTAAAAACAGTGAATAAGACTATACTGAGGAAAGAATCCTGTGTCATTTTATGAGGTAATTCCCAAGTTGCAAATTCTCCCAAGTGCTGCCACACATTTACTATTTCTTGTCTACAAAGGACAATCTAAAAGATTAATATGTCAAATGTCTTTATAAAATGCAGACACATAACAACTACCACATTACCCTGACCTAGAAACCTGCCTAAAAGTAAAATTCAGGTAGTATGATACAGAAGTCAACCCCCCTAATCTACAGATGAGAAAATAAGGATAAAACCTGTGGCTTGCAAATGCCATTCTTAGAAACACAGCTGGAATTAGACTTGAAATTTAGTGATCTTTCCTCTAGCTAGATTGTCTATAAATGAGAATACTAATTTCTATCTCTACCAACTTATATTTTTAAATAGGTAAATGAGATCAGAATTGTGAATGAACACTGAAAACAAGTTCATTGATTACAATGAACTTTGTAACATTTATTACAAAGTTAGGAGGTAAAACTTATTACAAGCTTCATACATGTTCTTGCTTCTTCTCACCCATTACCCACTCTTACCTGAACCTTTAATCACTCAACTCCATCTATTTCATATACTCTCATCATCTGACAATTGAAAAGGGCTTTAGAGATGATCAGGCTCAACCCCTTTCTAATTCGGGGGAAGGCAAATCTGTGCTCAAAGTTACACAATAGTTTAGAGCACAGTTGGAATAAGAATTCAGGTCCCCCTCTTAACATGGTGTTCACAGTGCATTCATGATGTTTCTACCTTTGATGTTTCTACCTTAGGTCAATGCTACCTTCGCCCTGTATAATACATTCCATCATCAGCATGACCACATACTTTGTAACTTAAGTCACTCCCTGCATCATTTCTATTAACCCCCTACTGCCATAGACCAGAAGGTACTATTCAAATGAATACACATTGTAATTTCACCCTAACTAAAGTTGGAGCCTAACCTCTGTTCTTTTAGGGTGCTCCACTTAACAAATATTCCAACGTTCTCAGCTCTGTTTATTCTCCCCTGTTTACTCAGTAAATAAGGTCTGCTGTAGGCAATTCTTCATTTAACCTCCTTTTCGCCTTAAACATGTATGTAGTTACACTTACCTCACTCTTCCCCAGAATCCTAGAAGGTTACAGATTTCCTTTTCTCTGTAAAAGTACTCCCATTATCATTCTCTGCCACTCCTGAGTAGTCTTTATTTCTACCTCTTTACTTGCTCTTCACTTGAGCATGTTACTCCTTTAGGGCTCCTTTATCTTTCTCCCTCTATTGACTAAGATCAAATAATCAACATGTAAATAAAATGATCAGTATAATAGTAGTATTAATACTAATATCACTAAATAACCTGTCTATAAATAACTTTTGTGTTATAAAAGAAATTTTAAAAAAGAAATAAATATACTAAGATATAAAATAATGGGAGTGCTATTTTAAAAAGGAATAGGTCAGAGAAAAACTTTTCTGAAAGAAGGGGGAGCATTTAAACAGGTATGAATCTTAAGAAAATTATATGTGCAAAGATATTGAATTAGAGATATTTCCTTTTTAAAAGGAAAGGAAATTTTAAAAAGGAAATTTTTAAAGCATTTATTCTTTAAAAAAATTTATTATAGTTGATTAAAAAAGGAAATTTTAAAAAATTTTAAAACATTTTAACGGCTGCATCATTGTGAAAATGAAGACAACTGTAAGATGAATTTGGAAATACGGATATAATTTGTTCCCTCTCTATCAAAAAGATAAAGATCATCAGAAGGGCTGAAAAATAATAAATCCATCTAGATAATGCTTACACAAGACATACAAAATCAAACCACACCAAAAAAAAAGAGTAGAAAATGATATTCCAGGTAAATCTAAATAAAAATAAAGCTGGTACAGAAACAGCAATAAACAAAATATTTTAAAAACTTAGGTTCATCATTACAGAATAACAAACAGAGAATCCAATAAGAAATTTAAACAATCCTGAGTGTGTAAGTACACAGCCATATGGTATGCAACGTAACTTAGAAATATGTAAAGAAAAAAATGGTAGAATTACAAGGAGAAACTTATAAATCTTTGATAAATATTTTAACACACTTTTCTCAGTATTTAATAAGCAAATTATTCAGAATACCAAAAAAAAGATAAAAATATACAAACTTAAATATATATGTTGGCTTTCAAGAAATAATCTAATCTCTTTCCAAGGACACATGGAAGATGTACAAGAAAGGACTGGGAACTAGGATACAAGACAAGTCCTAAATTTCAAAGAATTGATATCACACAGACTATACACTCTTTAATCCCAGTGCAATTTAGTTAGAAATCAACAGTTTAAAAAATAAAGGTTAAAGTAAAATCCCTTTGTTTGGAAACTTGAATATGCACTCCCTAAATAAATCATGGGTTACAGAGGAAATCACAATGGAAATCAAAAAATGTTTAAAACTGAATGACAACAAAAGTGATACATGTCAAAATCTGAGAGATACAGTGCTTTGAGAGTAATTTATATCCTTATATGCCTAAAAGGAAGTCTTAAAATAAGTGAGATAAGCTTTCAAATCAAGAAGTTGGACAGGGAGACAACAAAAAAGTCAACTCAATGGAAATAGAGGGATGAAAATAATGACAAAAACACAAAAACTTAGGGTGCAGGGGGAGAAGAGAGGCAATAGAAATGATTAACAAAATCAAAACTTGGACTTCCCTGGTGGTGCAGTGGTTAAGAATCCGCCTGCCAGTGCAGGGGACATGGGTTTGAGCCCTGGTCCAGGAAGATCTCACATGCTGTGGAGCAACTAAGCCCATGCACCACAACTATTGAGCCTGTGCTCTAGAGCCCACGAGCCACAACTACTGAGCCTGCGCTCTAGAGCCCGCGAGCCACAACTAGTGGGCCCGTGTGCCACAACTACTGAAGCCTGCGTGCCTAGAGCCTGTGCTCCGCAACAAGAGAAGCCACCGCAATGAGAAGCCCACGCACTGCAACGGAGAGCAGCCCTCGCTCGCTGCAACTAGAGAAAGGCCACGCGCAGCAACGAAGACCCAACACAGCCAGAGATAAAATAAATTAATTTAAAAAAAGAAATGTATCCTTTATTAAAAAAAACAAAATCAAAACTTGTTCTTTGAGCACACTAAAATAAAACAAACCACTAAGCCAACTGATTCGAGGAAGGGAAGGAGGGAAGATGCCTATGCAAGGAGGGAGGGTCACCATCAAACAATCCTGAAAACCAAAAAGAGGAAGTAACCTGAGGCACTGACCACTGGGCACCAAGACTGGACACTTACTGCAAATGCCTTTTTTTGTTGTTGTTCATGATGTTCTTTTGTCTAGAATAAACTTCCCCTCTCTTTCATCTAATTCCTACTCGTCTCTTTCAAGAAATCATCTTTAAAGCCCCAGAACAGGCAAAATGCTCCCAAACTACTCTGTATATATCTCAGTCAAAGCACCTCAGTGTTCTTAAGTTTTATGTCTAGTCCATCTGACTAAGTTTTGTGAGGACAAAAATCATGTTTTATCTATCATTTTTGGACACCCATACTTAGCATGGTGCTTGGACTGGGTAGATGCTGCATTAATCACTTACTTGAGTTTGTGATACTTTGTAACTTTCTTCTAAAATTTTCCGGCATTTTATTTGGAGACTGTGAAATAACCATGGAATTCTGAGTCATGAGACAGTGAAGAATATGAGGGGGAAAAAAAGCTGTGATACTCCAGCCAAGAATTTATTAGGGGAAACCTAGCCCTAGTCTTGAGAATTTCTGACGATCCCTCTATCCGTTCTTCTAGAGGGAACCTGCTTGGGGGATATCACTGACAGCTATGGAGTATACTATGGTATGACTCTCTTTGGGACCCAAGATAGTTTATATTCTCTGAACTAGAAAGGAGACTAGCACAGAATAAATAAGGACTAACCATACAGATCAACAGGGTATTCTCTTCTGTAAATGCCATTGAGGAATTCTGTTCCTTTACTCTGTCTATTATCTACTCTAAGTAGTATGGCCAAATCAGTCCTCCTAAAACATTTATTATCAAAATCTATACTACTAAATCAATCCCATGTCATAGTCCCCACTGCCCAGAGGGAAAAAACTACACCCCCTTCATATCAGGCAAGGCCTTCTAGACTCTGGTACAACCCACTTTTTTTTTTTAAATGTAGTATTTAAAACCTTACTTCCATGTATAAACTCTCAATGACAGCCAGTTTGGAACGGTTAATACTCTGTGCATATCCCACCTACATTCCTATAACTCCACACAATTTCCTACTCCTTCCTTCTCCTTAAATCCCATCTTTCAAAGTCCAATATCACTTCTACTTTCTCCATAGAGCCGTCTCATATAAGCTCTTTTCACACAGACCTCTTCATTCTGTGCTACCAAGAGTATTTACCCTTGTTTGGCACCCATACTTTCAAAAGAACTCATTTAATTAACAAGTATTTACCAAGCACACCTACCAATCTTGTACCAAACACTCTGCTGGACTTAGACATGTGGAAATAAACAAGACCAGAATCAGCCCTTGGGTATTTTATAGTTTCTTAAGCAAAGTACCTAAAAACTTTAAAAGGTAGCAAGACCCCAGAGACTTTCAAAGGGGTAGAAATACGAAGATTAAGACATTCTGGTTACCCTCAGTTAAAACTGTGTGCTTTAATATTAAATCTCAAAAAAGGGGCCCTCATCATATAATTACAATATCTTATATTGGTTTGTACCCTATGCAATCTTAAAGAATTAACAGTTTATAGAAGGAATGAAATGAACCCATGGGAATGAGGAGAGGTTTAGCAAAAAAATCAAAACAAAACAAACTTTCCTATTATTTATAAAATATCATATATTCCATCTTAGTGTTATAATTGACTCAAATTCTATCTTCTCAGGGGTCCAGTAAGTAAAATTAAACTATATTTCAAGAAAGCTGGTTTCAATCTATCTTCCAGTGTCATCTCTTGCTATATTAATTCATACATCCAGTGGTTCCATCACCCAATTTGTTTCCTTCATAAGCCTCTGTCATAATTTGCAAGTATTTATTTTGATGGTCTCCCCCACCATAATGTAAGCCCCCTGAAAGGAGGAACCATGTCTGTCCCACTGCCCTCTGTATCCTCAGCACCTAGACATGTAACACTTAATAGTCACTGAATGGATGAATGCAGTTTTAGTCATAACCAAAGACTAAATGACTTTTCTTTAGCGAGTTCCATCATGAAGAGAACAAGAACAGTTGATGTACACAATGAATATTTTTAAAGTGAGTAGATTAATTATTATTAAGAGAAGGAGGTAAATGTAATTTCAGTGAGAGAAAAAAGGGAACTTTAAAAACTGTTTACTTAGGAAACACAAGGGGGGCTGGTGTGGGTTGCATCTGTGTAGTTGGGAAAGGATTTGCAAAAAAGCAAAAAAGGAGGTACTGTCTTCCAAATCATTTTATTCTCTTACAATATTCTAAATCTAAGAACCATTTTTTTTTTTTTACTTCTTACACTGAGTTTTCAGAATGCAAGTATCACATGTGCTTTCAAAATGCATTAATGAATATTAATAAACTCCTGTTCTTCTCACAGTGTAAAAGTGTTTTGGTAACAGATTCACAATGCAGAATGCATTTAGATAATTTCATCTAAATGCTTTCTGTGTTATGAAATTATTATCTTAAAATTTTCCAAGCTGTCATTAACCCAATCTCTTGCAAGAAGTAATTTGCCTCCCTCTATACATCCTCATTTGGGAATATTTTGCTAATGTTACTTTATCATTTCCTTTCCTTAAAAATATACCATTTACTTTGTCAGCCTTCACAAAGACTACGTTGAGATCCTTTGCTCACTGGCATACTGACCTTTCTCTTACTGGACAGGCCTTAACTTTCATTTCCTTTTTAAAAGATGGTGACATTATATAATATTCAAATAAGAGTTGATTAAATTATTTTATAAAATCCTGAGATGCTCTCACTATTTCAGATATCTTCCCTTTAAATTAGAAGTTAAACCTGATTACAAAGGCAATGAAAATGTCCAGGAAAGTTAATGGCACATAGTTTTTTTTTTAAATGAGAGAGTACTTGCATTATAACTGTTAAATTATCATTACAACTCTATGAATAGTCACCCTTCTAAGAAAGTTACCAGTTACACTGTTTCAATACAAAATTGCCTCAGTGAACAATTTTTCTTCATGTATATAGGTATACACATATGTGATACAACACATATGTATATATTTATAAATACACACACACATGCAATATAATATATATAAGAGAAATTAAATCAGCAAGCTCTATGACTGTTCCTTTCTACCCTTCCAACCTCAAAGCTAAGTCGGTCCTCCTCAGCAGTAAATTCGGCACTGTGGTGGTGCATTAATTCTTCCCCATCACAAGGGTACTGTTCCTGGCACTGTAGTGGTAACAGAGCAGCAACGCCTCTTGCATTAATGCAAAAACAATGCTCTAGTGGCCTAAAGGACTTAATGTTTCTCCCTGGGTATCTCACGTACTAGAAGCAAATGACAGTGTGGAGGCTCTGACTCAGTATATCTTTGATCAAAAGGCAGGAAGAGTGTGAGGGTTCCCATCCTGATGGTACAAACTATTAATTTTCAAGATGCCAAAATAGACACAGGAGCTGCTCTAGTCAGTGATGTGTGCTTGGAAATCAGAAGCTGATATACACAATATTTGAGGAGACTTACGAAAGTCATCTTATTAAAATCTCTCTTGAGGTTTACTAAACTAGGCCAGGTTATCTAGTCTCAGTCTCTGGATAACCCTTTGAAAATTCAATGGGAGACTGCCTGGCAGAGAATACAGATTAAAGTGACATTTATATTAGGTAACTCATAACCATTAAAGTACTTTTACTGCTCACTTTAAGACGTGCTTGGATTCTTTTTTTTTTTTTAAAGTATGAAACAAAACTTTAATCTATTTTTTGGTTACTTTAAAAGACAGTAACAACGTTGGGGGGTAGGGGTGGGGGGTAGAGTAGTGGAAGGGTATAGGGAACCACATACATTTTTCTACCATTTTCTCATGAAGTACTAATTAGGCATTATATATTGCTAAGAACAAAAAAGGATCAACTGACACTAAAATAGCTAAGATTTTATATATATGCCTGAGAGCATAAACTAGCCTTTGTCTGTCACTCCTTACTGCTAAACTGAAATGCTATATCTTCCCAAACTACAAAATACATTTGTATAGTACATCTTAAAATCAGTGACTGTTTACTTGGTATTTTACACAAACGTCCAACCACCATGACAGATTCTGCTGCTGGAGGAGGAGCCTGAGTGACAGACATGGTGGAGTCCTTGCCAGCTTGAAAGAAACATAGGGACAGACCTCTGACATCTGTCTAGATTCCCACAAGCAGCTCACAGTGGGAGAAATAACTTGCCAAAAAGCATAAAGCAGATGGGAATTCCACTATGCTGCCATTCATCAGGTGAGCAACAGCAAGTAGGACTTTACCTATGTGGTCAAACAAAAAAACAGAGACAAAAATAGAAAGAAAATCTGTTAACAAATGAGTGCTAGGTATATAGCCTTTTTGCTTTCATAGACTGTTATTTTTCCATACTCCATTACTATAGTTTCCATCACATATGAGTATCAACCCTTATTGTTTTTTCCTGCCTCATTATATTATACGTAAACTACCTTAACACTTCTAGAACAAGATGAGGCAGGTTAAAGAGGGAAGGATCCATGTTGAGATTTTCTTTCTGTCTCATACCCTAATTCTACTCCATAACATGTTACCAAAAAGCCCGAACGAACTTTTTGGCCAAACCAATATTTAAGGAACTGATAGTGTTACAGAGTTATGTTATAGTATGTATTTAATGAGAGCTAATACATAAAGAAACAGTACAACAAAATTATTTTATGTCTCTATTTACAGTGATGGTTCTAGCTATATTTTTAAGGCACTGTCTACAATAAAGCAGGAAGAACATCTAACTTTTTATATTGCTCTATTTCAGATCTAGCAGCTGACACTCAATGTAGCTTGGCAAGTTCTTTAAAGGCTTTCCAACATTTGGCATTAGCCTACCAGAGAGCAGGGCCTTTTATATTCAGCTTTGCTGCAAAATGTCTCACTCACCAGTACTCAAAGGAGGTCACAGTTTTCCCAGCAAAAGGAAAATAAAATTGGAGCTGACACTTATTTGGTAGAATGCTGTTATCAGCAAGTATTTATCTTCCATACTCTTCCCATGCCACAGGCCTACACCAGAAGCTAGTTTTTTCTCTTCTTTATTCAAAACACAGTGCAGCCTTTAATCATCAGCATTGCTTGCAATCCCAACTCCCCTATCCCTATTATAAGAAAAATAAATCTGTTGGCTAAAATGAACAAAAATAAACATAAGATGCTTCTATACTTTTCTTATAGTGTACTTAAAACTATGAAGTCAAAGATAGCTACAGGTTTAGCAATATGTTAAACAAATTCTGAACAGAATTAACTTTGATTCTTAACAGTTAAAAGCAATTTCTCCTAATGAGGTAAAATTCAGCTGAGAGGACATAAAAGAAAAAGTAGATACTGGAACTAACGGAGTCATTAGTTGCTATAAATAAGGATGGCATTAGCATCTCCTTTAAGAGATCAACAGAATACACAAGATCCTTCAGGTGATGGATGCAGCACCTAAAGAGTTGGTGTATACCCCAGAGACACCCAATAAAAACTCACTCTTCAAACTATTCTAATATATACAGTTGTTATATCAACACTTATTTAATGATAATGACATACAATCAGCATCTGGTCATTACCAACAGTATGAATGCTTTAAATTATGGATGTTTGATATTTTTTTTTTTGAGAGCACCAATTTGCAAAAGGTTTCGAGGAAAAAAAAATTCTGACAGAGAATCTCCTTTCATCATCAAGAATCAGTAGCTTAGCCACCTTTCAGACAGTTTAGAAGTTTTTTAAAAGATAGTTTCAGGGGGAAAAGAAAGCTCTGAAGAAAACAAAACAGATGCTGTGTTTAAGAGTGGCAGTGGAGGGAAGCAGGGGAGAAGAGATGACACATAAGATGGGAGGCAGTGGTGGGTACAGAAGGCGCCTTCTCTGAGGAAGGGCAAACGAGAAGTCAGCCCTGGTGAGACCTCAGAGAGAGGAGTTTAGGTAGAGGGCACATACGAAAGCCAGAAGTACAGGAAGAAGCTTAATATGTTTGGGGAACAGAATGGTCACTGTGTTTGAAAGCTCATAAATAGGAAGGAGACAGGTACAAAATAAGATCAAAGAGGTGAGCAGGGTTTGCATCATGTAAACCTTTCAACAATGAGATGGGGCTTGAATTTTATTCCAAATACACTGATAAACCCTGCAGGATTTTAAAGCAAAGGAATTACCATGGTCTCATTTATATTCTGAAAGGATCACCTTTAGTTACTCTCTCGGATAATTCATCATGAAGGAGTTAAGAGTAGAAGCAGGAAGACCAGCTAGAAGGCTAGCTTGGAAGCCCAAGTGAGAGAAAAACATGGCTTAGAGTAGGGTGGTAGCAGTGAAGACTAAGGGACATGGATTCGAAATGTATTTCAAAAAGAGAGCTGACAGGACATGCAGGCAGACACACTATGAAGGGAGTCGGACACATTAGTAAGGAAAGAGGTAAGGGTGACATATCATACTTGGAAGATGTTAACTTAGAGATGGTAGTTAAATCAAGGGGATAAGTCAGAGCACACAGGTCTGAGTCTGAAAGACTCCAGATATAGAAAAATGATACAACTCAACCTCTGTTGGTTCTTTAAAGAGGTGGCGGGGGGGGGGGGGGAACGCAACCATGTTTTCAGTAAGCCAGTATGTGAAGCCTATCTTTTAATGATCTTTCTCCAAACAATAGGTAAAGAGAGAAAAGAAAGTTACGGTGTATTTTTCTTAATTTTTATTCTTTTCTGTGACAGAAACTCCCCCACCCTCCACCCCCACGTGCTGACTTCCATCTGATATTTAACGAATTTAACTGAATCAAACGAACCCATTCAGGTTTTCTCCTTTCAAAATCATCTTTTTAAAAAGAATTCGCTAAGTTTAGTAATAAAATTAACTGAAAACAAATAATGAAGTTATAAAATACTATTTGATTCAAATTATCATCTGAATACCAGTTTTTCTAATTAGTAATCACACCTACAACTCTGATTAACATCACAATCTTAACAATAAATGAATCAATCATACAATTTATTTTACATTAAATTCAGAGATTTCCAATTAAAATAATTTTCCCCTTTCATAATGCTAATAAAGGTGATGGAGAAATGTGTTAGTCATTGCTTTTCTATGAATCAGGCTGGGTCATCCACTCAAAACACCAGACTCCAACAGATCTACCACTTTCTCATTGAATGACTCTGACAAAGTCATTTACTAACTTTAAACATATATCAGGACTGGAAACTACCCAAACTCCCATCAATAGTAGAAGAGATAAATAAACTGGGGTATATTCACACAATGGAAAACTATACAGCAAACAGAATAAGTGAACTACAACTACACACAACCACCTGAATAACTAGCACAACCAATGTTGAACAAGAGAAGACAGAAATAAAAAAAATACATACGTAGGATTCTATTTATATGAAATATAAAAACAAATTAAACTCAACTAAACTGTTAGAATAGTGCTCATGCTTGGGAGGGGAGAGGCAGTGACGTAAGGAGAATGAGGGAGGTTTTCGGGGTGCTGGTAATATTCTATTTCTTGATATGAGTGCAGATTATATAAATGTGCTCAATTTGGAAAAACTCATTGAGCTTTATACATTGTACTATATATTATACTTCAATAAAAAGTTATACACATGAAATGTGAAAGAAATATAGCAAAATGTAAACATTCCGGACCTCATTAGGTTAAACGAGTTGTAAAAGCATGAGTATTTATCTTACTCACTGTGATAAACAGAAAAATGGTTTCCCAAATATGCCTGTGTCCTAATCTCCTGAACCTGTGAATATGTTATGCTACACAGCAATGGGGAATTAAGGTGCTAATCAAATAACCTTAAAATAGGGAGATTATCTTGGATTATGAAGTGAGCCCAATGTAATTACAAGAGTCATTAATTTAATTTAATTTATTGTTTAATAATTTTATTTATTTAATTTATTAAAAAATAATTTTAAATAATTTATTTAAATAAATTTATTTAATTGTGCAAGAAGGAGGCAGAAGAGTCAATGTCAGAGCTGCAGAATGTCAGAAAGACCCAACTAGCCACTGCTGGCTTTGACAACAGAAGGGAGCCACAAGCCAAGGAATGTGGGCAGCCTTTAGAAGCTGGAAAATGCAAAGAAATAGATTTGCCCCTAGAGTGTCCAAGAAGGAATGCAACCCTGCCAACATCTTGATTTTAGCCTGGTGAGGCTCATTTCAGACTTCTGATTTCCAGAACTGAGAAGATAATAAATTTGTAAAGGGAGCTAATGATCTACTCTGCTCCAGCTCTATGCTAGTCAGAGAATGCTTAGAGTGTTTGGTTTAATTCTGGATGCCACATTTAAAAGGATATTATGCAAACTGGAACACAC
The DNA here is from genome assembly GCF_949987515.2 of Delphinus delphis. Classification (NCBI taxonomy): domain Eukaryota; kingdom Metazoa; phylum Chordata; class Mammalia; order Artiodactyla; family Delphinidae; genus Delphinus; species Delphinus delphis. The sequence continues at coordinate 12,779,988 of NC_082695.1, read as the reverse complement.
TCAAAAGAAAATGACCAAAAGAACTTAAAGCCACCCAACATGACAACAATTGAAGGAAGTGGAGATATTTAACCAAGAGACAAGACAACTTAGGGAAGAGACATAATCATACACAAGCCACACTCAAGTATACCATGTCATGAAAACTATTTTGCTCAGTATGGTATTTTACAATCATTGTTGCAACAGTATGTGCTGCCCTCAACTGTGGCAAATATCAATTCTACACACTGATTAAAATGTGGCAACACACTGGTCAAAACTTCATGGTATACTAGAGAACACAGGCACACTGGCCAAGCACCACTGATGTAGACATTACAGAAAAATAGATTTCAATTCAGTATAAAGACTTTCTAACTGGGTTGTTTAAATAAAAAATGGGCTTACAAGAAGGGTAATATATTTGCTGTACCTGAAGGTGTGACGAAGGAAACTCAAGAGTATTGAAAAGGGAAAGGGACAGGATGACCTTTAATGGTTCCTTTGATCCTGAGATTCTAATGATTCCACATTTCGATTCTCAGATAAGTTGTGCCTATTTTTTTTTTTTTTTTTTTTTTGGTGGTATGCGGGCTTCTCACTGCTGTGGTCTCTCCCGTTGGCTCCGGACACACAGGCCCAGCGGCCATGACTCACGGGCCCAGCCGCTCCGCGGCATGTGGGATCCTCCCAGACCGGGGCACGAACCCGCGTCCCCTGCATCAGCAGGCGGACTCTCAACCACTGCGCCACCAGGGGAGCCCCAGTTGTGCCTATTTTAAAATATCCCATATGGACTGATTATTCAGAAGCAAATAGAATACTAAAATGGAAAGCACATCAAATTATAAAGGGAAGATGTACTGAGACAGGGTAAAGAGAAGTATCTTGAAGACACTATTCTTTTTTTTTTTTCTGAAGACACTATTCTTGAAACTTGAAATGTATATTGCTAGTAAAGCCACAAATACATGAATTTGTTTTTAATTTAAAAAAACATGTTTTTAAATTTATTTTTGGCTGTGTTGGGTCTTCGTTGCTGCACGTGGGCTTTCTCTAGTGGCAGCGAGCGGAGGCTACTCTTCAGTGCGGTGCGTGGGCTTCTCATTGCGATGGCTTCTTTTGTTGCACACAGCATGGGCTCTAGGCCCATGGACTTCAGTAGTTGCGGCACGTGGGCTCAGTAGTTGTGGCTCATGGGCTCTAGAGCACAGACTCAGTAGTTGTGGCACATGGGCTTAGCTGGGGCGCAGCATGTGGGATCTTCCTGGACCAGAGATCGAACCTGTGTCCCCTGCATTGGCAGGCGGATTCTTAACCACTGTGCCACCAGGGGAATCCTTTCATTAATTTTTTAATTGAAGTACAGCTGATTTACAATGTTGTGTTAGTTTCAGGTGTACAGCAAAGTGGTTCAGTTATATATATTTCTTTTTCAGATTCTTCTCCATTATAGGTTATTATAAGATATTGAATATAGTATAGTCCCCTGTGCTGTACATTAGGTCCTTGTTGTTTATCTATTTCATATATAGTAGTATGTATACGTTAACCCCAAACTCCTAATTTATCCCTATAAATTCTTAAATCAAGTCTACCAAACCAAACTTTTCTGCTCTCCTTTTGTTACCAGGATTACTTTTTGAAAGCAGAGCTTACATGAATACCTATTTGTAAAAGCAGCAATATAACAGAGGTGAATAAACACAAATTTACTCTCCCTGGAAAGGAGACATGAGACTGATCTGATAGCCTTCAAGAGCAGCATCCTGTCAGACTGAAGTATCAGCCTGTGAGTTAGAATGAGAAAAATCAGTATCGTTGAATAGAAAAAGTTATAAAAAGAAGAAAACATTCACTGGGTATGGTGCCGTTACACTGTTTACCGTCAAAAGCTTAAGTCTCAATTCAATTCTCTCATGGATAAAGGGCTGTATTTACCCAGTGTTAGCCCATGTTCATCTTGAACAATGTACTCACAGAACATAAACTTTTAAATTTCTTATTCAGTAACATTTAACTTCTGTGCTCGGGGTCATCATTGGTAAGAGCTCTTAGAAATATTCTTTCTCTGGAGATATTTTCAGCTACCCTGGAAGAACTACCATCTTAAAACCAATGGATGGGGCTTCCCTGGTGGTGCAGTGGTTAAGAATCCGCCTGCCAATGCAGGGGACACGGGTTCAAGCCCTGGTCCAGGAAGATCCCACATACCGCGGAGCAACTAAGCCCGTGTGCCACAACTACTGAGCCTGCACTCTAGAGCCCGCAAGCCACAACTACTGAGTCTGCACTCTAGAGCCCGCCAGCCACAACTACTGAACCCACGTGCCCAGAGCCCATGCTCCACAATGAGCAGCCCCCGCTCACTGCAACTAGAGAAAGCCCATGCACAGCAGCGAGGACCCAAGGCAGCCAAAAATAAATAAATTAAATAAATTTTTTAAAAAAAGACTCAATTGATGGTTCCATCCCTCTATCCCATTTAATCATTATACACTGAATCCCCTCTGCATCAGCTAAGCATACAACAGAGTACAGTACATAAAACCATAATAAGCAATAGAGAAAAAAGGATTAAAGCCATGAAAATGTATTAATTTATTCTACGCAATGCACTTGTAATTCTTTCAGTCAAGATCACAGTACAGTTTAATAGTCTAGTTCAGGGACCAATTAATCCTTTTATATTTAAATCAATCACTGACTCCTCTCCGAATAATTTAGCTTCTACATGCTGCCTCCCATTTGATGTCTTTGGGGAAAAAGCACAGTTAACACTTATGTGGCACATTAATCATGTTTAGTAATAGAAAAAGAAATGCATTATCAGAGAAATCTCTTACAGAAAGTAAAACATGCTCTAAAACATGTTATCATAATCAGTATGTGTTGTCATTTTCTTAAGTAAAACAGGGAAGTTAAACCTGGAGCTAAGAATGTACCCTTCATCTGCCTTTTTGCAGTATGCCAAATGCATGTATCTATTTATTTTTATTTTTTTGTATCTATGTATTTGATTATGTATAAAATATATATCCAGGAATAAAGCCACTCTATACAACCCCTCCCCCCCACTGCTGTCAGATTCCTCTCCCCCATCCCAACCCAAAGCAGAATGACTTGATGATGCTCAAACAATGGGAAACGGGAAAAGTAACAGAAAAGCATGTATTTTATTCAAACTGGCCTGTGTTTGGCACCTTGCCACAAAGCTGTGTCCTTTTCCTTGAATAACTCTGAAGCCTAATTAATAGCATTAATTCAATGCAATAGTTATGTGTTGTCTGAAGATCCTTACCACTGCATGTAAAGCAGTTGTTCATGTTTAAGAATATTTTCCCTAAATAAATGTGTCAAGAAAGCATTAAGAGTTCATGTGATTTAGAATGCTACTTCTTACTCTCACCAACAGCATGAGAAGGAGGTGCTCCTTTTTGTTCCTGGATCTTATTCACCACAAGAATAAGTCAATTTTGTATTCTAGTGGCCACACCATGGATTATAAATGCGGGGTTTAGTTTCAGAAATTTCAAAGCAAATGTAAGCACTTTTCAAACAGTCCATAAGTGAGTATTTTCAAAAATTTTTAACTGATTAACTTTGGCTGTAAATCCAGCACTGAAAAAAGTGGTGTCTGTATCCTGGCATAACCCAAATGCACTGCTGACTCAGGAGCTCTGCCAGTTCAAACAGTTCCAAAGGGAGGGAAGCACACAGTGAATGTTAGCTCTGTGTTCACTTCACACCAACACAGAGAAATCAAATGGCAACAGTTTAAGATCAGGTCTATAATACTAGTAGGAAGAATAATTTAAAAAGAGGCCATGATATAGGCGGTAATCTGAACTCATAAGAGCACACAGCATCTAAAGAAAGAAATTCAAAAGCCTGGCTACACTGTCACATTGAAGAAATATTTCTCTGGTGTGTGAACTGTGACAGCCTCTGAGAATCTGTTTGACAATTATGACCTACAAATAATCATCAGGTGGAAAAATAGTGTCATTTCTCTCTAATCCCTAGAATAGTCATATCAAAGAAACATTTAGAAAGAACAAAAGCCTTTTGTCTTTTTTTCTTCTCAGAATAGAACACTTCTAACCGAGATTAAACAAGTGAACCAAAGCTTATCATCAAAAATCATCTTGTCCCTAGAATATGAAGTCACACCAGCTAACAAGCTACCATCAGCAGGATGTGTCTGCCTTGTGTTGAGTTCATGGTGGTGGCGATTCATTCACACTCCTCAGTCTAGTTTCCCCTTGCTAAGCGAGAATTAAAAGTGCCACAGATAGACAAGATGGTAAGAGACCATACAGATCACTAAAAAAACAAATCCCAGGAGTTAAATGCAAGGGGGAAAAAAGCCTCCTGTATGTGTTTGGGTAAAATGCACTCTTACTGTATTTCAGGGACTGTACCTCTCAGATGGTGAATCCCAAGGGGTAAAACGCTACATGCTTTCTGGATTCAGTTTAGGATAGTGTTCAAAAGAAGATCATAAAATGCTAGACAGTCTTTTTGAACACTGGTGTATCTTTCCTTTCTCTTCTCGATCTCTAATCTAGTTATCTTAAATCTGGGCCCGGATGGCACTGACGTCCCCTGGCTGAGACAGCAGATGAAAACCTTACCACGTCCCCAGAGTGCTCCTCTCTCAGGGTCAGCCCCAATCTGAGCTGCTCTGCACAATCCTCTCCCATCATCCTGGCAGCAGAGGCTGCAAAGCCTCTAGATAGGGATCTCAGGTACCTCTTCTTTTCTTTAAAAAAATTTTTATACTAATTATTATTTAGTATTTATTTATTTTTGGCTGCATTGGGTCTTTGTTGCTGCGTGCAGCCTTTCTATAGTTGCAGCGAGCGGGGGCTGCTCTTCGTTGCGGGGCGCGAGCTTCTCATTGCGGCAGCTTCTCTTGTTGTGGAGCACAGGCTCTAGGTGCGCAGGCTTCAGTAGTTGTGGCACATGGGCTCAGTAGTTGTGGCACACGGGCTTAGTTGCTCCACGGCACGTGGGATCTTCCCGGACCAGGGCTCGAACCCATGTCCCCGGCACTGACAGGCGGATTCTTAACCACTGCGCCACCAGGGAAGTCCCTCGGGTACTTCTTAAGAGCCCCCGACGTGGTAGGTTCTCTCTTCTTTTACTAGGCTGTTTGTACTTGCGACTAACATATCTATGGACAGTCAGTATTGAAAACTATAGTGTGACACAAAGTATGAGGCACAGCATATCTGGTGTTCTTCTATAAATCTTACATTGAACATAATTTGATCAATATCAAGACACCAGACTGTCAAATAAATAACCCAGTAAGCATTATGATTACCAAAGACAATCCAATTTAGAGTTACTATTATATTAGCAGTCATCTTCAGACGAATTACAAGTAAAAAGGGAAAGGAAGCATATTAATGCAACAAAAATTATTAATTCACAAAGTTTTTAAGCAGCCTTTCAAAATTATCAATAACAAGATGTAGTAGGTAATAAATAAAAATTAGGTGAATAAATGGTGGTATTTCTAAGTCAACATATAAAAGTTACTCTGGAAGAGACTAATGCTTAAAAAAGGAAAAACAGGTTTATAAAAACATCTTAGTTGTAAAGCTAATATTAAAATTTAATCATTATTCTCTACATATTCTTTAATATACCATGTCTAAATCAAAATATGATAGGCTGGCTTATAGTTATTCACACAAGGGAAAGAATTCTTCTGTTATTTTAAAAAGTTGGATCAGTTAATTTTAAATAGTCATTGTTTTTTAAAAAACCGAACACAAACACATTGAGTATCTATTTGAAAGGCACTGGAATGCCCCTCCACTGACTCATTTTAAAAAAAAAAATCACAAAAGAAATAGTTAATACTGTGATATAAAATCCAGAGCCAAATGGAGGTAAATAATTCCACCTCCCAAAATAATAGCTGGAGTGGCCATTTCAAAGAAATTCTGTATATGTAACGCATTTATCTTACATTCCGTTATCTTCTTTGTTAAATGGAATTAATTCAACATTCAAACATAACTTCAACAGTACTTTATATGTATTAGAATATTTTAATAATTAATATATATGTAGTAACACGTGAAAATATAATTAAATATACCTATTCAATTCATAAGGAAATTTGTTTTTTAGGAATCTATACTACTTATTTTTTTTTTACAACTTCATTGAAGTGTAATTGATCTACAATGTGTTAATTTCTGCTCTACAGCAAAGTGACTCAGTTATAAATATATATATTCTTTTTCATATTCTTTTCCATTATGGTTTATCACAGATATTGAATATAGCTCCCTGTGCTGTACAGTAGGACCTTGTTATTTATCCATCCTATATATACTAGTTTGCATATGCTAATCTCAAGCTCCCAAACCTTCCCTCCCCACCCTCCCCTCCCCTCGTCCCATGGCAACCACAAGTCTGTTCTCAAAGTCTGTGAGTCTGTTTGTTTCACAGATATGTTCATTTGTGTTATATTTTAGATTCCACATATAAGTGATATCTCACATGGTATCTGTCTTTCTCTTCATAAGGAAATTTTTAATAGCAGGGAAAATCAGCATAGTATTTCTTTTTCATTTCCACCTGCATACAGTGAATTAAATTTTCTTTCTTTTTTTTTTTTTTTTGCGGTACGCGGGCCTCTCACTGCCGTGGCCTCTCCCGCCACGGAGCACAGGCTCCGGACGCGCAGGCTCAGCGGCCATGGCTCACGGGCCCAGCTGCTCCGCGGCATGTGGGATCTTCCTAGACCGGGGCACGAACCCATGTCCCCTGCATTGGCAGGCAGACTCTCAACCACTGCGCCACCAGGGAAGCCCTAAATTTTCTTTTTAAAAAGATAAAAGAAAATGCTTTCCTTTCCTCAGCACACAAGTAGGACATCGACCCTTACTGACAAGGACATAACAAAAATATCGAGCTAGCTGTTTTACAGGTTTATAGAAAAATGTTGATAGTGGGAAAAAACTACTGCTTTCATTTTATTTGATAAGTGGGTTCCCTTTATCCAACAAATCTGCCTAGGTTAGCTACTTGGTACAAGTGACATGTTCTTGATAGTCAATATAACTTAAGGTAAAATAATGTCAGTGATTAAAAACACAGAATTAAAGAAACTAGATTAAGATAATGAGGAAACAGAAGCTGACAGTAACATTATCCAGAGACAGCTCAAGGATATTCTCCAGGGTCTCCTAGTGAGACCTAGGGATCTTTACTAGTAGTTCCTGCCCCACTCCACCCTCTAGCAAAGTCCTCGTGATAAAATCCCAGTCCTCAATACTGGAACTCTTCCCCTTGCCCTTCTATTTGAATAACCTGTACACTGTATCTGAGATACTAAAAGGTTAAATAAAGGTAGGGTTAAAGTCTTCCCTCTTGCTTTCTCTTTCAATAGTATGGAAAGGCTAGATGGTGTTAAGAAAAAGAGAAGTTTAACTACAACATTTATGGAATGTGTTTTTATTCAGGTTAGTTTTTATTTGATTTTATGAAAAAACTACAGTAACAGCTGTGCTTACAAAGATATGTTACTTTTAATTGTTCAACTTAAAAACCCATTTACTACTATCTGAAAACTCTGGGGACAAAAATTTGGAATAGAATAAATAAATCTCTGACTATCACTAGTCACAAAGGGGAACAGGCACTGATACCTACTCAGGGAACCAAGAGTAGAAATAGTCGTGGGGGCAGTTCCTCAGAAACCACTGGGCTGAATGAGGGGTGGGAACCCAACCCACCCTGCCAATTCCTTCCCAGCACTTGAAACTGGGATAGAAAGAGTGAGTTCTCGTCTCTCCAGTAGATCGCACCTATTAGAACCCATAACCCTGATATCTGTATGTGACCATTTCAGGAAAGGGGTATGGGGTGGGGTGTGTGATGAGATACAGTGAAAGGAGTAGGGAGTAAAGCATTAAAAAAGGCTAGTGCAGTACCCCAGAGTGCAGTGATGAAAATTTAAGATTAGAACATGACAGTGAAAATGAAAAGGAAATACATTTTATAGGCAGACAAACCAAGAAGTGTAACCTTTTGATACCGTAATGGGTACATTCGTCAACTGGTAATGTTTAAGACATAAACTAATTTATAAATCAGAATGAAGCTTCGTCTTTTTAAATATCCAGAGAAATTATTTTTCTGCAGAAAAATGAGCTAAGTTATCCACATCTTACTTGCAGTCTTTTCTTATGCCTTTTAACTGGGAGGTGAGGCAGTGCATCAAGTTACAGACAGCCATTACTATTATTGATTTCTATTTTTTAAATCTCTGTGTTTTTAAATAATTTTTTAAAGGAGGAGACAGTGATACTTACATTGTCTCTACTTAACCTTGTTCCCAAGGAAACAGCTTAAGTCTCAAAATCAGACCCTGCATAATTGTTGACTACAAAGGAAGTATGCTACAATGAGACACTGCACTTTAGCAGAATGAAAATGGCCAGCTTGGTTTTTGCCTTAATATCAAACAAAAATCTCTGGTTTTCATATAGAGACCAATACTTTCTACTAAGCATATGCTGACAGGAATAGGTTACATTACTTAACATGTTCTCAAGTGCAGAATGTTACTATTTTCAGTGGCATTCTATTCTAGATTAAAACAAAGATGTAACTGAAACCATCTTTATTTTTAGATACTAGGGACGGCCTCTTGGAAGAAACTCAGCTTTGAAGTCATTCCGTTAAAAGTGGAGATAACTGCTCATAAACCACCATAGATGAACATATTTCCCATGACCAAATAGCTTGAGATTAAAATGATTTAAATTTTATACATTTTATATTAGTAAAAGAACCCAACAACAATTAAACATAAATCTTCTTGAATATACTACATAATTTCTAATAATATAACTGTGAATCTCCTACCTTTTATAACCAGCCCTTTTCTAGAGAAAGCATTTAACAATTTGGCATAGCCAAAGAAAGAGTGATACATGAATCATTTGCAGACTTAGGAAAAAGTAAATGAAATACAGAGAATTCCATAATTACAGTCAAAACCTCTATACTTCTAAATAAATGTTTTCTTGTTAAAGATTTAGAAATATTTAAACCAGGCAGTTCTAACATAACTGGTATTGAGTCTAAAAATGTAACATTGCATGGACATTTTATTTTGCCCAAAATATACAAATGGTAAAGGAAGCCTGGTTAACTCAAAACTTAGCCTCATTTACCACTATACTTCAACAAACTAAAATAAACATTAGGAAAACACCTGGGAGACAGAACCTTACAGAAAGTGCACCCATCCAGGGCCCTTCCACATGGGGAGAAATGGTTCTGGGAGCATAATAATGATATGATTTCAGATGTGACAACCGAGATTCATGATGATGGTCCCACATCCTCCGGGAACTATTAAATATATTCCAAATATTCTGATTACAAAGACAGAGAATTAGGGAACATATTTGAGAGATTTACATTAAAAAGAGGAAAATGAAAAAGGAATTTTGAGAGAGAGAGAAAAAAAAGGGAGAGAGAGATAAAGAGAAAGAGAGAGGGAAAGAAAAAGAAAAAGGGAAAAGGAAGAAAGGAGAGAACAGAAAAAAAGAAAGAAAAAAGGAAATCCCTGGAGAATAAAATTCTAGGACAGGATTTTTCAAACAGTTGGGGTCATGAAACCAGTTTAGTGAATTTCAACCAATATCTTTTAACTAAATAGAACAGAATAAAATAGAATAGAAAACATAACAGAATCTCAGACTTGTTTTCAAGAAAGCGAGAGAGAGACACAAACACATGTACGCTAGTTGCAATGTAAGATTCATTTCTTTGAATGCAGGTAAGAATAATTTAAAAGTTCTTTCAAAGATCAAATATTGTGGTAAACCTCAATTTAATATCCCAATAACATGAAGATTTTTCATTAATATTGGCCTTTGAAAATGCTGTTAAAACCCTAAACCATAATTCACAGCTAGATTCTTCTAGGTATAACACCATAACTCAAAAGTTAACATTTTGACTCTAAGAGTTCAATTAACTCCTTCATGATACAAGACACAGCACTGCTTTTCTAATACTGGTACCCTAGCAGGCCAGGACAGTATATGCACTCAGAAAATAATCAAGAAGATGCACGAAGTCTGAAAATAGAAATAACAATTTCACTAAAATTTATTAGACCAGTCTGTGCGTGCTATAAAATTTCTCTGTGCGGGACTTCCCAGGTGGCACGGTGGTTAAGAATCTGCCTGCCAATGCAGGGGACACGGGTTCGAGCCCTGGCCCAGGAAGATCCCACATGTCGCGGAGCAACTAAGCCCGTGTACCACAACTACTGAGCCTGCGCTCTAGAGCCCGTGAGCCACAACTACTGAGCCCACGTGCTGCAACCACTGAAGCCCACATGCCTAGAGCCCGTGCTCCGCAACAAAGAGAAGCCACCACAATGAGAAGCCCGCATGCAGCAACGAAGACCCAATGCAGCCAAAAATAAATAAATTTTAAAAAACAAACAAAAAATTTCTCTGTGTACACATGGAATAGGGACCATCAATACTAAAACTCTCTATAAACTAAACGTATCTACTGAATGGGAAATTAAGAGCCAACACCACTGAGACATTCTAATAACCAGTGGCAGGAAGCCAAGCCTGGTTCATACAAAAGCAGTAAATTTAAAGACTTCTCCCTCTGAATTAAAAGCACATCGTACATAGAAGATGGTAATTCTTTTTTTCATTAAATCGTTATGCAAGCTCCATTTATAGATATCCAAATTCACTTGTTTTAAGTTTATAGTTCAAGAAATGTACATTCTTCAAACTTAATAAAAATGCTCATTTTTCAAATATTTAACAATATACTTTAAAAACATATACTGTACAAAACTGTATTCATAAAACGAACATATAAAAATACATAAATTAGGAAGCCAATGTTTTATAAAGTCTAATCCTAAAAAAATGGGTTATTTGTAGATTCTTCTATATCATAAGCAATTCCCACAGAATGAAAATATGAAAGAATATTATATAACATCAAGAAACAGAAGATATATTTTGCTAAGACAAAACAGTAGAATCCAGTTAGTCAGTATTTCATTTAAATAATTTTTTTAAACTAGAAATACAGTTTTACTCTCCCTATAAAGGGAGTAAATCTTCTGTATAATCTCTATGATTTCAAAATCATAAATGAAAAATTAATTCTAATTAACCTAGATATTAACTCTGTCATTAGGAGTAAAAGTTGGCTAATAGGGTCATATGCAAAGAGTAACGATAAATGGCAACAAATTTTATCAAGAGATAGGCCCTAAGGAGGCACGCTAATTGATAAGAAGACAAGAAACAAGGTGAACCACAGCCATACTTCTAGCATTTAAAGAGATGCGTACGCTGAGAAACCACATGCCAAAAAGCCACAATCAAATGATAGCTTGCCACTCAATTTAACAGCAGCAGCCAACCAGTTTTCTGTTATTGAAGTCTAAAGTATATTACGTGCTTAACTAACTTTCAAAAGCACATTTCACTTGGCTGAGAAGCAGAAAGACAGTGTCTTGGGGTAAATGTCTTTCACAGAGTAAAGGAGTCATTAGGGGGCAAGGATTAGAATTCAAAGCCATGAGTGACTTGTCTTTTGTGAGCTCAAAGAGATGACCTGATACACAGGACAGAGACACAAAAAGGTCAGACTGAAAGGATGATGAAAGTCTTTAGGAAATACAAAGGTTGAGAGAGAGGGAGTGTTGTTAGGTCCAATATTACTGGAAGTGGGTCTTACCGGGCCCAAAACTCAATCTTGGATGCCTAAAGGCATCTGTTTCATTCTGCAAGAGACAGAACCTAAAGACATTTAACTAATGGGAAAACTGCTCCAAGATTTTACGGAGTTTTGCTTTGGAAATTAATTCTTTATCATCCATTGAGAAAAATGTTTTGGTGTCATTCTAAAATGGTGTTAAATCAATTGTGATCTTTGTGGGGGTAAAAGCTGGAAAGCATCATTCACTCTTGAAGACAGCCAGTTAAGAACAAAAATCACTAGTCATGTGTTGGACTCTGGTTTGCATTACAGACCAGTCTCAAAGAGACTACATTTCATAATCTCCCTGAAACGGCCAAGGCCCATTCCACACAAAAGATACAATATACTCTTAAATGATGACAAAGACAGTAGCAGTAAACCTCAGAAGAGAAGCCAAATCTTCAGCATCCAAACTCCGAAGCTCTATCTACTCGTATTTTGTGCAGCAGAGCTAATTAGCTGCATTAAATGAGTAGTTCAGTATTCACATGCTATCCAGAGTTGCATGCCATCTCTGCCATCAGCCCTGTCATCAGCACTTAAATTCCAGTGAGAGCTTTCTAGGTAATGATCTAATAAATGAAGATGTAGCATTCTGTTTATGAAATACTGGTGACTGCTCTTTTGCTGCTGGATAAGCCTAGTCTGTCCCATATTCAGACTAATGGTCTTTATTGCAATCTCTGAAACAGTTTACACATGGAGACAGTCCAAAAGTCAATTTCAGTACCTTTACATTCACCTGGCAATCTAGCACATTTATAAACAGGATTCAGTTCATTAAAATGTATTATTGCATATGTTTTTTGATACAGTGTCTTATGAATTCTGAAATAACTATCATTTAGTCAAGGACTCAACCAAAACTTCACATATTTTTCTTACTTATTTCTGGTAAGATGTGTAACAGAAAAGTTTTTAAGCCCTTTAAATTACTAAAAGAGGGTTTCCCTGGTGGCGCAGTGGTTGAAAGTCCGCCTGCCGATGCAGGGGACACGGGTTCGTGCCCCGGTCTGGGAAGATCCCACATGCCGCGGAGCAGCTGGGCCTGTGAGCCATGGCCGCTGAGCCTGCGTGTCCGGAGCCTGTGCTCCGCAACGGGAGAGGCCACAACAGTGAGAGGCCCACGTACCGCAAAAAAAAAAAAAAAAATTACTAAAAGAATTCAACTGTAGCCAATCAAAAGACATAAATTGTATCTTCTTCCTGACCAAGAAAAGGAATCAGCTAGCACTCTTAAACTGAAAAGCGGCGATTATTTCCCACTTAAGTTCTAAAGGAACAGCATCAGCTTCTGATTTGAGGCACCCATCCTTCTCAGTTGATCTGATTTCTCATTTTAAGACGTGAACAAGGACACAAAGAAAATATACCTTCATTTGTTTATTTTCAACCTAAGCAATGTTAAACTTCTAAAATTCAAAAGTACTATTTCATATATATTCTGGAGATAAGTATATATAATTATTATACTCATACATCTGTATAAGTAGTAAAATTAAAACAAATGTTGAGATTATTAAAAGTCCAAAGAAGTTTATACTATAGCATAAATCAGCAATAAGACCTTTCACTTTTTCATCTCTATAATGGAAAAGAAACAGACCACAGGCTAATCTGGTATCTTGTTAACCATTTATACAGCCATTTTTAACTCCCCAAATGTTTTTTAAGGTCATCAAAAGATGAAATGGGAAGGCTTTCTTTCAGACATAAGTTGCTAATAACTGTTTTTAATCAGTGTTGCTGGAAAGAGAATACTGTCCAATTGGGAAAGTTGAATTAAAAGCAATTTAACCAACTGTAAAACAAGGACAGCATAACAGAGTACATAGTGGTTTATGGACTTCCAAATTTAGCATTTATGTATTCTCAAATATTATCATATTCCTCCATTCCCCCTCAGTTAACATTCTAAAACATCAGTAGTTTTTCATCCCTTTTAGTTGAATGTCTTATAAACACAAGTGTAAAATACAAGTACGTTAATTAAAGATCTTAGTATGGTACAAGTATATGTAGATGGTACTTAATAAAGTAATAAGTTGTTATGCTTATAAAGACACATGAAATAATCATTTCCATTTATAGGTTTATATGAAATAGATGTAATAGAACAAAAATTTTAAATTTGTATGTCAAGTGTCCTTAAATAAGCTTGATTTCACAGGCAATGCCTCCCCAAAAATCATACTGTGCAGAAAAATGTTTTATAGTATAAAATATATAAAATGTAATTGTTTAAATATTGAGGGAAAATATTACAGTAATGAAACAGAAGAAAAAACACTGAGGAACTAAAAACATAAATGAGGCACCAAGAAAAGGGCTTGAAATTATACTTTAATTCTGATTTATGTGCTATTATTTTTAACATAATAAAAAAGTTACAGAAGTAACAAAAATAAATCAGTGTCATAAAATCCAACATTATCACCTTAAATGAAATACTTGGAAAAAGTCTTTTTCTCAACTGTGAGGCAAAAAAACCCTTCAAATACTATACAATTCCACGTATGAAATTCATATATTGTGAGAGAAAAGTAAAATAAGTTCAAGATTATTCCTGCACACTCCACAGGAAACAGTCCAGGATCACCTTCTCTGAACTTGGAGAACATCTCTGTGTATCCCTAAAGGTATCCGGAGTTGTGCCAACTAGGCAAATTTCTAGTAAGCCAGGAGGTGTCACTTTGTATTAATATACTCAGTATTAAAAATCTGAGAAATATTTTAAGGCCTAAGGTGTTAAAAAGCAACCATATGTATGCCAATAATTTGATAATTTAACTATAGATTACAATTATTGGACTGCATTGGGAGGAAAGATTCTAGATTCAACCATATCTTAAGTATACACACACCAACACAAATGACGCTTGTTTTATAGAGCTTTGACTTCTGCAGAATTATTAATTCACTGAAGATAAATGGAAGTGAAAGGACAGAGATAAGAAAAAAGTTAAAGACATAAAAGCATGGTGTCATCTTTAAGAAGAGGAAGTGGAAACTGAAGACAGTGGTGTAAGAGTATCTGTGTCTCCTGTTATTCTCTACAGTCTGCTTTCCTTCCCCTTCCATCTCTGAGGCTCAGCTCACATCTATAAACATGCTAACCACTAACCCAAAGCCTTCTTATCACTAACTTGATAAGAATATAAATTACTTTTCTTCATCTTTAACTTTAAAAATTCTAAGTAATTTTAAAGCAATTTGGGGATAGGGGAAAGGTTTCTTTCAAGTCATGAGACTCACTTATTTCCAAAACTAAACCTTCACTGTTTGTCCTGCCTAACTTTTAAATTCCACCTTCTAAAGTTGTCCACATAAACATTTTTTACTCAGATGCATTTTTTGTTTATTTGAAAATAAATTGTAGTTAGGGACTTCCCTGGTGGTCCAGTGGTTAAGAGTCCATGCTCCCAATGCAGGACGCCCGGGTTCGATCCTTGGTCAAGGAACTAGATCCTGCAAGCTGCTCAACTAAGAGTTCACACGCTGCAATTAAAAGAGCACGCATGCTGCAACTAAAGATCCCATGTGCCGCAACTAAGACCCAGCGCAGCCAAAACCAAACCAAACAAACAAAAACCCAGGTATTCAAATAAAAACGTACTTAAAAAAACTGTAGTTACACATAACATGGCTATTTTAATGCAAGGCTATAAAATCAGTTCTCAGTTGTTCAGCACTAAGAAGGGCAATGTCAGAGGGTCTTACAATTAGGCAGACCTGAGTTCAAGTGTGATCCATTATTAACTGCCTTAAGTTAATTAACCTTTCTGTATTTCAGTTTTCAAGGCTCTAAAATAGAGATAATAATGCCTAACTCACAGAGATATAAACATTAAATAAGATAAGATGTGATCATGCTCTGTATATAATAGTTACTGAAATTAATTAAAGTTCTCACTACAAATCAGAATGAAATCATCTACTCATCAGTACTCATCTCAAATTACCTAATGTGAGTTTGGGAATGTAAGTTCAAATTTTACAATTCAAGTAAACATATTAGAAAACATACTAGGGCTTCCCTGGTGGCGCAGTGGTTAAGAATCCGCCTGCCAATGCAGGGGACATGGTTTCCAGCCCTGGTCCGGGAAAATCCCATGTGCTGCGGAGCAACTAAGCCCGTGCGCCACAACTACTGAGCCCACATGCTGCAGCTACTGAAGCCCGTGTGCCTAGAGCCCGTGCTCTGCAACAAGAGAAGCCACCGAACGAGAAGCCCGCGCACTGCAACGAAGAGTAGCCCCCGCTCGCCACAACTAGAAAAAAGCCCATGCGTAGCAACAAAGACCCAATGCAGCCAAATAAATAAATAAATAACTTTTTAAAAAAGAGAGAGAAAACATACTAGAAAGGAAAATCCACTCCAAAAATCCAAATAACAAAGTATTACAAAAGTCACATCCAAACAAATCAATTGTGCCACTGGTTTTTAAACTCTTCTGAGCAATACTGTCTTCCTTTCACACAAAATTTTACACAGCACCCGAATCTATTTTAAAAAGGAAAGACCAGAGGGGCCCAGACTGGAGTGAAGGCTATTTTCACTCAGATGGCCTCACAGTCCTGCACACCACACAAAGTCCCAGAGCTCTTCATACCCCTTACCTGAGAACTGCTTACTCTATGCCAATCTAATCTGTCTACATGATGTTCCATACAGAAAGTGGACACACTTTGTGCCTTTCCCGCCTTCTTGCAAGGTACCGGCTCCTCCACCTTTCTGTCTGCTTTATTCCTCAAAAGAAGATCAAGATTGTTCCCATAGGCTCTACAGGATAGCCCAGAACAATACCCTTCTTTGAACTTGGAGTATTCTTTCTGTATCACTCATCTGGACCCTCAGGACAGCACCTTGCTTGATATTATTCAAGTTGGGGCATTTCTGTCTTCTCTGCATACCTAGTCCCACCCGTGAGAACAAGGTATGTGTTAGCCTCTGAACAGTCCTGAAGAAAACCCAGCAGATCACTTTTTTGTATTAGTTGTAGGCACTGAGTGTGCTTTGAGAAATGGGGGGGGGGGGGGGTCATTTTATTATAATTACGCACTGTTTTGGATTATCTAAGCTACTGCTAGTTTCACATACCTCCAAAACAATCTCATTGACCTAAGGCAAAAGCCTTTTTTAACCTCCAACATAAAAAAATTTTTTAATTGCAATATTGCAAAATTGTGCTACAAACACTTAGTTCCATTAAGTAGTACTGCTATGCTATTATTAACACAAAAATACAAACAACAGTTAGTATTTACTTCTTACAGAAAGAGGTTAATTTGATTAAACTTCTCTGCTCCTAAAATCTTTGGAATTTGGTGCCCCGGATGTCTGGAGCATGACTGCCTGGGGAAGAAAGCATGATTGAGAAAGCAAGAGGCTTTGACAACAGCTTAGTTAAGTCTTAGAGTAAGAAGGGCGTTCCCAGGGTCTCATTAATACTCAGCTAGTCTAACAGAGGGCTGCTTTGGCGAAGGCACACAAGGAAGAGTGCTTAAACACACAACAAAGCAACTGAGCCTTCTACAGTACTAAGCTGCCGAAAGGGCAGATTCCTCTCCTTACAGCTCTTCCATCTTACACTCCTTCAGCATTAAGACTCATCACAGCAGCACACAGTCGATCTCTGCTTTATAGTGAACTATTCAATTATAAACAGCGTGAGGACAGGGGCCATATCACTTCTGTCCATTGTTAAACCCCTTGCATCTAGCACAATGTATGGCATACAGCAGGCTCTTTTAAAAGGGGGGTGGGGGTGGGGGAATCTATGTATATGTATACATATATGCTGAGTATAATAAATGGATGGCAAGAACAAAGAAAAGCGTTTTCACGCTCACCATCACCATGTCATATTGATTTTTTAGAATATGACCTGAAGATAGTTTTTAAATTACGTTAAATATAAGCTATCACATTAATAAATTTCCCTGCAAGGCAGGATTATACGTAGAATATTTAATATTATTTCTGACCAGATCTGAGCTTAATGTATAAACAGTTTTTAAGAATCTGAAGAAAATACGACTGCAATACAGTAGAATCTCCTTCTGCATTCTGGCAGCACATCAAAAAACCTGTCCCAACAGGCCTAATATTGCATGGTCAGCGAAGAGGAAAAGTGAAAGGAGTCTTCTACTTTGCTGCTTCTCTGAAAAGGGAATCACATTAGGCCATTAAGTAGTCAGATACATTATTTTATTGCTTGCAAAACCCTTGGGTAATAAAGAATGAGTACAAATTGCCACAGGCAGTTTTGGAGGAAAAAGAGAACTGTGCAAAACAATGACAGCTGCTCTATGCAGCACTGGACAACTGCAGTAAAGAAAACAGTGCATCAGCTGTAGTTTTTCTGCTCAAGTAGAGCACTCAGCCATGTGTGAGAAGGAGCTATATAAGCACGTAATTCTTCAGAATCTGGGTGTAAATGCATAAGGAAGAGAAAGGTGAGAGAAGAGGGAAATTTATTTTGTAAAAGCGATCACAAGTCAGATTCAGTCACACACATACATTTCCATTCTCTTCTAAATAAGACTACCATGGGCAGCCACCATGAAAAAAAGCACATGCCCCTGGGAAACACATACGTAAAAAGGTCAATACTCTTTATTGGGGGGAACATTAATATTTTCCCATGAAAATAATAAGACATAAAAATAAAGAAGGAGATTTCTTTAACGTGGTCTATGATCTAAGAAACCAACTTAATTTCTAGACAAAGAAAACCAATTTGTGTCACATCTTGTACAGGAAAATAGCAAGAATGAGTGATTTATTTTCATGGGATTCAGAGAATAAAACTGGGCTCTTACCTTTAACCTTAAAAGATATTATAAAATATCAGATTTACTTCTAAAGACCACTGCTTTACTTTAACCTCTTTATTGTGCTATCTTAAAGTACTGTGTGAGATCTTCATTTTATACACTACTATACTGTTAAAGTTTTAGAAAAAATTATAAGAACCCTTCAATACTATGGTTATAAAAATATAAGAGCTTTACTTTTAAGTTCATATAGAATCTCATTACAAAATCATGTAAGAGTTTTATCTGTAACAAAAAACAGAAAACCCTTATTTATGAATTTTCAACTTTCAAATTTTCATTGTAAAGAAGAAAAATCTCTTGAGCAAAAGAATCAACTCTACCAGCTACCAACAGATGGCACAGGTGGTCACAAGCAGCCACTCCAATATCTGCTATCTCATCCTCTATAATTGGCAGGTTCATGTTTAGTTTTATGGAGTTTTAATAAGATGACTGACCCTATCGTGTTTAACAAACAAAAAAGCAGGACAAAGAAAAAATGTATAGTCTACGTAAATAAAATCCGAGATCATTTTTAAAACTAAAAGTGATGAGAAAATGATGAACATCAGTGGAAATAACTGTGGAGGATACAAAGTGAGCCCTGCACTACTGGAAACAACAATAATCAACATGAGATAAGGTCAGGAATTCCCTGGCAGTCCAGTGGCTAGGACTCAGTGCTTTCACTGCCAGGAGGAGGAGGCTGGGGTTTGATCCCTGGTTGGGGAACTAAGATCTTGCAAGCCGCATGGCGTGGCCAAAACAAAACAAACAAACAAAACAAAACGAGACCTAAGGAGAAGGTGCAAGATGGGAAAACACAGTATGAAGAATAGCATCAGTGTTTGAAAGCTTTCTGGCCCAATACTACTAATTCAGGAGAATTTAGAGGATAAACAGAATTAAAATATTCAGAGAAAGAATTCAGTGAATGGGCTCAAGGCCAGATGAAATCTACACAACACTGAAATGGGTGCTACAACAATGTAGCTCTCTATGACACCTATGCTGATCATCCGATGGGAGTTTACCTGCCTCAACAATTCTAAAATGGTCCACTTCAGTATGCCTTGGGAAAAGACACTTGGGTAGCGCTTATATTGGCAAGAGCATTCCTGTAACACAGATGATGGGAAATCAGAAAATTCTAAGCAGGCGAGATAAAAGTAAAAACAAACCATTTTGACTACATACTCCTATCAGCTAAATAATAAATGAGCACACATCCCCCAATATGTGTCTATTTGTTTACATTCTAATTTTCTACACATAACTCTGTATTTCATTGACTCTAAGAAACAATAAATTGTAGATACTGTCATTTTATTAACCACTAAGGAATAAAAAACACTAATTAATTCTTACGTAAGAAATACCACAATTTGAGATGTTAAAATGCGGGGGGTGGGCGGGGGATACATCTTAGAGCCAATGAAATGTAGTATGTGGTTAACACTAATCTATTTGTAAGCTCTAAAACATCCACAAAGTTGGAATTTTAAATAGAAAGGAAAAAAGAAACAAAGTAACATTTTTATTTGTGCACTTAAACAGATTGTCTTTTGCACACAAGGTTGGAGATCCTTATCAGAATAGATGGATGAAAGAAGGAAACTGGTAGAAGATGATGTTAGATCTCAATAAATAAATGGTTACTGAATGAAGAAGTAGATGCTTTATCTCCTCTATTACGTTTATTACACATCACATGAACATGATCTGTGATGAACTCAACAAGAAAAAAGGAGGAAAAGCAGACAATAAATATTTCTCATAAATTACCACCCCTCTTAACTTCTTCATTAGAGTAAATGTAGGAGTAAAGAGCACAGATTTTAGAGCAGAACAACTCTGAATTTGTAGCATGACTATGCCACTCACTATGAAAAGCACCATGGATACTTCAGTGTTCTCACCTATAAAATGAAGGTAACAGTTCTTACATCACAGGATTAAAATGGGGGATCAAATGAGTAAGTGCACATAAAGCTTTTAGCAGATTCTCAGAACATAACAAGACTCAATAAATGGCAACACAGGGATCATACATGGGAATTAATTTCACATTTTAAATTACTTTAGATTACCTGAGGTGACAGGTGCAAAAATGATATTTGAAAGTATTTGACTTAAAATCAGTCTTATTCACCAAGACTATGTTTAGATGTCACTCTAACACAAATATTCATGGGAAGAATCCTTAAATCAAAACCCATTTTTATCTATAACCTTGAGGAAAGATCAAATAAGGGAACAGCACCAAAAATTACATACTGCCTTCTTTATTTGACATCAGGATCTGGGTGGTGGGGTGCTTTGTTAATCTAGCCCTGGGGAGGCCTCGGATGTATCTGACAGCTGACAATACTAATGGGACAGCAAAGTACACAGTCAACAACACAAAGCCAGAAGAATCTCCAAAAACAGCAGGGTTCATTTTAACAAGACACGGTCTTCTTAACAAGTGTCTTTAAAAGAAATACCAGTTTAAGTAAGAATTTATTGATAATCTGTTCTGTAAGAATGTATTCTATTGATTACCACTTTTCAAACACTAACATTTTTCGAATATAAACACTCCTGATATATGGTTTAGAATTTCCAAAATGGTCAACTGAAGAATTCTACCTGGGCATAAACCCAAATGTGGGTGATGAAATATTGACAACGTTTGTGGTAAACAGGAATCACTGGCCTATAAGTTTGTTTCCTGACCCCTGCTGCCTCTGTTTATTTTATTGCCTTAGGATTGGCAATAGCTTTTCTCAAAATAAGGAATCTGAATTCTATGTACTACCTTGAACTGACTTGCCACATATGCTTTTCAGAATGTCAGTGTTTTGGATTTGAACTCTTAAATTACATTTTAAGGACACTCAGTCTGTGCTCTCTCTAGAACTGTTAGGATTCTAACCTGAAATAATACCGGTCTGTTACTGTTGTGCACAACCATATGCTAGCACTGGCATCACCTTTTATGTACTCATGGTGGCCCACATTAAAAAAGCATGTTTCCAAGATATAAAAATCGAAAGAGAAATAAAATTAAAAAAACATAGGGCTTCCCTGGTGGCGCGGTGGTTGGGAGTCCACCTGCCGACGCAGGGGACGCGGGTTCGTGCCCCGGTCTGGGAAGTTCCCACGTGCCACGGAGCGGCTGGGCCCGTGAGCCATGGCCACTGAGCCTGTGCGTCCGGAGCCTCTGCTCCACAACGGGAGAGGCCACAGCAGTG
The DNA here is from genome assembly GCF_949987515.2 of Delphinus delphis. NCBI lineage: Eukaryota > Metazoa > Chordata > Mammalia > Artiodactyla > Delphinidae > Delphinus > Delphinus delphis. Next base: position 12,758,155 of record NC_082695.1, on the reverse strand, counting down.
AGAGGCCCGCGTACCGGAAAAAAAAAAAAAAATCGAATGGGGGAAAAAAGGCAGGGCCCCAATTTGAGGTCCACCACAAGAGAGCTCTGGTTGTAACATGGGAAATAACCTGGGCACAAGGCCAAGGTACTCAAAAGAATGCAACATTGATATCATGACCTAGTCCATGAGAATGATAAAGGTGCTGCTTCCAAAAGTGACTGAGAAAAACTCAAGGGCCAAGGAATACGGAGGTTCTAGCTCATTTGAAGATTTAACATCTTCTCCCTGCAACAGCTCATAAAGTAGATGCTTCTTATCAGCCAGAAACTTAGTGGTACAAATGGATAATAATAACAAAGCGATCCTAAACAGCCCTGTTAAAGCCAATACTTGGAACTAAGACTTGTTAGCCAAACTCATTCCTCATTTAAAACAATCCTAGCTTTAGTCTTTTTCCCTAAAAGATGATGCCTACCCTAGCTTCCTTCACTCTTCAAGTCCTGATGAGTCTTTTCAACTGGCCTGGGTTCCCCATCTCCAACCAGCAGGTGTACTGCCTGGTCTAGTGGTAAAACCCTGCCTGACCCACATTCTTGCCTAGGCTACCCAGTCTCAACACATGCCTATCAGAACCCACCAAAGTCAAGGGCACTGAGGTATGAGCAGAGTTATGGGAGCAGAAGGTATGAAGACAGGCTCAAAGCCCAGCCCCCTTTAACTTGCTGGCTGTCCGACTTTGAGTAGGTTACTTAACCTTACTGTACCTTACGTTTTACATCCATAAACTGAGGATAATTATTACCTAATAGGATTAATATCAGGATTAAATCTTTGAAAAAATGCTTAGAAGAGTAGTACACAGTACTACTTTAATCAATAAATGTTAAGATATTATTTCATTTATATTTTATATGAACAAAAGGCTTACTGCAAAAAAACACTGCAAGAGTATTATTTGTTCCTTATTTAACCAGCTTTACAAAAGAAATAAAAACTAGTTAATGTCAATTATATCTCAATAAAACTGGAAAAATTTAAAGAAATAAAAACTATAACAGGATTAGTCATTAATTCATCTATCCACATATCATCCACTGACTTACTGAAATCCTACACAAAAGACTGGGCCCTGTGCTTAACACATTAGTCATCAGTCAAGTATCAAGTATCAGTCAAGTATCAGTCAAGCAGGGGTGGGCAGAGAGAAGAGGGGGACTTCATGGCCACAAAAAATAATTGTAAGAATCCATCCCCTCTTGCCATTTTTGGTTCACAGCCTTCACAGAATCAGTGTCAGGTATTATTTTGTCCCACACCTTCATTTTACAGATGAAGAAACTGGTATTTAGAAAGAAAATTTGTACAGAACCTTTATCATTATTAATAAGGTATTTTATATGTATGTAAGCATCATGTACATTTGGTATTCTTGATTACTTAGAAGCACATGTTAGATTTTATTAAGAAACCTCAATAGTGAAAATATAAATCCATATTTGAACAAATATTTTTGCATAGCTATTGAAAATTAAGGGAGATCCCAGTTTTTGGCTAAATATAAATAATATAACTAGAAACATCAACGAAAAAGAGTTTTTTCCATAATACCATTTGTCAGAAATGGTATTACTAGGTGAAAGAATGACATGAATTTTACAGTTCTCATTTTGTGGTACCATATCACTATTTAGAAAGACTGGATTTATTGACTTTTTTTTGAAGAGTAGCAATAAATGAGTAGGCTACCCTTCAATATCACCAGCCTTGGTTTTGTCCATTTTATTTATTTTTGCTTCTTTAATACATGTGAATGGGTACCTCCCATCTGTTTCCATCTTCATTTGTTTTAAGAAATAGGATGGATGAACAAAATACTTTCCTTGTAAAGTTTGTTAAAAAGATTATTGTAAAGACTGACTGAGGGACTCCCTAGTGATGCAGTGGTTAAGAATCCACCTGCCAATGCAGGGGACATGGGTTCAAGACCTGGTCTGCGAAGATCCCACATGCCGCAGGGCAACTAAGCCCGTGCACCACAACTACTGAAGCCTGCGCGCCACAACTACTGAAGCCCGCGTGCCTAGAGCCCATGCTCCACAAGAGAAGCCGCCGCAATAAGCCCATGCACCGCAACAAAGAGTAGCGCCCACTAGCCACAACTAGAGAAAGCCCACACGCAGCAACAAAGACCCAACACAGCCAAAAAAAAAAAAAAAAAAAAAAAAAAAAAGGCTAAAACTGAGCCTTTGCTTCATAAATAATGGCTGTTTTTATTTATCAACCATTTGCACAGAGGAGAATGGTCTAATTAAGGTTTTCAGTTTTAGTATTTTCTGGGTATTATACTTTATATATTTCTCGTGATCAGACCGTTGCTTTTCTTTTTTTAGTATTGCTGGTTTTGAAGTACTTTTTGAAAAAATTTTAATGAAACCACCAAAATACAGATAAATTACTATTGCTTCAATAGGGTTTTCTTAAAGCTTTATTTTGAAGTACAGCCAAGATAAATAAACTTTTCTGGTGTATGGTGTTTTTTGGGGGGTTTTTTTGTTTTTTTTTTTTTGCGGTACGTGGGCCTCTCACTGTTGTGGCCTCTCCCGTTGCGGAACACAGGCTCCGGACACGCAGGCTCAGCAGCCATGGCTCACGGGCCCAGCCGCTCCGTGGCATGTGGGATCCTCCCAGACCGGGGCACGAACGTGTCCCCTGCATCGGCAGGCGGACTCTCAACCACTGCACCACCAGGGAAGCCCTGGTGTATGTATTTTTAAATGAGGATGTTTCATTCCACGTTTGACTTCAACGTATATATCCTGACTTATCATTTTCAGGTTTTTTCCATATTAACACATACTTTTCTCAGTTTATTATAATGTTCCTTTTCCCAATAATTTTATTTCACCCAAACAGGTATTTGTTATATTCATATACAGTTGATTCTATTCTAAACTATGTATCCTGCGTAACTTTTTTTTCGGGGGGGGGGGGGTTGCTGGGTTTTAAGATCATAAAATTTAAACAACTTGTACTTTTTTAATGTCTTAGAAACGGGTGATACAATCCCACATATGTCCTTTTTACCCATTAGAATCATGCCTGATTTTTTTTCATGCATACTTGACTATAATTATGCCAAGTTTTATATAGCATAAGCATCAATCACTTTTGACATGATGCATTAAGGGATAGACTAGATAAAATAACTGCCAGGGGACATGTCCAAATGCAAGGGCTATTATAAGATAGGCACTTATAATCCCAACACACATTTTTGGACAGCCCAGAATTAAATCTCAGATCCACATCACTAGCTGTGTGACCTTAAACAAATCCCATAATCTCTCGTCTGTAAAATAATCATCTCTCCCTTAAAGTTATTATGAGGATTACATGAATGTTCATTTGACTAATAAACATTAAATATGTCAGGCACTCTTCTAAGTACTTTGTAAATATTAACTCATTTAATTCTCATAACAATCCGATGACATACGGAGAACAATTACCGTTCTTTTACAGATAAACTGAAAAAAGAGGTTAAGTAACTTTTACTTGCCTAAGGTCACACCATTAGTAACTGGGAAAGCTAGGGTTTGAATCCAGGCAGTCTGACCTCAAAGTCCACGCTCTTAAGCACCACACTTAAGTGTCTCTCAAAATACTGAAAAGCACTTGCCTGGCACCCAGCATAATGATAACAATGATGATAAAGCACACAGTGCCCAGCTTAGCATAGAAACATACAGTCCTCCAGAGGCCCAAAGATGGCTGGGGGCCCCAATGTTGATCAAGATGACATATAAAATATACAAGTACTTCTAGATTAAAATTACACAGTACAGAAATCTCTAAAAATACAAATTAATAATACTGCTTTAAGAATTTAAAAAGAAATCACTAATGAACTATACTATAAAACACTCTCCCACTGAGAGCCTGGTTTTTCTCTTAACATTGTTAAATGAATCTTAAAAATAACTAGCAGTTGATATTTTGGTACTATCGACATTTAGCACTCAATTTCAATTATAAGCTAGAGGCACTAATTTTTAAAAGGAAGTGCTCAAGTGTATTTATTACTATAAAGATTCAGAAGAAAATTAAATGTATTATTTTATGTTTACTTTTTAAAAATACCAGCATTATTTGTTCTGATTAATAATGTAATATATGTTCATGACAGAAAACTAAGAAATACAGGGGGTTTGGGAGAAGAAAACAAGAATCACCAGTAATTCAATATCATCGTGTACAGTTTGAGATATTTAATTTTCAGATGATGACAGCTGCTTTCTTTCAATTCTGAAAACAGATGAAATTTCATGAACTAAAGTAATTATTGTCAAGGTGCTTCAAAAAGAAATGTTCTTCAATTAAGTGAGAAACATTAGCTCCACTTACTATCGTTTTAAATAATGAATGTTTTCTCCACTCTTTATGCTTAATATAAACTAAGTTCAGTCAACAGACATGATTGACTGAATCCGACTAAAATGTTTTTTAAAACAATTTAAACAAATTTTGATAAAATCAGTCACATGTTTAGAAACTGATTACTAATTAATGACAAACACTGGAATTAAAATTAATTCTCTTCCACAGTACAGATAAGGCCAAATCACTCAGTTGGTATTGCTTAAGCATAACATGTTTTAGCTTGGTTCCAGATATGCTAACAAATTGGAAGAGAAAAGTAACTTTTCTTCTTCTAAATGGAGTACCCTATGAAAAAGAACTTTCAGGCAAAACCAGTACTATTTAGATGAATACCTATTCAAAAGGCATTTACCCTTTCAGTATATTAACATCAATAGTCCTCAGAGGCCAACCTTCAAATTCCAACAAAGGGCAAGGAAAATAGTGTTAAAAAGTATTCAAGTAAATCGCCCTTCTCCTCCTGCACCTGTACCCTGATAGTCTTATGGAATCTTTCTGGGTTTTCTACCATAATAAAGGCTTATTTGATATGATTTTATCTTACTCTTAATTTACAGGACAGATAAGACTCTTTATGTACCTTCCAATTTTCCAAACTAGTAACCATTAAGACTTAATGCTTAAAATAATTCTTTTTAGTATCTTTTTTTGTCATTTTAAATCCATTAATTTAATTTTAACTTAAATTAAATAAATTAATTTAATTTTAAATCCATTAATTTGAGTCACCTCAAATAGGTTAGTAAAGGCACTCCAATACTGTGGTAATTCAGTATTCACATCAGTTTTGGGAAGCGACTCCTTACACTTCAGGAAATTAAACTTGTAAAAGCTTTCAGTTTCTATATCTTATTTGATTTAATGTTAATCAAGCTAGCACTGATTTTTAATATATGTTCAAACAGGTTTTTAAGCAAGTTGTTGATCTGCTATTTGAAGAATAAGTAGGCTTGCCATTCTGCCAGATACTCTTGTTAATGACCCTTTATGCCCTGTCTTTAACCACACTGTTTAAACACAAGGAATATTTTTGTTATATTTCATATACAGTGACAAAACAAAGCAAGAATTCTTTCGATGAATGAATTTTATAAAACCATAGAGTTCCCTTAAACTTCACAGATGTTTATGTACCCATGGCTGACTGCACACTATAGTATGTCAAGGTAACTGGTAGATGCATTCCTGCCAAATCTTGGCCAATAAACATTATTTTACACAGGCCCTTAAAACTACTATCCCGCTTAACACTACACTACCACCAGGACCACCACTTAAATTCCAACCAGCTTGCTGCCCCAAACTTCATACTCCAATTTCCAGCCTTACTCCCCCCCACCCCCGTATGAGGGGGACTATTGGGTAATAAATCAGCTCACTAAAGTATGCAGGACAGAGTTGTAATCTGATCTGAAATGTATGGAACCTGGTTCCATTTTGCAACTTTACATAATTTTTAAATTTCCCTTTAGCTGAAGGAAAAGGATTAACAGGAAACCTGGCACTTGAGTGTACCAAACACTGCACAGGGCACAGGTAGATTCTTGTCTTGCTGGGAAAGGTAGTCAGGACTAGCCACCCAACACAATAGCTTTTGAGTCTGGAGAAAAACAGCTTGATATTCTGAGGACAGAATGAAACTAAAATTAAAATCATAGACATTTACTGTGGAAAAGTCCTTAAAATGATCTGGTCCAACCCCCTCATTTTCTTAACGAACTGTAGTGAAAAATTAGTTTAAATTATTTCAATCCAAATATTCAAGTATCTGCTGTGTGCTGGGTATTAGTTTATGGATTAGATTTTTAAAAGAGACTTCTTGAGTACACACATGAAACACGCCTGTTTATGATATACAGTTCACTTTTAAGCCTATAAGATGAGTTAAGAGGCAGTACGGATTAGTGGGAAGAACAAAAATCTGGAACCACTTACCGGAATTAAATACTGTGGAGCTCTACGCAAATCACTTAACCTCTTATTTTAAAAGCTAAGGGGACTTTCTTACCTCACAGGTCCTTCCAACTCCAGTAACATAACAAATCGGATTCTTTTATTAAAAAGCAGCACTGAGTAGTTTGAAAGTCCACACTTGGAAGCTAGGAAATTGGATTAAGATGGAAAATGTTTAATTTTCCTTAATTTTATGGTAGATTAAAGAAAAATTACAGAGATACAATATTAGAGTCTTCTGAATAAAATTCTAAAAGAATACATAAAAGACCATTCATAGGGACTAACTCGTGCAAGTCTGGGAGCAAAAGAGGTGAAGAGGGAGGTTTTTGTTGCCTTCGAAACTACCTAACTTTTTCAAGGGCATGTATTACTTTTATAATTTTTTTAAATCTCCAATTTTTAAAAAACTTATGAGCACTTAAATCATAGAAGGCAATGTAACGTAGCAGAAAGTACAATGAACTACAGAAGGGGAGAAAAGATTACTAGTCTGCCTCTCTAGCTCTGTGACCTTGGGAAGTATATTTGAGTTACAACATTCTAGCTTTCTTATGAAAACAAGAATGAGACTACTCAGTGTGGTAACTATCCCGCTGGACTCAATTTTATATTAAATGGTCTTAGGTTACTTTTCTCTCATTTAGTCATTAAGTGCATCCATCAAACACTGAAAGAGCAGCAGGAACTAAACAAAAGTAAGATAGCGTAAAAATTAATTTCCCTATAATAAAAATAATTAACAGCCAAAAACAATCTAACAGAGTTCTGGAAATGTTTAATTTGCTGAAGAAAAATAAGGGATAAAAGATAAACTTGGTGAAAATCCAAAATCTATTACTGAGAAAAGTAAATAAATATATACTCAGACCTTGACCTGAATGTTTTATTAGAATGCTTTCCAAACATATGTCAGTAAATTAATTAAATTAAAAAATTATTATCAATCACATAAATTACAACTCTGCTGGGGTTAGGATACTGTCTTCTGTTTCTTAATTTACTGATGGTCAAACTTTCTGTCTCTAAATACTAACCCCATTATTGATCTTCCTAATGATGGATCTGAATGCCTGAAATTATTCTTTGTAGCTTAACATTCATCCTATTATCAGAGAAAAATAAGGTTATTGTATCGTCCTTCCCAGCTTTATGTGACCAATAAAAGGGTCATGTGGTTATCAAAGCAGTTTTCTCAAAACTTATTATTAACATGCATCTCTCTATTGTATTTTTCTCCCATTTCACATCCCGTGGAAAAAAACATACTGTTAAATATTAAAACTTAAAGTTTTCTTAAGGATTAAAGTTTTCTTAAGGATTTAAGTTATGTTCAATTTTTGAGGTTTGAAAGGATGCTGCTCTTTTTCTTATACCTCACCTAATAGATAAGTGAATAAAAGAGGAGAAAGTAACATTTTTCTCCTCCGTAATTCTAAATTTGGCTAAATGCCACAAATAAATTGTATTCTTAAATTTACTATTAAGTACCAGTCACTGATGGGCTTCCCTGGTGGCGCAGTGGTTGAGAGTCCGCCTGCCGATGCAGGGGACACGGGTTCGTGCCCCACCCCGGTCTGGGAAGATCCCACATGCCGCGGAGCGGCTGGGCCCGTGAGCCATGGCCGCTGAGCCTGCGCATCCGGAGCCTGTGCTCCGCAAGGGGAGAGGCCACAACAGTGAGAGGCCCGCGTACCGAAAAAAAAAAAAAAAGTACCAGTCACTGAATATTTAGGCAAAGCTTCAAAAGACAGACAGAAATTCACCTCTCCATATCCCTGATCTCTATTCCTTTGACCCAAGGATTCAAACTGATACCTAGAAAGACTTCCAGTTTGACAGCTCTAGGGGAATATGCAAACCATGTAACTACCACAAGGGAGCTGTCAACTGAGCAGCTTCCAGCTTAGCCCCTTAGGGCAAGTGCCCTGACCAATGCCCAAGGCCCAGAACCTCTTTCTTCCTTCTAAATATGCATTGAAATTTCCTATTTGGGACTTTATTGTGCAAACAAGGTCCAGAAGAAGCATGATTAGGAATCTCCTTCAGAACCTTGAGCACTGCCATCTCTGCAGTCTTCTCTTTGTGTCCCTTCTCCACAAATAGTTTTTCCATTGTTTGCAGTTAGCCCGGGAACTAAAAAGTGAATCATTTGTTTTTTATTTGTTTTGGAAGAAGACAGTACTTATTATTTGTTTGCTAAGATTAAGGGCAAGAGCCTTGGTAGCACAGAGATCTAGCTCTGCCCCATAGCAGTCTCATCTCCCCATCTCTCACCACCACTCCTATCACTGACCTCACAGGGTTGCTGTGAGGAGTAACAAGACACAAGTACCTAGCAAGCAGTATGCAGAAAGGTCCTGTCCCTCTCCCAGAAAATGTGCTCTTAGCTCTGGCACTTTCTTAGTCTTTTACTGAAATTCTCTAGGTCTCCACGTTCTCACCTGTAAAACCAAAGTAAATAACACAAAGCTGCAGGTATATAGTGAAGACTGGAAATAATTTATGTTGAGCATTTAGCACAGTATCTCAATAAATAATAGTCTTAAACAAATATTAGCTCCCTTTCCTTCCAACTTGAAGTTGTTTTACTGAGTATCTCTATCTTGGTTGCTTTTTATTCTACCATTTCAATTTGTCTTTCAGAGCACATCCAAACCTGTACTGTGGACTCTGGGAAGCATGATTACCTTTCTACTGGTGCCTTCTCTTCGAGTTTCAAGTAGAGGCCAACTGATTAAACCCATACAGAGAGGCTATAGTGGCACCAGGGAGCGCTATAAAGAAATTCACTTTAATGCTATAATAAGGCTTAGGTGCTTCTCAACTGCAATAATGTGAGGCATACCGTAGCTTCAAAAAAAATTTTATCATGAGCAATAAGAGCCTGCAGGTTGTAAATGCTAAAATCCTTGGCAAGAGACAAAATATGACAATACAAAAGGCACTAACTAAAAACAGTCCCAGGATACGTTAATAAAATCTGAAGAAGCAAGGAGGCAAGAGCAATAGGGAAAAGTTATACATGAATTGCCATAATTTAGTGGCAAGTTTGGGCTGGGTCATCAAAAGAAGGCTTGGTATTCCTGTTTGTTTGTTTGTTTAAGATCTTTAACTCTCAGGACAACGCTTATTGGTGGCTCTTCTGCAATTCTTAAATTCTAACAAGGAACTACTCTAATTATTTAGTCATTACTAAAACAACGTTTAAGTCTCTATTCTCATGAACCATCACAATTAATCTAAGCTTCATTAATTTAGAACTTTGTCACAGAACTTCTAACTGTCTAGATCACTCAAGGAGTTCTCTTATTAGAAGTTATCTCTTGCTATCTTCATTGCTGTTAAGCTGAACTTTCCTCTCTAGAAGCCAAGTCTTTCCTTGAGACACCATTGTGTACATGTCTTTGTTACTGCTATTTTCCTTTCCACGATTCTACCCCAAGTCATCCAAACCTCAGATTTAACAAAACACATTTAACTTCAAGAATCTTTTCTCTTCACTAGAACCCACATCAGTATCTTCCAATTTTCACCTTTAGCACTTAATATTCCACAAACCAAGACACTAATTATATATAGTGTCTTATCTCTAATTGCTTTAAGTGTTTATATCTTACCTTCCTGATAATACTAAGTTCTTTAGCAGGACTTTGTCAAGTTATCTTACTTATGTCAACCAAATACCAAAACAAAACGATTTTTTAAAAAAAACCAAAAAGAACAAAAAAGAAAACTGTTAGAAAAGCTACTCACAGAACACAGATAACAAAGCAAACAAATTCTGAAATTAGAAAATTTCCTATATAGTCCTATATGCATGTCTTGGATTGATCTTCAACACATCATCACTATCTATTAAGTAAAATAAAGCAATGGAACAATGGGTAGGGTATGGGTATCATTTGCTATACTATGTGTACAGAAAAGGGAAATATATATAACACACTGTATATCTGCATAAACCAATCGCTGGAAAGACAAAAAGAAACAGGTAATATGATTTAACACTAGGAGAGAAATTGGCTGGCTGGGCAGTGAGTGGGGAAGAGACTTTTTTTGCCTATATAATTTTGTGCTGTTTAAATTTTATACTACATACATGTATTGCCCATTCCACATAATAATTTAAATAAGATAAAAATAATTACTCAGGGACTTCCTGGGTGGCGAAGTGGTTAAGAATCCGCCTGCCAATGCAGGGGACATGGGTTTGAGCCCTGGTCCAGGAAGATCCCACATGCCGCAGAGCAACTAAGCCTGTGTGCCACAACTACTGAGTCTGCGCGCTCTAGAGCCCGCGAGCCACAACTACTGAGACCACGTGCCACAACTACTGAAGCCTGTGCGCCTAGAACCCATGCTCCACAACAAGAGAAGCCACTGCAATAAGAAGCCCGCACATTGCAGTGAAGAGTAGCCCCCCACCCCGGCTCAACACAATTAGAGAAAGCCCACATGCAGCAACAAAGACCCAATGCAGCCATAAATAAATAAATTAAAAAATAATAATAATAATAATTACTCAGAGAGCTCATCAGTTGAAAAGAAAACACTTTCAGGTATGTATATTTTAGTGAATTATCACAAGAATTAAAATGCTGTGCTGTGCATAAGATTTATTATGACAAAGACACATACTCATCCAATCATTTCTCGGGTATCTATGAAGATTCTAAATTCTAGCCCTTATATAACTTTGTAATCAGACAAATTTTTACCTTAAAAATTTATTTCTAATCAATAATCACTCCTCCTACATTAAAGGTATAATCATTAACCTTATTAGTGAAGACAGCATGAAGAACTGAGAAAAATAGCAGTTGTGAAACTAGAAATGCCTAGATCTGAATCCTCAGCTTTCTAGTTGTGTGGCTTCTCAGCTAACCACTTCAGCGTATCTGGACAGCAAATTTCCTCTTAAGGGCAGAGGTCAGCAAAGTTAGGTACCAGGGCCAATTCCATCCCATTGTAACCGAAAGTGGGGGTCTGGCTGCTCATCACTCTAAAGCCAATAAAGAGGCAAGTTGGTGGAAAGGAAAGTTTGCTTTATTTCGGATGCTGGCTACCAGGGGCAGGGCAGACTCCTGTCCAAAGGCCGACTCCCTGCCACTGACAATCAGTGGGCAAGAGCTTTTACAGACAGAGGGAAGGGGCTACAGGTAGAAACAGCACAGTCAGCTCTGACAGTCATCTTGAAATTGGTCATCGGTGGTCTGACCAGCGTCGTCATCTTGACTGTTTTAAGTACAGTTAATCTTCAGTTCCAGGATCGGTTTGTTCCCATTTCTTTGAGGTCATTTCTCGGAACTGTAGCTTATGTCATGGCTACAGTCTGGTCATCATGTAGTTAACGTCCTTCACCTGCTGGGGTTTTAGTATCTATAAGACAGCTCACAGGGTATGGCTCAGAATATTATCTATAGCCCTTGAGGAGAAGCTAAAGGTCCTTGACTTTGCTTAATGAGTAAACTATGATTATCATTTGGTCTCCTTTGACTGTTTTCCTTTGTTTCTGCATTTTCTCACTTCTCTGATTAAACTTATCCTTTGGCTAAAGTTTTTCCACAGAAAAAAGGCAGGCTGAGGACATGGGTGGGAGTGGGGGGAGGACCACAGGGTCCTGCTCCATTTCACGGTCACCTATTTTTTGTAAAATAAAATTTTACTGGAACAGTCTATTGCCCATTTGCTTACATATTGTCTATGGCTGCTTTCACAGTGCAATGTCGACTTGACTAGTTTTGACATCAACCATATGCCCTGCAAAGCTGAAAATATTTACTATCTGCAGGAAAAGTTTACCTGCTCCAGCCTAAGAATAAAATGCAGACAAACCACATCTTTGTTGAAATTTTTTAAAGTATTGGAATGCCGAGCAGGCAGCAGGTCAAAACTATTTTCAAAATAACATGAAGACATTATTTATCCTTTTCACTCTAATTTTCTCCAAGTGCACAATGGAGTTTTCCAGAGGCTACATCGTGTGTGATGTCACAATAGACTACAAGCAGAAGCAGACACAAGAATACAGCTGTTTTCCCTTAAGCCAGAGTTTAAAGAGATTTGCAAAAACAGTGCCACTCTTCTGACTAAATATTTTTTTCTTTTAGAAAAGTGTTATTTTAGTTAAAAAGGTTGTGTTAACATATAATGGGTTTGTTACTGTTACTTTAAAAAGTCATAAATATTTTAACTTTTCTCAGTTTTAATTCTTTGGAGTAAATATTGATAAGTATAACCCAATAAACAAAAGCTCTTTTGGATGCTCAGTAACGTTTATAGGTGTTTTGACAACAAAAAGTTCAAGAATCTGCTATACTATAGCTCTAGTGCATCACAGCAGCATGATTAACTGGCCTACTAGAACAGTCAATACACTGGGCAGGGATTGTGGATAAGCACAGTCGTTTATTAATCATGGACATTACCAGGACAATCAATGACAACACCCCATCCCTCAAGCTGTTTTTGAAGGAAAATTTGACAATTCTCATTAGAAGCTCCTCAGGGGACTTTTTAAGACATTTACTCAAGGGACTTCCCTGGTGGTCCAGTGGTAAAGGATCCACCTTCCAATGTAGGGGACGTGGGTTCCATCCCTGGTCAGGGAACTAAGATCCCACATGCTGCAGGGCAACTAAGCCAGCGTGCTGCAAACTACAGAGCCCATGCGCTCTGGAACCCACGCGCCACAACTAGAGAGAGAACCACACGCCACAACTAGAGAAGCCCACGCGCCACAACGAAAGATCCCACATGCCTCAAAGATGATCCTGTGTGCTGTAATGAAGACCTGACGTGGCTAGCTAAATAAATAAATAAATAAGGGAGATTTATTCAAAACTTTGAAGTAAGGTCAATGGAAGACAGCTTGTCCTTTCAATGCCATATAGGGGAAATGCCCATCCAAGGATTATCTAGTGCCTCAGTTCCTCAGCTGTGCACCAAACCCCCCAAAACACTGCAGCAAATTCACATGGATGTGGTGGGATATTTTAAATCTGGTGGCGGGGGGCGGGGGGGGCCCTCAGCTGTGACTATGACATAAAGTAAAATCAATATGGACAGGAAATGAGAGTAGTAGCATCCAATCTGATTCCAAGGTTTGAGAAGTTGTACAGTGCTCAACAGGCATACATGTTCTATTTATCAGCAATTCTGGGTAAGAAGAAAATACATTTTATCCTTTCAATTTATGTTCATTGTTCAAACAGCTACTAAGTTGTAGATGCATATATACCTATTAATTTTCTAGAAAAACCTAGCTACTCAAATACTCTTTGAACTGGTTTTCACATCTTACCTGTTCTTTCACTAATTAATGAGTTGATTAAAATGTATGCCATTTGTTCATTTTATATTTGCATTAGAGTCCAAATTTTACCTTTCTGTGAATTATACTTTAGTGTGCTGAAGTGACCCTTTTCCAGTGTATCTAGAAATAACTCTATTTTTAAAAGCTAAATTTTCAAGAATTCACTAAGTAATCATCAAGCACTATGGAGGGATGTATATATAGGAATATATAAAGTATCAAGAAAGACTCCATATACATTACTATGTTCAAATAAAGGACATATCTATGTGTTAGAATTCAATTAAACTCTCATAATTCTATGTGGTTTTCTGAATTTTACTATTTTTAATAAATACATTCAATCTTTTTGTTATAGGAAAATACACAACAGATTTTTTTAAGACGTTTGGAATGACTTATGAACACATTCTTCAAACAAAGCAGTATAAAGGAAAGCTTTAAAAAGTGGGTGAGTAATATGGAATTAAATTCCCTCCAGGGAAACATTTTAATATTATTCATTAAACACAGGGCTAAGAACAAAAGAACAAATGGCCACATTTGTATAATTAGTACTTTTAATGCCAGATATGCCAGTAAACTAAAAATATAGATAACAATTTATTTTATCCTCAACCTCCCACTTTTTTTTTCTATTTTTCTTCACTCCATATCAAATATTCTTATCTAGACCAGTCTTCTCATTTCAAGCTACATAAGTGATAAATGTGTTTAAGAAGGAAAAAGCATAGGAAAAACGTTCCCCTTTTTGGTACCCTTATGAGGAATGGTAGGGAAAAAAGCAAAGTAAAAAGCAAGTGCATAAATATGTTTCTAGAAGGTCTGAATGACACCTGTCCAAGTGAAAAGAAAATCCTGGAAGTGGTGGTGGTTTGTAAGGAGCTTCCTTCTTTCCTCATCTGGTAATTGTGACTGCTGGATCCATTTCTGTCTGGGTCACTTTTCACCTATGCTGCCTCCTTTTATTATCCAGGGTAGCTATCTCACCTTACTACTAAAGACACTTGGCTTAACGTTACCTAGAAGTGTATTTTCTATGTGAAATATGGAAAATGGACTCTCATGCTTTATAGTGAATCTTAATAGTCAACAGGCTTCTTTATAACTACATATGTATATGAGACCAAAATCAAACCTATGAAAATACTTGGTGTAAAGGAGGTGAATTTTATGGAAGTTCTATCATCTGCTTTTAATGCATGGTTTATATAAATTATACAACTTTCATATATATAATATTAAATGATCTGAAAATGGAAAAATAAAATGATACATAATGCTATTCCAAAATTATGATCATTTAATTTTGAAAAGTTGAATGGTTTCATTCATAATATAGTGAATAGTATATAAAGTGCTTTATAAGAATCTAGGAAGAAATTTATGAAACAGGCTTTAAATAATTTGTCTAATTATTTAGACTTTCACATTATCTCATTTAATCCTCAAAACAACCTATATAAGGTAGACATCATTATACCTTTATTATTATTCCTACTCAGAGTTTAAAAAACACAGGAACAGAAACACAGGATATATAGTAAGTGGATCAGTTTGACTGTGCTTCACTGAGAACATAACTAGGAGTTATAACAAAGTTCTAAACTTCTGTCATTTACTCCCATCAATAATACTTGTAATAATGTATATGTATGTGCATCAGATTCCTAAAAAAGTCGCATGCACAAGAAGTTCTAATTCCTGAAGTCAATATTTATGATTCTGAATACTTACACTGCGGGTCAGGATGATTGGCCCCTACTCATCTGCCTCACCCCAGGTTCAGCTCCAACTTGGTTGCTCGGTAACTTCAGCTGTTTCTGAAAATAACTGACTTGTTCAAAGGAGTTGCAGGAGTACTGCATGCATCCTTAAAAGAGATCAGATACACAAGGTGCCAATAGCCCAACTGAAGGCTTCTCCATGATATACTCAGAAGAATTAAAAGAGCTCTGAAACTTGGGAAGCTTAG
The DNA here is from genome assembly GCF_949987515.2 of Delphinus delphis. NCBI lineage: Eukaryota > Metazoa > Chordata > Mammalia > Artiodactyla > Delphinidae > Delphinus > Delphinus delphis. The sequence continues at coordinate 12,742,487 of NC_082695.1, read as the reverse complement.
TTTACAGAAAATCAAAGCACAAATACAGAATGCTTTGCTCTAGCAGCTACAGAACATACCCTGTATTGTACTTCAAACACACAGTCACGTTCGAACGTATCCATAATATACTTCAACTAAAGCATCCTCTGGTTTGAAATGTACTTAGCAAGTATTTTATTGAGTCTTCACTGGGTATTTTTAACAGCATGTGTTTCTAAGGGTTGGGGGACAGGGAGGCCTTGCCATTATTAAAGTAGTGTCCTTTAGTATTGTAATTTACCTTTTTGAACCTACAAAACACGCTTAAAATGATGAAGGGTAATACAAGACAGTACATGTTTAATTTAATACTTGAACATAGAGACTGGGAAAAGGAAGGGCTACTGGGATAAAGTTGAAAAGTAAAAGCATATAATCCCAATTTTTCTGTTTTCACAAACTGGGTGTTTATGGGCTATCACAATGTCTTATTCTTTCCCTAAGAAACTCTAGTTGAAATCAAGGCCTAGAAATACTTAAGGACACAGCAAATCATTAGCAGAAGAAAGCTGTTATTTATTTCAGGAATGTGAACCATACTGTGATAGAAAGCTTCAGTTCTAGATCTTGAAATGTTAAGTAAGAAACAAAGGAGAGGAGGTGGCATGCTACAGTGAAATTGATAGAATACTTTAAAGACCACTGAGACAAACTCAAAATTCTCCAGCTAATAGTCCAATTTTCTCATTCAGTGAAACTTACCTTCTATAGTCTTTTATTTTTTAAAAATTCATCTAACGTAGAAATACTTTAGTCAACTCTCTTCAATTATACATACTAAGACGTTCCTTTGTTTTCTTAGATTCTCAGTACCAGATAAACTCTGTAAACAACACTGGTCAATTTCAGTGATACATAATAATCCTTCAAATGTTCCCCAACAATGCTCCCTCTTCTGTGTGCAACCAATTAGAGAGGGCTCCTTCTTTCTATGAGGCCTGTTAAGATCTCAAAATGTGTTGAGTCTGCTTCCACTAGCAGAATTGCAATTCATGGGCTAGCAATGGGGGACAAAGTCCAACAGGGTATATAACGTATGCTTTCTACTAGGGAATACTTGAATTAAAGTAACCATCATAAAGAGCCCAACTGCTCAAACTTGAAACTTGAACAAACCACTCAGTAAGAAATAATACTGAGGAAAAACTCATGCAAAACTGACAATTATAAGAAACAAGGATTTTAACCCATTTATAAAAGATAGTATTTTAAAGGATCATCTTTTAAAATAAGAATGATAAAGAGAATGCTGTTTTAATGACATAACTCAATATTTTGTTTTACACTAAATGAGTTTTAAGACCTCATTTTTTATTTTGATCCTAGAAAACTAAATAGATTTACAACAGAAAGAAGTTCCATTCAGTTCCTCCAAACCTGTAATATCCTTTGTACTAGGGATTGTAATAGATGCTGAATAGAATAAAAGGAGAAATAATGATGTATAGTAAACACCAAAATAAGTATGATTCTGTTTTAAAGATTCAATTTAGGAATAATGAAGGAATGGGAAAAGGAGGAAGGAGAGTAAATTCTCATCTTCCTTAGTACAAATTCAAGAGAAAAATAAAATTTTTAAAATAATAAAATAAAATTCAAAAGAACAGTAAAAACATACTGTTGATAAATATAGAGGTAAAATGTCAGAAACAGCCAGCCAGAAAACACGCCTCAGGGGAGCAGCTCAAAGAAGAGAGATCAAAGTTAACTTGCCAGGGAAGACAGAAAGAGTGGGGGAAAAAAAAACACTAACAAAAGAGAAATGGAGTTTAGACTATGCTAGGAATTGTGAAGGGCAACTATGGCTGGACAAAAGGCTTCGACTGGGGAACAGGAATGCCCGATAAAGTTTGGGTAACATCCTAAACACTGACACCACATTATGCTCTTATGTGGGAGAGTGCTTCACCAAAAGTAGACTAACAGAAGGATACACAGAGCAGAGGGATTAGAAACATAAGCAGTTTGAAGTCAGAAGACCCAGACAGGCAGAAGACTGTAACAACAGACCAGATATGAACATTATAACAAAGAGGAAGCTTCAGTTACATAATTTAGTATTTCATCTTAGCACTCACAGCGTTCTATATTCTTTAGCCATAAATATTAAGTTATAATAATACTTCGAACTTACACAACTATTAATAAAACTCTACATGAAGTACACTGTCACTCTCTCCTGTCAGGTTCTCAGATAGGAATTTAATACTTTCTAAGAACCACTCTTAATAAATCTTTATTTTTATAATATCCTCTAACACTCCAAAAACATCAAAGAAGTAAACCAAATACTTATAAAGTACATTATGTACTTTCTGGAGACATGCCTAGATTCTACAATTTCCCTAGAATCAGAGAACTGAAAAACTGAAAATTATTTTAGAAATGATAAATGCTAAAACTAAAGTCCAGAGGGATTCAGTAAGTCCCACAAAGTCAGACAGTTAATGGAAGATCATCCATATTTCTAGATGGACTGGTGATCAAGGAGAGCTCTGTTTCCAGCCTAGTTTCAGTCCTCTAGGAGGAATTACAACAATGATATTCACAAAACCTCTCTAGTATATATATACATTTCTAAAATAAATGTATTTATTTTATTTATTTGTTTTTCGCTGCGTTGAGTCTTCGTTGCTATGCGCGGGCCTTCTCTAGTTGTGGCAAGCGGGGGCCACTCTTCGTTGTGGTGCACGGGCTTCCCAGTGCGGTGGCCTCTCCTGCTGTGGAGCACCGGCTCCAGGCACGCGGGCTCAGTAGTTGTGGCTCGCGGGCTCCAGAGCGCAGGCTCAGCAGTTTTGGCGCATGGGCTTAGCTGCTTCGTGGCATGTGGGATCTTCTCGGAACAGGGCTCGAACCCATGTCCCCTGCATTGGCAGGCAGATTCTTAACCACTGTGCCATCAAGGGAAGCCCGATATATACATTTTTTAAAGGTGTACCTCTTACTGTAAGGTGTTTAAAATCCTTTTTGAAACTGACAGTATATATTTAAACTGTGAAAATAAATTATTGATATTCAGGATATAAGTTTTTATTGTGTACTTTTTAGACTGCTAATAGGACAAAAAACAAAAACTAACACTGATAATTGCCTTTCAGTTATTAAGAAAAAAAAGTAATTTTTAAAAAGTAAACAAGCTACCTCTGGTTGAGCTGGTCTTTCAATTTGACACTCTATGCATAATGTGTGAAAGTACAAAGCAGAGTGCCTGGTACATGAAAGATACTTTTAAAAACAAAAGACAGTACCACTTAGTTTTATCATAGGCTCTTATTAAAAGTTTGTCTCCTCCCTTCCTAGATCCAACAGTTTTCTACTTTGCAGCTACTTATAACAAAATATAATAAGAAGTCTACGTTCCTATCTTCATTTCAACTGCCATTTGTAACTCAGGCTACTGCAACCTGAAATTCACTACTGCAACCTGAAATTGACTACTGCACTGAAACTGCTCATGTTATGTCCATCATGGCTGCATAACTGCCTTTTAGAATGTATTTTATATGGTCTCTCTGGTAGACACAGCTGATTAATCTTGAAACTTTAAAAATTCATGGTTTTGGTGACACCGATCCTCCTGGTTCTCATTTCTCACTGACCTTTCCTAGTCTCCTTTATGTACTCCTTTTTCTCTACCCATCCTGTAAATGTAGATGCTCCCCAGGACTCTAACCTCACTGTCTTCTCACTTTTCACACAATTCTCAAATCCAAGTGACGAAATACACAGAACCTTTTGATATATCTTCCATCAAATAAACCAGCAGAAAATGACTACATTATTTTATAGATCCACCAAAAACAGACAAAAAATATGGTAAAACTATTATGTTGATTAATAAATCCAAGTTGTCCCATTACTATTATTTATGAATTTCCCATTGGCTAGTCCTTGTTAAAGGTACCACATCACTAATGACCTTAATTTTTCTGGACATTAATAAGAGATTCCCTTTATCTTTCACACTGTAAGTAATTGTTTACATGTCTGTCTACCCTCTAATGAGAGATCCCTTTCCCTGACTTTTCATCTTTGCACCTCAAGAAGGAAACACAGATGACTGGGCTATAATATAAGGGAAGTACAGGAAAGAGGAGGATGGGAAAGAAAATAAGAAGAGGTGAAGCGATAGGGGAAGGTGAGGAAAAAGAGGGAATGAAAGTTTTAAAGTGCTAAAAAATATTCTCCTACATCAAAATATTTCATCTTGTTACACAAAAACTGATTTTTGCTACTAAAACCAAAAGACAAGGGCATCTCTTGCACATTAGGTAGTGTTAGAACATAAAAAAAGAAGTTAAAGAAATAATCTCAGGCTTAAGAGTCAAGAAAATATCCAGATGAAATGACACAAAAGCACCCAAAGTAATGTACTTCCCATTGTGTATGTGTGTGTGCATCTGTTAACAGCACACACAAAAATAATTAGAATAGTTGAAAACATGTGAGGCTATTTGGAGTATCACCCCACAGTAGGGCAGGTTTGCTCACAAGGAAGAAATGGTGAATTAATTCAGAAAATGCACTGGCAAGTTGGTATTTGTGTTAACTCAGCTACTGTACACCTGATACTAGGAAAGATCAAAGGTCCAAACTGTTATTGGGGGCAATCAATTATTTTGCTAAAATTGGCATTCAAAGACTAAGGAATTATAAACTTCAAATTCTGTGGTAGTCAAATGTGGGTTGAAACTAGACTAAATTAGAAAATAAACACCTTTCCAATAGAAAGAAACTCCATCATTGGAACAATTTCTAAATTATTTTAAAAGAACATATTTTTTTTACTGGTTTGTTTTTAAGAATATTCTGAAAGCAAAGGCTTTTTCAAGTTCAACATACCTTAGAAATCAGAAATTTTGTATGCTTGATGTTAGTTGTCACAACTCTTTAGGACAAAGCCAAGTTCTCTTTCCTACTTATTATATTCCCAAGGATGAGTAACAAAAGATATGCTACTATAGCAAAAAAACGATATAAATTTCTTTTATCTTTTTGAAACTGCCTGGTCAAATTTCTATAAATATCCCAAACTTCATCTCATATCTAACACTGAGAACTCTTTTACAGTCCACCAGCAAATGATTTAGTTTTGCTATCAATATGGAGAGAAATGATAGCTCAAAAAGTAATATGCTATTAATCGAACAGGTGAAACCTAATCATCAATATGTTCATTTGTCGCCACTATTAGAATTATTTTAGCTTACATAAAATAGTGTGTTAAATCGTCTTTTTAATCTATTGAAAAAAGTATCTATAGGCTAATATCACTACTTTAAAAGTGTATTCCTTTTATCTGGGTCTAATGATATCAAATAAGAGAATTCCTAAAAATATTAATGTGTATATACAATGTGTTTAACACTGGGCAGCAAATTTTCCTCTCTCCTGGTTACTAAATCGGTATGTACTAAAAAAAAAAAAAAAAAAAGCTTCAAGAAGATTAATTTGTTCTTGCTTTTTCTCAACTAAATTATAAACTAGCCACATAAATTAACTCATTTAATCTTCACAATAACCCTCTAAGATACTGATTATTATCAATTCAATAACAGCAAAAATAAAAGTTCACCCCAGAAAAATTAAACAACTTTTCTAAAAGCAAATAACTTGTAAAGAGAGGTACGGGATGTGATCCCAACTCTTCTTATTCTAAATGCCCTCCTCTACAGGGCCACTCTGTCCATCCAAAATGACTTAAGCCCTGAGATCCTGTTTCAACATCCAAGAAGATGCTCTATTTTCCACTCAGAGAATGAGTGGAAAAGTCATTACACCTAATAAAGTTTTATTATAGCAAATGCTGAATTTTTAAATTGAATCTTTGCTTTAAAATGTTTTCTAATTGTTAAAGTCTTCTAAAATAGTTTTTTTAATCATCAATATTTCTACACTACAAGAAAACGAAGTTCCACGAGGTTCAACCACAAATATAAAGTCTTAAAAATAATAAAATAACTTAATTACATTCCTCAGAAATCAACAGCCTCCCAGTTTTACACAAAATCAAATATCCAAATATATTACATGTATTATTTACATCTGGCTTAAGTTAGGAAGACTCTGAGTATCTAAATAAAGTGTAAAGATATACAAGCTATACAAAGATCATTAAGCACATCTGACTTTTAAACATTATTTTTTACATTAAAATACTAATTGCTACTCCTTCAATCCCTTTTTTATTTCTACATTTCTTCTTCATCCCCAAATTCCTCTCAAATCATCACACAAACATCTATACCTATTGATCTAAAGTTTTAGGACTGGCTCAGTCAATTCATCAGTGACCAGCTGTGAGAATGCACACTACGCATGGAGAGGCACACTAGGAATGGCAAAGAAGAACAATGCACTAAAGCAAATCCATATATAACCATTCAGACTGCTCGACAGTAAAAGTCCAAACTTCTAAGTCCTCTGTAAATTTTAGGGAAATGCTAAGATGAATTATGTCCATGAAACATTCATTAGTTAGACCAAATCGATAAAAATAGAAGGAAAAAAAAGTTCCTCTCCATCAATCAAAGCATCTGTAAACAGAATCACACCCATGCACACTAGTACCTTTTTCTAAAATCTGTATTATCCTTTACAGGCAAACTTTGATACACATAATACCTACTGTCTACTTAAATATAATTTTTAATAAATCCTAAATGTACTAAAAAGAGGGAAATATTTCAAGGAAGTTCATGGTGATTTGGGGGGAAAAAAAAAAAGCCAGGCCCTAATTTATCTGATTTGAAAAAAGAAATCCCAATTTTCATAAATTAGATTTAGTTAATGAGGAAGTGGTTACATTGCTCAGAAATCACTTCATCAAAGCTTTAACACAACCACTTCATCAAAGCTTTAAGACATACAGGCTGGAGAGAAGGCTGCTATTAAATCTCTTACAGGAAGAAGTGGCAGGAGTAGCCAGCTGAAATTCTGGCCAGCTATCCAAAAGATCTAATCTACCACATAAGGTTTCAAGAGCACCTGTCTGCAGCCAGAAGGTGGGACCCTTAGCTTAGGGCAAGTTCATGGATAGTAAAATAGAATCAAGATTGTGTACCCAGCTCTACAAAAAAAAGAAATAGTCACCAACTTCCAATTAAATCTACACTGTGTTCAAAGGAAAGTGAGATAAATATTAGATTTTGACGGTTTTCGTTTTTGATTCTGGCTTGATTGATCTAAAACTCCGTATTTGTTTAGTATCAAAGGCTGCCTTTAAAGCCATGCATATAATAAATGATGGTTAAAAGTTTAGGATTATTTAGAGAAGTAATTCCCAGTTCTGGTTTGACAACTGTCAAGGATGTGTTGACTGACTTTTAAGGGGCATCAAACAATTCTACAAAAACTGTCACCATTTGAATTCACTCGACTGTTGATTTAAAGTTATGCCACATAACACTATAAGGAAGAAAGATAAATTAGAATAATGAAAATAACAAAATAGAGTAATTCAATTCCAAATAGTGTGGTTATAAGGGACTTAGACATGGGTTACTGATAATCATTTTTCTAGTCAAGATTTAATATTCCACAAACATTTAATAATAGAGTATTTAATAAAATGTGATCCAGGAATCTATTTCAAACATCTAAACTACTAACATTATTGGAAAATAAATAAAAGCTACTTCCTCCATTCACCTCTTCCCCAAAGATAGCTGTGGTCAAGCAAAAGAAACCAAAAACCCAAAAGAATTCTAAAGACTCACCTTTTGTTGACCGGCTTTTCATCTTTTTCATAGGGTCGGACAAACCATTTCCCAATCCTAACGAAGTTCTTATCCATTAGGCACCTACAATAATTACATCAAGAATACAGTTTCAATAACAAATTAGCAAGTCGCTGAATTAATAATCACAGATAAGATCCACCATTGAAAATAAAAACATCACCAATTAAACTGTCAAAATGTTTTCCTAGTACTTAAAATTCTTACACTATACTTACTGAAAGAATTTTCTGACTTTGGGTATAGATTTTTATTATGTATTATTCTTATACATGTAAAAAAAAATCAGAATTAATTGGCTGATATATTCCTGAAACATCTTACACTTTTGAACTTCAAATCCAATCACACTTCTATATTAACTTTTGTGTGATCAAGAATGTTGGGAATATAGGCAGCATTTCTTAAGAGTACTTCAGAGATATTCTTCCAAGCCACTGACACCCTTTTTGCAAGTTTTAATGCTGGATCTTTCTTGCTTGGTGTGTGGTAGTCAATTCTTTAGCAGGGATTTCGGTAATAAAAGCATAGCACAGCCTCTTCTAATTAGGTATTTTCCTTTTGTAGACATGGTAAAGCACTTGATTATGGCTTTGCAAAAAAATGAGGAACTGCAGTCATTTCTTCAGTAATGAATATTTTACTTTCTTCATATCTAAATTGTGCCCCGCTTCTGTTTTCATGCCGTTTTGTGTACATTGTTTTTCCGTGTCAAATCACAGGGTACTCTTTCTGAAGACATGTTAATGGCAACTGAACTCAACTCATATAATACCCAAGGTGCACACAATTCAGCTGAAGTGACAAAAATATAAGTAGCTATGCTCAAGTTCACTAGAGTACAGGCAGATGACAACTATATCATAACTCCAGTCAATTGTGAGATGCCATCATTTGTAAAGAGCATCCCTAATTTTAACAATATAAAAATGTGGGAGAAAATGTGCATTTTGAAACTGATGAAATACAGTAATCTCTAATACTATTCAATGAAATGATACGTATTTTGTAAGAAAACCTGTCAGAAAGGTGGATATAATTCTTCTATACAAGGTTCTACCTACCAGCAAAAGAACAGCACAGCAATTCTTTGTTGAATATTCAGGCAATTCTGCACGTGGCTTTTGGCTCTGTAATTTCCACTCCATCAAGGAGGATGGAAACAATTCAAGCCTTCACCCAACTCATTACAGATTTGCATTAGTAAATGGCAATAGTTTCTGCTGGCCACAATGTAACTCCCTATGGGCAGAGCCAATCTGAAGCAGTGTCTCATCAAAAAGTCACTTGCTTCAACTAGTTTTATTTTGAAAATGAACTTCTACAACAATCTTCCTTGCTCACAGTGAAAAAAAAAAATCATTTTCAAAGTAACCAGTCTGTTTTCCTAGGATGATAAGTAAACTTGCTTTTTAGGGTTAAAGACTATATGACCCCATTAAAGTTAGAATAGAAAATATGGAATACACAATAAGGTGAAAGTGCTCAAGAAGCAAAACTGAAAAATAAAATTGCCACAGTTTATTCCCTAGTTAAGGGACTTAACTGTGTTTTTTAGGTAGACTACATATATACTGTCACATTTCCTCAGTTCTTTACTCATTTTTAAAGCCCAGATCTATCTTGTAATTGATTAATGTTTCTTTATTCTCCAAAAGCTGTTATTAAATTGAAGGTGTATCTTAAAATCAAAAATGCTTAGAATGAAAGCAATAGGACATGTACAGAATCACATCAAACATTAAACAATGTCTTCTACTGACACACATCTTCACTTAAATAAATACCACTTCATTATCTCATAAGTCTTGAAGGTCAGAATTCAAAATAATCATTTATTCAACAACAGAGAAAACATGAATTTACAGGTTATGGATAGAAAAAACTTCAAGGCTTTAGACAGTATAATATGAAAGAAAAACATAAAATATCTCTGATTAAAGAGGACAATGTACAAAGTTTGTTTCAAAACCCTTGCCCTTCTATGAAGTAAAACCCACAAATTCTATTTACTGTTTTCATTCCAGAACAAATGAGGGATTGGAGTGGAAGAGCAGCAGTGCACAGCCAAGACCACTCAAGGACAAAGGCAAAAGGCAAAAAGCTAATGAAAATGCTGGGAGCCTAACTCTCTGTGCTAATGTATCTCCTGGAGTTTCCACTACAGATCATATTTCTTTGTCAGGCAAAGTCAACAAAAGGTTATTATCACTAATACACAAAACAGCCATGGAAACTACTGATTCTTCAATCCAAAATCATCTGGTTCCAAATGAGAGTCATGAATGATTTACGTGATTTTCAACCACTAATCAGCTTCTATGTGATCAGTGATTTCCCTCTCACTGAAAGGAAAACATGAAAACACACAATTGCACTGAATGAGCAGTGTTTTTAACACAGTTTGGATTTGCAACTGACTTATTTCTGCATAAGGGAGTCGTCAAAAGTCATACTGTCACCAGTGATGTGGCAGAAAGTTAGCAAAGTCACCAAGTACCTCAGAGAAGGTTGGGACCAAATTAATGAAGACGCTGAATGTGCCCCCTTTCTCTGCCCTGACCTGCAACTCAATAGAGAATTAAAGAATTGCTGAGTTCGATGTAGATATGGTTAAGTATGAAGGCAAAGTTTCTTTTTACTCAAAAAACAGGTAAAAAGAACTCAGCAACTATCACCATCAATTTTTACACTCCTCAGTCTCTTAAATCTCAACTGTGGTTGGTCCAAAAGAGAAACTCTCTCTGCCTCTCCCTCTCTCTCTCTCTCTCTCTCTCTCTCTCTCTCTCTCTCTCTCTCACACACACACACACACACACACACACACACACACACACACAGATACACACACACATATACAGATACACATGGAGCCTCCAAGACTAAGCAATACAGAAAGTATTTCCATCTGGTGTTTTGTACTTTAAGTTATGGGAAGAAATGTGATGAGACATGTGGCTTTGCTAAGAAAGACAGTTCTACCACCTGATTGATACCTGGGACTATGCTGGCTCAGGAGCAGATAATATATTGTGGTACTAATAAGCTCTTGGTTCTCAATCATTCTGGGGTCATGATTCTATGTTTTAAAAAAAATCTAATGAAAGTTATTATAGACTCTTTCTCCTAAAAACCGCAAGGAAAAGCAAAATACTACATACAATTCCATAGTGTTGATGAACTCGGAAGCAGATCCTAGAGTGAGAACTTCTGTACTAAACACTACCATTAATCACTACTAACCCTGCTTTGGCCTAGAATCCCTGCCTATCCCATTATATCCCTTCCTCCTCTATTTAATTCTATTCATCCTTTCTGTCCCAGATCAGCACAGCATTCTAACATCTACAACTCTGTACTTTCTCCACTGAGTTGTAATGAATCATTTCTGTGGCTCTTTTCTCCCAAGAAGCTATGAGCAATTTGGGGGCAGACACAGTTATCTACCTTATTTACTGGCAATATTCAACAAATATTTAAGTGCCTATTATGTAATATGCTTTATGTTCTGCTCTAAAGTAATAGGTCTTCAATAAATATCTGAGAAATGAATGCTATTATACACCAATGAGTATTTTCCCATTTGCAGTATAATACTGTTACCCTTCTTGTTTGTAACCACTAATCATGGCCAGACTCACACTGTTATTTGAATTTTCTTGTGTGCATGTGTTTGAGGTAGAAAAAAATTATGTACTTCATTTCTTTGTAGTCCATCACCACTCACTCCAGACTAAAATCATAGTAGATACTCAACGTGTGGAAATTCACATAGGTGTTAAAAAACTTTAGGAAGGGACTTCCCTGGTGGCGCAGTGGTTAATAATCTGGCTACCAATGCAGGGGACACCGGTTGGAGCTCTGGTCCAGGAAGATCCCACATGCCGTAGAGCAACAAAGCTCGTGTGCCACAACTACTGAGCCTGCGCTCTAGAGCCCGCGAGCCACAACTACTAAGTGCGCGTGACACAACTACTGAAGCCCGGGCGCCTAGAGCCCATGCTCCACAACAAGAGAACCCACCGCAAGGAGAAGCCCACGCACCGCAGTGAAGAGTAGTCTCCGCTCACCGCAACTAGAGAAAGCCGTGTGCAGCAACAAAGACCCAACGCAGCCAAATATAAACAGAAGAGAAGAGAAGAGAACAGAACACAATAGAATAGAATAAATGTTTAGGAAGACTGGCACTACTGCCCATATGTTTTAATTATACTTGAAGAACAAAGCTAAGCAAATCTTTTTAAGAGAGAGAATGCTAAGGTATAAAAACTACAGAATATCAGAAATATAATTTCCCTCTTTTATAAGTCTATCGACCTTTATTTTACTGTTTTTGAGGGACAAAATTTATATTTAAGTTGATAAATATATAAACCTAGCAGACAAACTTCATCTGCCAAAAAGTGCTTTAAATCAACATCACAAATAGTGCTAAGACTATGTATCAGTTAACCCTGGCTGTCCACTCAGTAATGCCAAGCATTGTTATTGAGATTTTCAAAATTACCTTACTATTAAGATAGGACAAAATTCTGTAAAGTAGTTCAATATTATCTTTAAAGATCACAATGTGATTTCAGATTTATAAAATGTTTACTAAGCAACAGTTCTAGGTAAGTATTCCTCTTTAGAAATAATTCCAAGCCCCCTACTACCTCCCTAGAAAATCACTGTTTCAAGAAGAAAAGAAACAAACACGTGCTGAAAAATAAAAAAGAAATCAGGTTGTGTGTGTGTACATGTTTCTGTGTCATGCCCAACAGTTCTAAATAATTAACTACAAGAACAACCTGACTCTGAAGCTGGCAAGCCCCAATCTCTAACCCCAAAGCCATGGGCTGACCTGACCTAAGTTTACAAGAGCCGCAGCCGCAGCCGCAGCATAAATCATCAGCAAGCCATTTCGCAGACGGGATAGTTGGGAGGTTTAGAAGGGAGCCACCACTGGCCTGGCTCTTCTGTGCCCCTCATATTACGCAGGTGTGACAGTTTTCATAGATTTAAAAAGTCCAAGGATAGTGTTCCTCTACCGCATCCTCAACTAAACTGCCCCTCAGTGTTATCATCTACTTACAGAGCTACTTAGATAGACTAAATTTTATATAACTTCATACCAGAACATCCTCACCAGCATCAAAATCTTTACCTTACCAATCCAATTTACATGAAACATGTATGAAGTCTCCTCCCAAGAAACTGCAGTGCTCTCAATTCCCAACTAAAAACAAAAAAAACCCAAAAAAAAACCCAACCCATATCATTTAAGGCTGAAGAAACCTTTTTCAACTAATCCCTTCTATCTTCATTACTTCGGATTCCTACTGTGCCCTAGTGGATGCTGTCTCCTCTGGCCAAGTAATTCCTATTATTTCCACCCTCTCCAAAATCTCTGCAAGGCTAAGGTCTTTTGTAGGACTAGCCTCACCTGAAACATCCATTTGACTTTCAAACATTTAGTGTCTAATCCCACTCTCTAACCACACTAATAATAATAATAAATTTAAAGTCTTAATCCTTTCCCAGTCCTAAAAATATTAATAGATGAAATAATTAGTCTTAGGGTGAACATGTTTTTCTCTAGACATTTACAATTAGATATATGCTTTCATTCACTTGTGTCTACAATGTCTGTAGTGTCTCTTCCTTTAATGCACATGCCCCTTAGGTCTAAAGGCTCATTTTTCTACTTCTTTTAAAGAACTGCACACTGTAGCAATTTAACAAAACAGGAATTTATTAATTACTCATTTCCAGCTCCTCTAATCACCTTATTTACCAAAGGATCCTCAATGTTGCAGTATCACATAACCATTTCTTCAACTAGGGCTATACTCTATCACCATTCTCTACTGAATATATTCGTCGCCTTGAAATCCTTGAACCGCCACATCCAAGGACCTTGCTCCTTTGCCCTCTGATAATCACCTCTATTGGATCACAGTACCACAGGGCATTGAAAGCTACTAATTTACAAATATAATGTTACTGTTATCATATAATTCCAATTTTCTCCATGTTATTTTTACTGTACTTTTCCAAATTGAGTATCTTCACTCTAAACACCAACTCTTGGCAAATAAGAAGCTCTGAGCCAAGGCAATTTTACAGCTGTGTTATAAACTACCGTGGGTGAATAGGCTGACAATCCATTAGGAAAGCAGCACCAATGGACTACTCCAAAGAGCCATTATGTTTTACAAATATCAAATACCCATAGATTAAAGTCTCCCTAAGTAAGCATGGACCGGACAGAGCGTAACAGCTTCAAGAGACCCGTGTAATCTTCCACTGTGTGCAAAGCAATGATTTGCATTTTAGAGGGGGGAAAAAAAAACACAACAAAACCTTTCCATCAAAATCAGCTGTGTTTAATTTTAAAAAATTAAGAAAATTATAATTAAAGTATACTACCACACATAATAACAATTTGACAGCATTATGGCAGACATTTTAAGTATTTCTTCAAAGCTACAAAAGCAAGATTTTCGTAAGTCCCATATGTGGTGCAAATCACTGAAGCATTAATAAAAACTCTGGGTGATATGAACTGCACACATATCCTGGATTTGTTTTAAAGCTTTTCAACCAAATGTTCTACTTTATTTAAATAGTTACATGAGAAGGATATGGTATATTATGAAAACTATACAAATTATAATAACATAAGAGTAATAGCCATTAAATCTGCAATGTTAAAAATGCCAAATGAAATTTCTGAAAAAACCTGCAGGTTTTTGTTTTCCAAACTCTATTCACAGCAAAGTGCTTTTCTATTACTGAGTGTGAGACAACCTAAACTTAAAATACAAAGTGTAACCTTTGACAAGTTCATTAGAAATACATACAAAATCCCATGAAATTGCAAAGACTGACGAAGACAGTCTGAAATAGAGCATTATTTTTAAAAAGAGAAAGAGAGAGAAAGCAGGCACAAAAGGGTGAAGCGGGGGAGTCAAGTCAAATTAGCATATTCTATAGAAGTAAAAAAACAAAATGGTATTTTATTATTCTGGTCATTTTGCCAAAAAGGGATAATTGATCATTAAGAAAACAGGAAGCACACTACCTTCTAAGAGAGGAAAAATAACCATGATTGTATGATCTAAAACCATAAGACTTAGAAGGCCTACACACTTTCAGATACTGAAATTGTGACTCAGAAATCACAGGTGAAGAAAATACCGTAAGAAGCCAATATGGCTCAAAGGTTTCAAAAACATGTATAAATACACCGATAATTGTGTCTTAGAAACATATCTGTGTTTTTAGTAATATAAACAGCACCTGTTTGGAGTATAGGTTAATAGAAGAGAGAAGACCTCAATTAAGAGGTATGGTAGATTGTATCCTTTTCCCAAATATGTGCTATCGCTCCCTGTCCCACTGACATCAAGCTTGGCCATGTGACTTTGGTACCTCCCACTGATGGATAATACCTTCTCATCCACTTGACTTTAAGCTTGGTGGTAAATGTCCTGGTCAATGAAATATGAGCAGAGATGGCATGTACCACTTCTGAACAGAGGCTTCAATGAATGCGCTATTATGTATTTTGCCATTGCTCTTTGCTCTTTAGCAGGAATCTTTGACAGGGGGTGCCCCAACAGCATAATTCCTGCCTGGAGGTAAGAGGACATAGAGCAGTGCTGCAGTAAATGACTCACAATGGTCAGCAGCATGAGCAAGAAATGAACCTCAACTGTCAAAAGACAGTAAGAGCTTTCAAGGTCTTTTGTTACTGCAGCATAACTGAGTCTAACCTGATTGATTAAAGAGGCCACTGCAATACTTCGTGAAACACTTATGAAGTTTTAAAGTAGGTCAGTGGCAATCAAAATGAAGAGAACTGAACTGACTAGAGGAATATCTGGTAGGCTGGAGGAAAGCGGTGAGGATATATAATAAGAATATATAAGGATATATAGTAATATATAGTAAGAACCACAAACAAGGAAAAATAAATAACTTAGGGGACCAAGAGAGTAAACAGGCCACCCCATGAAGTAGGGTTAGATGAATTATATATGACCCCCAAAGAACAGAATCAAGGTAAAGAAAAGAAAACTACAGGGAGACAGACTTCTGCTCAGCATAAGAAAGACTTTCTAACAGTGAGTATTCTCAGAAGATGAAAAGAACTTTGGAAAGTTCGGCTCACATAATCAGAAGTATTCAAGGAATACATAAAAAGGATATTATATTTAGAATGGTATTCCAGAATTAGCTGGGTAAACAGACTAAATGACTTTTAATGTTGTGTCCAACCTTGGAAATAGTAATATCAATACTTCTGTTAGCGAAACTAAGTCAATCTTATCTAAACAGAAATGCAAAGACATAACAGAAAATTGCTGAGAGTAAGATAGTAAACTGTATTTCAATAAATTTAGGTTGTAAACAGATAAGTAAGTTACAGCAAGTGCTCTAAGCTATGAGAAGAACAAAAGGGCAAGCATGTATTAGCCAACCCAGTTTCTGTTGACAATGAATAAAGAGAGCTAAAAACAATCATGTAAAATGCTTCCCTGTCTCATGAGTAGGGTAATTTTCATTCATATAACACAGTTACTTAAAGTTTGATGAAAAGACAATATTATTTTAAAGGACAAAAGAACTATTAAAAATTTTCAAAAGAATCTCAACTCACCCATTCTAATAGTAGAAAGGGAGCGGAACAGCTTAATTATTCATTATTTTCTAAAAGAAACACTGTTTTGTTTCAAAATAAACTCCTATAGGAGAATTCAAATTAAAATACGCAAAATAATAATTTATGGGGAAAAGGAATTAATAATTACTGAAAATAGGTCAAGTATTATGTGGCAGGCATCATATACAACATCTAACAAAAGCTCAAGATGCATAGTATCCTACATTTAACTTAAAGGGCATTAACTAAGACTTTGTGAGGTTAGGGCAACTGTCCAAATAACAGACCCTGAAATCAAACCAAGGCCCAACCCAAAGTTCTTCTGAACTATCTCAAGCTTTATTGCATGACATACTGCATATGACACAATTAACTTTCTTATAAAATAATAATTCAATCTGACCTAGACTACAGTTTCTATCATAAACTCTGAATACATGAGCACAGAATGAATTAATTTTCTGCATTTCTCTTTTCTCCCAGTTTTTCTGCTCTTCTAATTTTCTTCCAACAAAGAAACATGCTACCATTTAAAACACAAAATACTAAAAAGAATACAATTCAATCACAAATTCATTAATATTTTTCTGAAAAGAATTATGATATAAAAAACAACACAGTGAGCTACAATTTTTAAAAATATGTACTTTGTTCCATATACATTAAAAAATTATTGGGGCTTCCCTGGTGGCGCAGTGATTGAGAATCCGCCTGCCAATGCAGGGGACATGGATTCGAGCCCTGGTCCAGGGAGATCCCACATGCTGCAGAGCAACCAAGCCCATGTGCCACAACAACTGAGCCTGTGCTCTAGAGCCCGCGAGCCACAACTACTGAGCCCGTGAGCCACAACTACTGAAGCCCATGCGCCTAGAGCCTGTGCTCCGCAACAAGAGAAGCCACCGCAATGAGAAGCCCGCGCATCACGAGTAGCCCCTGCTCGCCGCAACTAGAGAAAGCCTGCACGCAGAAATGAAGACCCAACGCAGCCAAAAATAAAATTAATTAATTAATTTTAAAAAATTATGTTAAAAGGACTGTGTTTAAAGGTACATTAATTACTATACAGATATAAGAGCTTTATTCTGGCACAGAATTATGGAAATAGTAAATTTTCCACATTTTCCTGAAGGGACTTTGTGTATACGTGTGTTTTGTTTTGTTTTGCAATGGGAGAAAGAACTGCCAAATATCTGGAATATTTAAGAGTACTCAACTCTTAAAATCAGTGCTTCTAAAATATACTGCCTTAGTAACAGATAGCCTCTAGGTCTACTCCAAATCACAGAAGCAGGAACAAAAGTTCAGAATGAAAAATAGATAAATTTGGTGGGAAAAGTCTTTCTGAGTGACTTAAATTATGACAACTTATTAACTGTAACTTAAGAATCCTAAGCAGTGATATTACCCTAGATAATAGCTTGGATAAGAAACTTAAAGGTACTAGAATGTCCTTCCAGTTTTGATCACCTAAAAGAACTATATATAAACTCAGGGAAGGAAGTACGAAGTTTTTCCCATAGACATTCTTAAATAATCCATTCTTTCTCATCTATGCCTCCCCTTAAAACACCATCCAGAGCCTGGGACATATTGTTATGCCAGCAAGTAAGGAGGTGCTCAAACAATGATGAGGACAGGTCAAAAAACCACAGGAGCCCTCATGAAGGGGCTTCCCCCCGGCCGAATCTGCAAGTACTTAGGCATCAAATTAAATGATAGTGATAAATTATAATTCACTGAGTAGAACAGGAATCCCTCTTTTCCAAATTTATATAGATAGAAAGATTAAGGGAGAAAGAGAAATACATAATCAATCCATGGCAGAAACTGAAAATCTTTTCCTTACAAAAGAATGCCAACAAATAGAAGGAATGGTGACATTACAGTCATACAAGTAATAACTGATAGAGACAAGGACCACCAATAGAAGCTTAACCAAGTGACTCAGAATTTCATAACAAATGGGATAATTACACAATCTCATTGGATCTGGCCACAAATTACTTATTAATTTCAAAGACAGAAATAACAAAGATCATAGTTACTTATTAATCTACAGTGGAGAACCTTGGCAGAACACCACTCACAAGAGGGATCAATGCTAATAATCGTCAATAATGAGAGGCTCAACAAATGGGCCTCCTCTTTCGATACACTGAGAAGGACACAACATGATTTCTATGGTACTCCTATTGAAGAAGCATAAACTAAATCTAATCATGAGGAAACTATCTCAAATTGAGGTACATTATATAAAACATATGGCCTTAACTCATCCAAAATGTCAATGTTGAGGAAGAAAAAGAAAGGTTAAGGAACTCTTCTAGATTTAAAATGACATGAGAACTAAATATAATGCATGATTACTACTAATCTTGGGGGAGGGAAGTTAAGCTAAAATGAACGTAACTGGGACAAATGGGAACATCTGAGTTGAACTATGGATTAGATAATGGCATTTTATCAAGGTTTTATTTCCTAATTTTCATAATTGTACTGGGCTTATAGGAGAGGATGTCCTTGTCCTCAGGAAATGTATACCTAAATACTTCGGAGTTACAGAAAAAGAATCTCAAGTGTGTAAATGACTCTCAGGCGTTTAAGGGAATAAATCTGAATGCACACACATGCACACACGTGATTCACATTGGGTGCAAAAGCAGGGTGGGTGAGAGGGTGAGGAATCACACAAATTATAAAGCAAACTGGGCAAAAGAAAAACTGTTAGTGAAGCTGTGTGAAAGGATATATGGAGTACTTTGTGCCACTCCTAGAAATTCTCTAAGTTTGAAATTGTATCAATATAAAAAGAAAGAAGAGATTTATATACATTTTTATAAAGTTGTATGTGAAAGTGTTTTCAGAATTACAGGAAACCCTCTGAGTATCTAGCATTATACGTGGGTGTGTCAAAACCACCGTGATGATATTCCTTCTCTTACCTTTCTAACAGATTGTGGATCGCTTTGAAGAGCAGCGTCCGACATTCGTAGGAAAGGCCATTTTCCCAGAGTCCTTCTTCCACAACTGAAAATAAAACAAAACAAAGCAAAACAAAAAAATGAACCAGTAAGCAGGGCATCCAAATAAAAATAAAAGAAACTTTAAAAATATTTTTCTAAAGCAAGGTTAATGAGCTAATTTAAGTAGATTAAATCGCACTGAAACACAGAAAAGAAGTTAAATAATTGCCCAAAGTCATAAGATACTTATGTACAGAAGGGAATAATGTGTTTTGATTTTAAAGTTATTGAAATATAGGCATGGTACAATCCCCCCCACATAAAGGTCTTACCAACCTGCCTCTTCAAAGTTTGAAATCATCCAAAATTCTCAAATTAATCTTTCTACCTAATAATGTCACAAAGACTAATTTTGTTATTAAAGTTCTATTTAAAGTAACAAAATGTCACAAATTAATACAAAGGTTACCATATGTATTTTAAGAGAGAAAACCAGGAAAAAATATCCAAAAATGACATTACACAAATTTCTTTAAATGTTTTGAAAGCAGTATGTGAATATGATTTTAAGGACATGATTATAGGGAGAATGTCAGAAAATTAAATCTTAATATAACATCAAATTTATTTCCTGAACTCATGATTTCATTAATGTTTAACATTTGGGGAAGCATCATATTTGCCTTTGAAATATGTTGTAGCATTACTTAGAGCCACAAGTAACTCTAACACAAGAGAATCCAACAGACTAACAATGTTTCATGTATTCCTAATGTTCTTTTCATATGTAAAAATTATAAAATGCCCTAGAGAAGATAGTTAATTTTCTTCTATACTATATTAGTTCATTTCAACATAGCAAAAAATTGAAAGGATGCAAACAACATCTGCAGAAGAAAATTTCCTCTGTCTTTTACTTGGTGTCTTGACAAAAGTACTCACCAGAGAAAATTTTGACAGAGAATTGAAACACATGTTAAATCCACAACGCATTTTTAATGCATTTACTACACCAACTGACATCTCAAAATGCATCTCTCCTTATTTTCCAATCAGAAAGAATTCAAAAAAGTGTAGTTACATTTAAGGGTTTTCTCTACAGGACTTTTTTTAAATGATAAAACTGGATAAATATTTTTTTTCTTGGGATGTCAGATAACTCTTTATCTTCCTGACTATGTGGCTAATCATGACCTACCAAATTTTTCCAAATTAACCTCTTCAGAGACATTTTATATTATTTATAACTAGAGAAATGGAAATAAAGTACAGCAAATAAACAAACATTCCTGCTATCAATACATTATCTCTGTTCAAGACAAAACATCCAAAAATTTTCTACAGTCCTCTAAAGGCATCATGAATCTCTATTTTCACACATTTATCTTTGGGGTAGAGCTTTCCTGAGTGAGAAAGCAAGCTAACATTTCAATAAAAGGAACATCCCATATTAATTTGCTTTTATTTCCTAATGTACGCTAAAAATTCCTAAAACTTCATCAACATTCAAAGTCCAACTCTTCTGAATTACTCTTCAAATCAGTCACCAGTAACAGTTTTTTCTACATATTAGTCTTTTGTGCCGTAAAGAGTACTGGTGATGCAGTATTTATGAAAAAAGTGTCCCATTCATCTTTCCAAGATTTTCTTCCAAGTTGGTGACACCCATTCTGCATATTAAAAAAAAAACTTTTATAATTAAAACCTTCAAACATTTTAATATAGAATAACAGGCCTCAAATAAATTCCTAAACCAAATTATCAACATTGTGTCATCTGCTTAACCACCCTTTTTTCTTTCTTTCTTTTTGTTTTTCTTCATATATTCTGAGGCAAATCCCACTCCCAAGTACTTCATTATATATCAAATCAGAATCTAAACAAGGTCTATCAATTACCTCTCAATTTATATCTCTTAAGTCTCCATAATTTGCAACAACTCATCTCCTCTTTTCAAACATGGCATTTATTTACTGAAGAAACCAGGTTAGCTGTTTTATAGAATACCTCACATTGTCATCTGATTGTTTCCTCATGATATTATTTTTTAATGTTGGCGCTACGTTGACCTTAACAGAAGATGTCAAAGGAAAGTTCTCAAACAACAGAGCTCTATTTCTTCCTCAAATGATCCTTAAATAATTTGTTAACTGAAATGTTGAAGGGTTATAACTGTCTAGACATGCAATGTGGAATACTAAACAAATGTGAGCATGCACAGGCAATGCCAATTACATCACCGTCTTAAGATACCATTATGATTTTATCCTGATTTTAACAATTTTTAAAATAGGTCTTAGAAATTTTTTCTTGAAAAATAATCTTACAAGAGCAATTACAAAAAACCTACACCTAACATCGTACTTACAGTTAAAACCCTGAATATTTTCCCCTAATATCAAAAACAAAGCAAGGATGTCTGGTCTTACCACTCTTATTCCACATTACAGTGGAGGCCTCAGCCAATACAAGAAAAAGAAGTACCAGGCATACTAACTGGAATGGAAGAAATGAAATGATCTTTTTTTTGCAGATGACATGACTATTAGAAAGTCCTAAAGAATCAACAAAAAAAAAAGCTACTAGAACTAAAACTGAGTTTAAGTCAGTTAAGGTCAACAGATACAAAACAGTCATATTTCTATAAACTGTAATGAATAATTAGAATATTTTAAAAATTTGAGTACCATTTATAATAGCACCAAAACCCAAGAAATCCTTGGATCTAAATCTTACAGTTGGGAGACTTACACCAACTGATTTCCAGATTTACTATAAAGCTAGAATAAACAAAACAATATGGTACACTACAGAAAGGACAGATATACAGATCAATAGAACAGAATAGAGTCCAGATATAGACCCACAAATATATGGTCAACTGATTTTCAACACAGCTTGCAACGGCAATACAGTGGAGAAAGAACAGTCTTTTCAACAAATGGTGCTGGATTTAATGAATATCCCAATGTAAAAAACTCAGCCTCAAACCCTACCTCTCACACCATACAGAAAACCTCAAAATGGATCATAAAACAAAATGCAAAACCTGAAACTATAAAACTGTGAAAATATAGGAGAAAGCTTTTATAAGCTTAGGTTAACCAAAGACTTCAAAGATACGACACCAAAAGCATGATCCATAAATAAAAACTGTTAAAAAGAGCTTCATCAGTATGAAGAACTCAGTTCCTTAAAAAGCACTCAAAAGTTACATTAAGCTATGGAGAAGATAAGCCACAGATGGGGGAAAAGCAGTTACAAATCACATATCTGACAAGGACTTGTATTCAGAAGATGCTATTCTTGAAAAAAAATCCCTAAACAACACAAATTAAAGAAAAATTTTTAGAGAATGGACAAAAGATTTGAACAGATACTTCACCAAAAAAGATACATGAATGGTAAATAAAAACATGAAAATATGCTCAAAACATCACTAGTCATTAAGGAAATGCAAATTAAAATCACAGTAAGATAACACCCATTATAATGGCTTAAAAGAAAAACTGAAAATACTAAGTGCTAGTGAGCATACAGAGTAACTAGAATTGTCCTATACTGCTAACAGAAATGCAAAATTAGTACAGTCACTGTGGAAGTTGACTTTGGCAATTTTTCTAAAGTTAAACATACACTTTACATACAGCCCAGCGATATCCTTCCTAAGTATATATTCAAGTAGAATAAGAACTTAGGTTCACATGAAAAACTTCAGCAAATGTTTTTACTTGTTTTTTTTTACCCCCCCATAATTGACAAAAAGTGGAAACAGTTGTCTCTCAACTGGGGAAAGGACAAACAGTGGAAAATCCATATAACGGGATACTATTCAGAAATAAAAGGAACTACTGATACACTCAAACCATGAATGAATGTCATTATGCTAAGTGAAAAAAGCCATACTCAAAAGACCACATGCTATAAGATTTCATGCACATAACATTCCTGCAAAGGTAAATGAGGTAACATAAACTGCTCAATGGTCTCCAGGGATGGGGGTGGTTGGAGGAGGGCTGATAACAAAGGGACATGAGAAATTGGGGCAAGAGGTGGATGGGGGTTGGGGGGGGCAGGTTCTAGATTATGCTTACATTGATTTTTTGAAATTCATTTTTAGTGCTAAAAATGAGAACAGGGTGTGAATTAAAAGGACTCCTATTCTAAATATGTATTCTAAACATAATTGTTTTTACCCAAAGGATTGGTGTCTATTTGGTTAACCTTCACTCATAAATTATTAAAAGCAAAAAACAAAAAAACAGTTTAAGCAAAAAGAGACCGCAGACCCGACCACAGTGTTCCTCCCCAACAACACAATATACTGTTATTTATATTATGTACTTTATGTTAATTCCTATAATACAAATAGAACAAAGTAATTCAGGAAAATATTTTTGTTTTTAAATATTAAAAATTAATTTGAAAACGAACCTTTATTAATATTATTAAATAATTAAATTCTTATATCTCCCTCATATAGTATTAAAAAGTTTAGGAAATAATGTAAATGAAAACAAGGAAGAAAGTAATTACATGAAGTAAAACAGATCCCACTACATTAAGCTCTTGTTTAAGAAAAGTAAACTAAAGGTGAAAAAAAAAATTATGAATTATCCTATAAGTTAACCAGTAAAATTTTAAATAAGTCAGTAGAGGTAATTAAAAAGGATACAGTGTTTGGACTTCATATAAACATTAAAATTTCATAAGTTACATATTTTACTAAGGATTTGAAAGCAGTCAGTAATTTACTAGAAGTCAACAACTGTGATCCAAGATTAACCACTCTAATAAATACTATTATTTAAGCTATGGATTTAAGGTTAATGCATTAACATGCTAACCCTTTTAATTTACTATCTGTATATAGCAAATAAACTTGTGGAAAGGAATATAAGTCAGACCATACTTTATTTCTTATCTATTTCACATTAAAAATTTCCAGAAATACAAGAGTGATGTATATTTCAATGAATCTCTAAAATTCCAAAATAAGTTAAATCTAGAATGACATTTTTGGAGTCTAATAATAGATATTTGGCCGATAATCACTGTCCAACAGTTCTTGGCTGTGTTATACTTCAAGCACCAGGACAGAAATTAGGAATGCTCTCAAAAATTAAATAAAGACTTTGAAAACCACTGTGAGGCAAAATTACTTTAAATACTTGGCAGAACTGCTATCAAATGTTTAAAGTCTTTTATTTTAAAATAATAAGAAGAGGGCTTCCCTGGTGGCGCAGTGGTTTAGGGTCCGCCTGCCGATGCAGGGGACACGGGTTCGTGCCCTGGTCCGGGAAGATCCCACACGCTGCAGAGCGGCTGGGCCCGTGAGCCATGGCACCTGAGCCTGCGCGCCCGGAGCAACGGGAGAGGCCACAACAGTGAGAGGCCCGCGTACCGCAAAAAATAAAAAATAAAAATAAAATAATAAGAAGAAAGTAAAATAACTTAAACAGTCAAGGTTAGTTTTCTACCCAGAAAACAATCTTTCTCATTTTATAAGGCTTTATGTACCAAGTTTGAACCATGCACTACATATAAATGGAGGGGAGGGGGAGTGCTACTTTCCACCACAACGCTATGAGACAGAGTAAAGGACACAAAACATTCACTTTTGCCACTTTTGCCACTCAGTACCTGACTTCTTCCCATAGGCAAACTGCCTATTTCATGAGTTCTGGTTGGGGACGAAGATGGTCAGTCACCCTTAACAGGAGTTGAAAATGCTGATTCACCTACAATATGGACAAGGATATATATCCTAACTACTAGATGCTCCGGCACCATACTTTGACCATGGATCTAGGGACTCAAAAGGGAGTGGATGGAGAGATCTTTCTGTCAGCACTAAAAAGAGAGGCTACAAGATCAAGTTTCCTGAGGTTCAAATAGCAGAGGTACTGTAGCATCCAGTGCTTGGTATTGATAGCACCAGTTTCTCATCAGACCAACCTGGAGCACTGATCCTAAAAGTGAATACTCAGTATTCTTTTAACCACCTCCTTTTCTTAGTTTACAACTAAGAACAATGATCAATAGTTTATTCTTATCTCTATTTTATAAATGAAAAAACTAAGGCTTAAAAATCTTAAACTTGCCCAAGGTCACATAATATATTCAAAAATCTAGTTTAAATGTATCTATACTCAACAGCTAACGGGATCAAATGCGTTTTATATCTATTTTTATAAGTAGTAAATATACAAATTATTCCATTAATTAAACTCCTCAGGGGAAGCAATTTATTTTCATAACTGCACCGACTAGGACATTTCAGATATTCATAAACCTGTTTTGAACTGACTTGTTATTATGTGTGCACATACTTTTCAAATTTCATTGGAATTAGCTTCAATCTAAAATCTCCTTATATTCAGTAAAGAGGATTAGTAGCAAAGATGGGATTCAAATCCAACTTTTCTGCCTATCGCCCATGCTCTTTCCATTACACCACTTCTCCATAAGGCTTGTGTTGTTAAACTACCCCATCCCCCTTTTATTCTTAGGACTGACTAGAAACGCAAACTTCAACACTTAAATTTCCCCTTGGATTCACAATTTGCACCTTAAATTATTGTCTTCTAAATAGCTGCAAAGTAACCTTTTCAAAGGTTAAACAAAACTGAAATCACAGAAACAGGTTTTTTAACTAATTTATCTGATACATCCTCCTCCCAAGGTATAATTTAAACCAACACTTCATTTGCTTCATACTGAGATTTTTCAGAAAGTATCCTCTTTTGAGGGGGGTGGGGGGAGGGGAGTCAGGGCATAGTTGCTCTAGGTTAAGTTTCTATAAATGACATGAGGCGCATTTACTACTTAATTCTCTATCTCCCTTCCAATGTGCACAGAGAAGAATAACAACTGCCAAGAAGTTTTACAAGAAGGCCAGCAGGTGCAGGGCCCTATCCTTATGAAACCTACAATCTCCCCAGGGCATAACTGTCTTCATCTTTAAAAGAAAAGAAAAAAGCCTTTCTAATTCTTTTGATCTTTCAAGTTTCAACTTAAATGTTTATCAACTCCTTAAGATTATAAATTAGTAAGAAGACTATCTCTATAGTGTATACTTAGGTATAATGGAAAATTGTTTCTAAAACTTTGTTAATAGTCTCAGGAAATAAATGCAACAAGAGAAGTAAAATGAATGTACAATAAATGACTGGCAAAACTCAACCAAAATAAATTCCTAAATTAAAACTTTCTCTTGATGTTATGTGGTCAATTATAGCCAGACTGAAACTGAAAAATAAAACTAAGTACTACCACAGCTGCCTACTTAAAAAGAAAAACTATTTTGGCACTAAAGTTACTTCACTTAAATTGCAAAAGCTATAATCAGAATTTGTTTAAATGGCTCTTATTTAACCTTTTTTAATATAGTAATTCTCATAATCAAATATTTAAGCTGCAAAAGTATTATATAAATGTTTTCTTTTAGCAGAGAGACAGTGTTTTAGAAAGGAAAATTTAAATAGCAGTCTAATTACTGCTTAGTTCCCAAATAATTTTTCAAAATCATCACAAATTGTAATACAACTTCTTTCAACTTTGCGAAACATGCCTCCTTGCAGAACTAATAAGCTTCTCTGAAAGAAAAATCAAATAAAAGGTTCAGGAAAAAAAAGTCAATATGGCAAAATATCAAAGCAGCATATACTTCAATGATTTTGTGTTTCCCAGCAGAGATCATGGAAAGATATCTTTTCCAACTCGAGAAATGAAACTGACATACTTTACTTGAAGGGGAAAAAAATGGGAAGAGGGAGAATGGAATAGGCTAGGGAGGAGCATAAAGATTGTGAAACCTTCAAGAAATTCAAGCTCATGCTTTTAGAATTCAGGTCACCATGCCTTACACAGTTTAAAAGTAGAATTACTTTCAAAGAATACATATTTCCTCTGAGCTATGATACATATTTCCTTTTAATGTATCATATTGCAGCAACAGCTGAAATGAACGTCTAGACATCAAAAACACTTCTTGCTCCCACCTACTGCTTTTTTACCTCAGGCATCAAAACTAATGAAACCTATTATCCAGAACACTGAGTTCAGTAACCACATTGGCCATTGCAAATACTGGAGGGTGGAGGGACACTTTCAGGGATGGCACTCCTTATTCAGCCATTAAAATTACTGAAAATCAAATTGTACTCCAAACTCCAGAAACACAAATAGATTAAAGCAGGCACATGAAACAAGGAGATTATTTGCCAGTTAGATTTCAGTGACAAAATGCTAAAGATAATGCAGCTCTGAATCCAGGATTTATAATTTTCCCACTGCCTTTATGTTCAACCTTTATCTGCAATATATAAAGCCCACTAGTTTTGTTATTTTTAACTATTAAATCTACTACCTAGGAATTGTACTAAGCAAATATTATAATAACGTTTATCAATTTATCATTTATCCATTTAATTTTAAGGGTTGCAACAAATGAAATATTTTAAAGATAAATATATAGAGATTTTTGAAGTGTCTGCTTTCTTTTCTTTTTTCAATGGGCTATAGTTGATTTACAGTGTCTTCTTAAAACTGACTCACAAAAAAACTGAGTAACAAAGTAGCATAATGCTATGTTAATTCTGAAATACAGCATTATACCCATAAAAAATCCAATTACATAACAACACTATTGATTGATCACAGTTATGTTGCCATCGACTGCCTTGTAAAATCTATATTTGAAGTCATTAATAACTAAATGGACTGACTTATTACTTAATTCAAATTCAACCCACTTAGAGTTCTGATTTCCTTGATTTGCTTGTGGGTGTAGAATATTTGGTATCAGTTAACAAATCTATGTTGAAATGGATTTTAACTATCCCAATGTCAATTCATCAATCAAATAAGAATTAGAGATAGAAGATATATATATCAAAATGCTCCATTTGTTTTGACCTATTTGCCACTTTAAATGATTATGAACGTTGACAATATTCATCAGACAGAAGCACCGTTGTAATTCAAAATTTTAACAGTATAATGTCTAACTAAGGAATCTCTAACAGCATGAGTTCTCTGCCAGTTGCAGGATAACCAGAATTTTAATGACGGTTTCTACACAGCACTGTAGCAGTTGAGACATGACCCAAGTTAGCATTTCAATGGATCACAGGACTCCATGTAAAGCCACTAAACTTTAAATTGACGGAGACCATAAAACTAAATTTCTAGATAAATTGAACAAGACCTTCAAAAGACAACTGCTACAGAAAACAGTCAGGCTGCAGTGTTACTTTAATAGTCACACAGTGAAAAAGAAATCTTGCACAATGGCTGTTACTGACTTCTAAGAACTAAACTTGCCCCCATTTGCTACTCTTTTCAAAGATTTTTAAGTAATTATTACTTTTTCCCCTTTCAAGCTATTAATATGTTCTTAATTTTGTTAATAATACACGTAAACAAATAAAGGCCTAGAGGGACAGCCATCAAAATTAACAGTTATCTTTGGTTGCTGGAATAATTATTTTCTTCTTTACCTCTTTGTGTACGTTAGAGATTTTCTTCAATGAACATGTTCCTTTAAAAAGATACATCATATTTGAAATAGATTTTTTAAAATAAGGCTACTATTATTTATTAAACAGCCACATGCTTTTTAAAAACATAATGCTGTGTGTTCTTAAATTACAAGAAAGATCAACATTCTTAGGACAGGAATCGCCACAGGAGAAAATTAAATTTTGAAAGAGGAGGAAAACCAGATATGTGATTCAGGTAGAACGTTTATATTTAAATCCGTCAACACTGCAAAACAAACATTTTATAAACTTCCTCTAAGACAATGACTTTAATCAAGATGACTCAACTACTGATTTCAAGATTGGCACAATTGAGCAGTAAAAATTAAAAATACTTCCTTCCACTCTTCAGACACAACCTGATTTGAAACACAACACACACACACACTCACACACCAGACTGCTACTAAAATTCTGAGAGAGCAAGTCCCCAGATTGCCTTTTACACTAAAGCTCAAACAGTTGTCTGTCACTGCTCTTACAGTGAGTAATCCATGCAGCTGTAACTGTTTGAAATGCAGCTGTCTCGCTGGCATTCTCTCCCCACCCCCACTCATCCAGCATTTCTGTTCTTGCTACAATAATCTTACAGAGCATTTTACAGGAGGCTTAGCCCTGGCTGAGGGCACTCTACGGCATGACCGAGAGAACATGGAAACACGATTCATTAGACACGCCTGGAGTGATAACAATGGTGCTGCTTCTTGCTGCCTTTCATTTCCTACATCAGGCTGAGACTAATGCATTCTCGTTACACAACAAGCACATTTATAGACAGGAAAAAACTGTAATCACCTTTGATTAAGAGACAGCATATTTTTCCTATATGAGCCGCCAGCCATACTGACAGAATAATTATTTTTTTAACTGACAGGTTAAAATAGCAAATGTAGCAAAAATAACATCTGCCTGAGGGGGAGGGGAAGGGGAGGGGCTGGGAGGGGGAGGGGCTGGGGAGGGGAGGGGAGGGGGGAGGGGTTGGGGAGAGGAGATGACTACTATTGAAGACTTCGTACACGGAGGTTTCTTAGACGAGGCTCAGTGTCATATCCTTGAGACCTGGTGGGTACCTTGGCTTATATTTAAGCTACACCGTCTATGACAAATAGAACAGGCCCTTATCAAGCAATCTCATTCTATACATCTAATTCTTTACATGTAAAAATTACAGAATTTCTTTGGTCACTTCATGTGTAATTATTACTGACCTCCCTTCTTTCCACTTCTTTCACCATAGGACTACAGAATTCAACAGTAGTATTAATCCTCTTCTCTTTTTCCATTATCCTACTTTTACTACAAAATAATTTACCCTCTTTTACATAAAATGCTAGGCCAAAACAGAAAACCTGCTTCCTATTTAAAGAAAAACAGCAAAAAATGTAATTTTGATTAAAAACAGGAATATAGAATAATTATTTTATATCACCCAGCTTCCTCAATCGAACTCAAAGCACCCAACAAAGGTTTGAATTATAAATTTAAAAGACCTAATTTAAACTGAAAAAAGTCATAAGCCACATTATACTGACAACATGTAAAGTCAATTTTCTTAACAGGAATTTTGTTACTTCTCCATATACCCATACAATTGCAGTCTTTTGTGGGTTCATGTATGTATGTTGCTGGATTATTGTTTATGGGGAGTTTGATAGTTGACATAAAAAATATATTTATTAGCCAGGAATTGAAAGTTTATATGTTAAACCAAAATATTGGAAAGTATTTTTTTCAAGGTTAGCAGACTATATAAACATTTTTTAAAAGATGGTCAGTCTCTCTTTTAAGCTTTCTATAACACTACTCTATTTTACACCAAGAATGTGCTACAAAACTACCAAAACAATCTGTACATGTGAACATTTGTTAAAACAGTAAAGAACCAAAAGTGAGCAAATAATTGAAAAAGTCTGGTTCACAAAACTTTGAGTCCTAAAAATAGCCTTTTAAAAAAATTGTTATGTAGAGCAAATGAATTTTTGTAAAACAGCAAAATGCTTAAGCAATTTTTAGCTGTTGGATTTTAGAGTTTGCTGACCTGAGCTACCACACCAGGCTAGAAACTAGGAAATCTGCTGCCTATCTTTAATGTTTCTGTAAGAGGACCACTGACCCCTAATACGCATTTAAACAGAGTGTGTTTTGAAGAGAAGTCTGATGTGCACCACACTATGTTAGAATTACACATTTAAAAATTTTATCATCTGGCATAAAATAACATCTACTATAGAAGATAACATCTATACAATTTCTACTCTCTAAGTGCCCATCTTGCCTCCCTTATTTTGGTCTTTTTTACTGTAACAAAGCATGACTCCCCCCAAACTAATCAAATTACTTCCACAAGCTTTCCCGGACTGTTTTATGCTTGGAAAATACAAAATTAACCACCAATATCAAATATGTCACCACAAGCATTATTTTTAAAACTTCAGTATAAATGAATTCTTACTTTAATAAATAACTTGTTGGTTTACATATGAATTTCCATTATATTAACCCAGCTCTTAGAAGAATCTCATATCATTATTTTTCACTTTTATAAGATGGAATGTGTAATTCTCCCCTGAAGTCTTCAAAGTTAATTTATGCTTAAAAAAATTTTTTAAACAACCTATTAGAAAGCAATAAAAGCTTCTCAAAACTTTAAATTGAAACATATCCAGAAAGACATTGTCTTTATTCCAAAACTTCTGACATACTTTTAAACAGTTTCCAACTCATAAGCGAAAAAATTTAAAAATGACCTAAATATTCCAAAACTGCCAACATTTTTACTTCACATAGGTGTTTCAACACTAAAAGATTCCTTTGCAATAACACACTTCAATTATGAAATTTACAAGTGCTTTGGGAAATGAAGATCAGTTATTTACACAATGGTGTGAATGAGTTCAATCCTATTTTCTTTCTAAACTTGGCCAGAATGGCATTTTGATTGGAGGATGGGGCGACCCAGTAATTTTGGATAGGGCACAATCTGGAGCTGGGAAGGGATGAGTAGGTTCAATAACACAGAAGGCAGTGGTTTAGTCCCTGTGATCCTGGGAGCAGGATATCCTGTGAAAGAGCCCCAGCAAGTTTCTGGTCTTTTCCATCTCCACATTTAAAGTAGTATGGCTACAGTTTTATCCAGTTATAAATAATGGAGTTCTTCTGAGGGTTCGTTTGAAAACATAAATAAGTACAAAGAGTTTGTAAAGAGGACAGAACTTGCAAACCACCGGAAAAGGAAAAGGAGTAAATAGGACCAGAAACCCACAAAGCCTGGATCACTCCCTAGCACTAACACTCCCCGGCACCGCTGCTTCCTTCACAGTTATCTCCACCTTCCTTGAGATTCTTTCCAGCTTGGCAATTGCATGATTCTAACTATGTGCTCTAGAAGGTGGGAAAGCCTTCCAAGACAGATGGTGAGGACTTCAAATACAGAGTCAATTCCTACCCAATCCACTGGTTCTCATCACAAAACCCAGTACACAACTCAACACTAAAGTTAAGCATTACTGGTTAAATCAGTTTACATAGGCTAGCCTTAGAATCTATCCACCGGTTGGAACAGGTTTTTCATGGGGAAAAAAAATATGCATTTTCCAAATAATTAACTTATAAATGACCTTTTGGAAAACACGGTATTAATACTTACTTTGTCAACTGGTGTTTGTCCATGTTGAGTCTCCTTTCTAGTTTTTAAAACCAGCTATTAAAAATACAACAATTAAGTTACCTTAATAAGCATTTATTACTGAAAGGAAAAGGAGAGAGTTTTGATAGTGAAGAAGAAACTCAGGAAGCTTCTGGGGTGCCTGTAAAATTTCTCAGGAGCTATATATTAGATGTTTGTTGTACAATAATTCGTTTATTTTGAATGTAATTCTCTATCATAGCTCACAATTTTAAAGCTTGCTTCCAACTATGCTCCAGAAACAAAAAATATATATGGAATAATACAAGGTTAAAATTCAATTGTATATATACTATAATCACAACTTTTAAGATGCATGTTCAAGTATCTTGTAATGGAATAAACAAAAATTATAATAATTGCTATAAATTTTAAACTTAAGTACATGCATATAGTCCTTAAAATAACAGTGAAAACCCTCACTAAAATATGCATATATTCAAGGCAATATTATTCCTAGGAAGGGCTTAGCGAATCAAATGTTTATCAGATAATAAAGAAAATAGCCTAAAGACAAAATTCAGTAAACATGAAATAGATGTCGTTTGGACAAAACATATACTAACACTATGTAAAGATACTGTTTTACAATCCAGCTTCATGAAGAAGCAAAAGCTTCTAAACTACTCTCACTGCTTTCACTCTTAGCATCCTAAAGTCCATTCTCCATGAGAGAGCCAAGGTGATCTTTTCAAAACTTAAATCACACCATAGCATTCCTCTGCTTAAAACCCTACTCCAATGGCTTCACATGGCATTAATAATCTATTTAAGCGCCTTACCATGGCCTACAAAGTTCCATATGATCTCATCTCTAGCTACCTCTTCCATCTCCACTAGTTTACCAGTGTCAACAGCACTGACCTTCTATCTGTTTCTCCAACAAAGTGAGCTTGGAGGCTTTTGCCCTTACTTTTCCCTGTGTCTGCATGCCTGGATGGTTTCAAGTCTCAACCCAAATGTTGTTTCCTCCCAGAAGCTTTTGCTAACTAACCCCCTTAGCTAAATATAGTATCCCTGCCCTTTCCTAGTCACTCACTTTCTCATCATTTGCATTGTAGCCCATGACCATATGAAATTATTTGTTTATTTGTTTATCATCTGTCTTTTATGCACAGAAAAATGCCACTTCCATATGCACAAGGGGAATGTCAATACTTCTGTGCTTAGTATACCACACAGAACCTTCCACAAGGAAAAACACTGTGATCTCAAAAAAAATTAAAAACATTCAAAGTAGAACAAAAGGCAACCTACCACCCAAAGACAATTTAATGTTACTCAACTTTTCAGACAAGGGAATTATATATGATATGGTAGCATAGTATAGTATGAGCCTAAGGGTTTGGAAACTATGAAAACAGACACTTCCACAGAATGCTTAGCTTTTTTCCTATTGATGATTTAAGGAAAGTTGCATTCTCAGAGTTGTGATTTTATACGGTTTTCATGGAAACCAAATAGGGTCATAATTAAAGCATAAAAACATTTCTAGAGAAACAGTATAAATGAAAGATGCGATGAAAATAAGATCTTATTTGAACCTATGATCATTAGCAAGATTAGACTAATGTGAAGGATTCTTGATGGGAAAAAAATCAATTGAATTAGATTAAATTAAAGTGCTTTAAAATAATGACAATAAACTATCACAATTTAAAGCAGTTAATGTAAGGATGTGAGCCTATGAGTTTTGTGTGTTAAAATCAGCCAACTCTAAATTATAAAACTTCTATCCCAATAAGCAACATTTAGAAATGGAATTATTAACTTTTTGTCTTTCCTAGGCATAATTCATTCTAGTAATCAATTATAGATAGTTGTTATTAGTATTATTATTAATAAGGGCTCTTCACCACTATAAATTCACAATGTTCTCAAGTTTCTAATGACTATCAGTCACATTCATCAAATTTAGAACAACAAAATAAAGTTACACAATTATGGAGCAATATTAAATTGTTAAATTCATATTATATATTGATATAGCTGTATATAAATGTGTTACTTTTCCATTCTATAAGGTACAGTGAGCCAAAAGGCTCACTATAGTTATCTGAAGCCACATCTACAAAGGCCACGGGAACTTTCTATTTTCCCGGGGAGGGGGAGGGCAAAAAAAATTTTGTAAAAGAATATTGCAGGGCTTCCCTGCTGGCGCAGTGGTTGAGAGTCTGCCTGCCGATGCAGGGAACATGCGTTCGTGCCCCGGTCCGGGAAGATCCCAAATGCCGCGGAGCAGCTGGGCCTGTGAGCCATGGCCGCTGAGCCTGTGCGTCCGGAGCTTGTGCTCCGCAATGGGAGAGGCCACAACACAACAGTGAGAGGCCCGTGTACGGCAAAAAGAAAAAAAAAAAAAAAATTGCAGAATCATTTCTGTGTAAGTTTTAGCAATTTCATATGATTTTCTTCCTGGAACATCAGCTTCAATACCATTATTCTCAACTTATCTCTGGCTTATTCATGGACACCAAATTTTGTGATTCTCAAAAAAAAAGTTAACTGAATTTATTGTTTTTAATCAAAGTATAACTTGATCAATTTACCAACAGTAAATTCTCAATTTGAGAGACAATATTTAAAAGACATATTTTATCTATGAGGATAACCCAAATATTATACTTTGAGCTAGTTATTAAAAACCCCATTTTCAGCAGAGATGTTTAAAAATGAAGGTGAATAGAGAAGAAACCGTAACACAATGGCTCTTTTAAATTGACTAGACAACTATTCACTGTTCACATTCATTTTGTATCCTTCAGTCTGGAAAAAGTAAGGCCCCTTCTAACTTTCAATTAGTCATATGCTGTCCCATTTAATTTTTTCTCTAACTATTTTGCCCTTTTGAAGGTGAACTCAGATTAAGTCAAAAACATATAATACACAGACAGTAATTTGGGAGTGGATTTTTGCCTCCCCAAACCAGACATTATGCCTTGCCAAGGGAGAAACTGTATAAATAAGGCTATTCACAAGATAGGAAGCATCAGCACATGCCCATTTATCTTCAGGGTAGTCACTGAAACTTCAAAGCGCCATTACGCACAGTATCAATGCTTTTGTCTAAAAGA
Source organism: Delphinus delphis (assembly GCF_949987515.2). Taxonomy (NCBI): domain Eukaryota; kingdom Metazoa; phylum Chordata; class Mammalia; order Artiodactyla; family Delphinidae; genus Delphinus; species Delphinus delphis. The sequence goes on along the minus strand of NC_082695.1, from coordinate 12,706,810 downwards.
TCTCAGAAACTGTAAGTGATCTTGGTTTCATAAATATCTAAGACTTTCCAGGAAACAAACAGGTTTCTTAAGTTCACAAGAAACTGCCTAAACATTTCTTATTAGCAATGAAAGTCACAACCTCTTTCTTTGAAGGTGATTGATCATACTTGTATAAATTTAAGAAAAAAAATTTCTTGGCCACAATGAAATAACATAAAGATGTTTTATACTTGCTTTGCTTTAGTTCAGGTTAAAAACAACTATTTTTAAAATAAAACTCCAGATTGTGCAGTTTCAATTTTCCACTGCTCATTTTCTATGACAATCTGACCAAGAATTTCTCTGGTGAGGAGAGGAGATGATATTCTGAAACCTTTTTCTCAGAAAAATAAATATATTTGATAACATATCCAGTTTTTCTGTAAATACTAATGAAAAGGTAATGATAGCATAAACTGAAAGTTGGTTTTTAGAAATGAGCGAGTCAAGCTCATCTAAAGACCAGAAAGGACTTTCTGGAAAGACTGATAAGCATCTTGGAATCTCACTACATCTCTCACACACTGAGCCAATCTGCAGCCATTTCCCTCTGAGCCAATGCACTTGATGGGTGTGATAACAGATGGATCATTGTATCTGCCAACTTCCTGTGATGTACTGTATGGAGACTGATAATTTAGTGACTACAGAAGTCCTACAACAGACAATGCAAGCAATCCTGGCATTCAGTAAGTAACTGCATGCAGTCCTTTGACAGTCTGTAGGTTGAATATATGTGGATGATCATACAATGTAAGCTCTCTGCAAGTATCTATGCCACCTTGAAAACAGAAAGAAAGTAAACACTGGGCAAGCTAAGAACTAAATAGAAAAACAGGAAAGAACTTAAAGTAACATTTTTCACTTAAAAACATATGAAAAATATATATTGCTCAAAAAGTTATTAGAGTCTCATAACCAGGTTAGCTAGAAATACAAGTGTACATAGAAAAAACATCCATTGTGGGCCTGATTTTCACGTTTCACAACCTGGGTGATATAGACATTTTGTGTGAAATAATTCTTTGTTGTAGGGGGCTATCTTGTGCATTACAGGATGGTTAGCATCATCCCTGGCCTCTACCCATTAGATGGCAATGGCACCCTACCCCCAGTGGTAACAACCAAAAAATGTATCCAAACACTGCTAAATGTCCCCTGGGGGACAACACTACCACCCTTGTTAAGAACCACTGGAGAAGACAGTCTAGAATTGCACTCCTCTAATTCTAATGTGCATTTTGGAGGGGAGGGAGAGAGTATAAGGGGAGTATTTATTCATGGAAATTATACGCAAAATACTCAAACATAATCTATACAGAGTGGATCAGCTAAGTACATATTACTATGAAGAGGAAAGGCCATCTAAAGATTCAGTGGCAAAATTGTTCAACAGGTTGCAGAGGGAACTGGAAAGGCAACTTCCATCAACAAACATGAGAAGTGTGCTTGATTCTCTCTGCAAAACAGGAAAAAATTCATAGCTTTGCTATAACGCTGTATACAAATGATATTGATGATACTTCCATCACAAATTCTCATCAAATAAATTCTCCATTATGCTGGGCACTGATTTACATAATTGTCAACTTTAACAGATGCTTAGAGATGAAACTCTCTAGGTTTTATGTTCTGGTTTTTTTTTAAAAAAGTCATATTTATGCATATACATACAAATGTGTGTGTACGTAATATACTCAAAATCCCAATGTAGTCACATTTGAGAAATATGGGTACCAAATTAAGTATGACCATGTTATTTTACTTGCACATCTCTGGAACCTGACAAATGTACTCAAGTTATTCGGGAGAGGATTAGTTTGTCATTTTTGCAGCACCTCTAATGTAATGCTCTTCTTAAGTATAAAGCACAAAATCTCTTTTAAAATATTGTTTTAGGATACTACAAAATATTAGCACTTGGAGTAAATGTCCCATAATCAGATTAAGTATGCTATTTGCACCTGGAAATGTAGTTCTCTTTCTCCTCATTCTCTTTCTGCCTGTTCTTTTTGCAATTTTACTACTGGGCAAAAAAGGTGGATAAAGAGCGGAGGTGGGAAGAATAGACTAACTGGGGGAAATGCACTCAACATTACTTACTGCACAGTTGCAATTCTTTGATTAGGAAAAGTTAAAACTAGAAATTTTTGAAAACTATGAGTAAATTGGATTTACTGATGATAATATAGGCATAAAGAGAAGAATTCTTGGTAATCTGATAGAAGGACATGAATGAAGGGGAAAATTTTCCCCCAACTAGTAGAGGCCATTAGCAATACTGAACAAAATCAGAACCAATTTCTGGCAGGCCCCACAGATTTTCTTCTTCTTCTGAACTTCTCTGTGTTCTTCACTACACAAGCAGCCTTTATTTTCAAATTCTCAAAGTACATCCATAAAACATAGCACTTTACCCTGCAACACTCACCCTGCCAGTCAGCACTGCCTAGAAGTCCAATACTGGGCTTCCCTCTCCAAATGCAAAGGCTCAATCTAAGAGTAGAAACAGGAACTCCTAACAATCTGGGAACTCTGTAAGCATGGAGGAGAGCTAGATCCAGGATGACTATAGAGCTGGTACTACAACTCACGGTCTGCTCAAAAACTGGCCTCAACAGGCTTCAAGACCATGGTGACTAATTTGTGGCCTCTGGATATAGACAGGCCCTCAAGGCCATAGCTCACCCAGTTTGACAGTCTATTTTCCAAAGATGGCTGGCACAACATATTCCATTCTACATGTTCTTTTTACATTGTGATATTGTCACTCTTCCCATCAAGTAATAGGGAATATGTCACCTCCCCTGAATATAGATGACTCTTTGTGAGTGCCTCAACACACAAAATTTGGCCAAAGTGACAGTATGCCAGTCTCCAGGTTCAAACCTTCAGAAACTGGCAGTCTCCACGTCCTGCCTCTTGGAATGCTCATTTCTAGAATCCAACCACCTTGCTGTGAGGAAACCCAGTTCACATGGTGAGGCCACATGTGGTTGTTCTGGCTGTCTGAGCTCAGGTTCTAGCCAACAGCCAGCATCACTAGGCCAGCATCACTATGTGAGTAAAGACATCTCCAGAGAATATCAGGCCCCAGCCATAGAGTCACTCCAAGTCTTGGAGTCTTGCTAGGGGTCCTCAGACATCCTGGAGCACAAACTAGTAGTCCCTGTTGTATCTGAAGTTCTGACCCACAGAGTCCCTGGGCATAATAAAATAGCTGTTTTTTGTCACTAAGTAACTCATCCAGTGCAACCATCATCCTAGGAAGAGTAGATTCAAGATTCAGTACCTCATTCACAAAAACAGTCATTACGGTATTTCACACCAGTTTTGCAATAACATAATCTGGATGATTTATTGCTGGGTCACAAATCATTAAGGTCTAGGTGGTATACTGACAGTAAAAATGTTACATTTTAAAGGCACATGATTTCATTACCAAGCACAATATAAACAAAGATATAGAGATTCAGTGAAATGAAATAGTGAATTTGTAATTTACAGCATTATATTAATATAGGAAATTTCTATGAGAAATATTATGATGGAAACAGAATACTAGGATGGTATTCAGACAGATGAGTAAAGAAGCTGCCAGATAATTCTAGCACCCAGCCATTCAGGTGTCCTAGTTTTCCCAGCTGAGCCCTCAGACACCTTGATGCAAAGGCAAAACAGATCTACTATGCCCTGTCCAGATTATTAACCTAAAGAATCTGTGAGCATAAAAAATGGTTGCCATTTACCAAGTTTAGGGTGGTTTGTTACACAGCAATAGATAATTGGAGAAAATGATAAGGGGAAGATCACTACAAGGAGGTAGCAATTGTTCCAAGAGCTAATGCTATCAAGCCATGAGGATGTGAAGAAAAAGGTGTCCAAAAAGGGAGAACAGCAAGTACAAGTCCTAAAGCAGGAAGGAACTTGGAGGTACGAGATAAGTCAATCAGATGGCAAAGCCTAGATGATACAGTTTTGTACACCTTGATGAGCTATTCAGAAATTATCTTCGGTGTACAAGGAAGCCACTGTAATGTTTTAAAAGTAGGACAGTCTTTCAAAGATCCTTTTGGCAGCTGTGTTTCTTGATGTTAAATGAGGAAACTGAACTAAATGTCATGATTCCTTTAGGTCTACCATCCATACACTCAGTGTTTTTCAAATCTAGAACATCCTTAAGCTCTCCACAATACATTTACCTCGTATTTTCACTTATTTGGGTCATCAGAATGACCTCCTCATAACTGAATGCCACCACACAATTTCTGGGTGCATGCATTTACATGTGTGTTTCCCCCATGGAGGTGTAATGAGCAAAGAACACAGAGGAGAGAGAGAGAGAGAGAGAGAGAGAGAGAGAGAGAGAGAGAGAGAGAGAGACAGAGGGAGGGAGTGTATGTTGCATTCACACCACATGAGGGCAGAATGAAGCTCCAGTAAGCTACATAAAGGAAAGTTTTACAGCAGTTCCAACAGGAGGAAATGGCAGAACTGAGTCATCACACCATCCACAGAATAGGCAAGTCAAAATAACAGATCTCTTTCAAAGCAGACAGTACCAAACTCTTGCAGAAAGTTACATTCAAGTAAACATCAGGTAGCATAAAATACTGTTGTTACTCTGTTTTCATTGGTTAGTTTTGATAGTTACATTTAACCTGTAAAATTGCTTTATAGTTTTAAGTTTTATAATTATACATGCTATAATATAAGCATAAGGCATTTATTTCAAATTAGTGGTGTTTGTCTTTAATATCACAATATAATAAAATGCTGTCATATATATGAATATTATAAATCGGTGACTTTCACATCATATAGTATGACACATGTTATATGCACATTTTCATCAACATTTTATTTTCCTGAGTAAACTTAAGATCCCTACGTAATTATTTTAAATTAGCATAAACACAAGGTAACTGAGGTGAATCAACAGTAAATAAACAATAGTTATTTTGAAATAATTCTGTGTTTTAAAGAATAGTCTTCTCCTTCCAACTTGTCTTTACTTGACTAAATCTTTTTCATTCTTCAAAGTCTAACTTAAGTACCATCTCTCTACATGAACATCCCAGGCTACTCCAGCACAAGTTCTTTTCAGTACCTCTGAGCTCCCAGATAATGTCTACGCCATTCCTAGGCATGCTTCCTGACATTGTGCATTCTTGTCACTAAGATGGCTGATGATGAGATGACAATGGTGATGTAGGTGCTGTGATAACAATGGCAGCAGCTATCCTCTACTAAGTGATAATTTACATTCCAAGCAGAAAATTCACTCTCCATGATAATCTCGATCTTTTTTTTTTTAACTCTTTATTGAATTTGTTATAACACTGCTTCTGTTCTATGTTTTTGGTTTTTTTTGTTTTTGGGGGGTTTTTTTTTTGGCTGCAAGGCATGTGGGATCTCAGCTGCCCGACCAAGGATCAAACCCACACCCCGTGCATTGGAAGGCAAAGTTTTAACCACTGGACCACCAGGGAAGTTCCTCCATCTTACAGATAATTATGAAATTTTCTCAAGGCCACAAAAACTACTGGATGAGCTAGAATTCAAAAACTCTGATCTGTTTTGTAACACCAGTGTTAATCAAAGAATGGGCCTTTGAAATAACAGAATCACCGGGGTAAGTTAGACAGAAATTCTTAGGTACCCTAAATTACACTAAAATCTAGGGGAAATGATTTTGAGAATCTATTAACAAGCTTCCCAGGTACATTCCTATATACAATGAAGATTAAGAAACACACTGCACCTGAATAGCACTGGGTGCCTCCGTCTAGATTATATTTTTCAGGATATAAACAATCTTACATAGCTCTCCCTTGTCTAAAGAATACAGACAAAAATAAGCCATTATTTAAATTTTATAGTTTAAAAATATATAATATAAATTATATAAAATATAATCTATTATTAGATCTAATTACTCTACAAGATAAATTTTATAAAACGTAGTCCCCATTCTATAGGTATATACAGTCTACACTTAGAAAACAACGATAATTTCCATGTTTTCAAGGATTTTTTTTTTAAACATATAGGAGTCTGTTGGTGTTGTTAAGTATAAAGACTGGAGGGGTTGAGTACAGGAAAGGGAATGGATGGTAACGACATAGAAGGCTGATAGGGGAAAGACTATAAAGAAAGGGAAAGAACCAAAAACCTCTTGGGTGGTCCCTGTTGTCTGTCAACCCTCTATTCTGCAGGAGTAGCAAAGGCCAAGCTGGAATGCTCCTACAGCTACAGTGTCTTTTTACTTTTTCTATCTGGCTCTAGAGTTTTATGATTCAGTGAGGTGGGTGGTGAGTTAAACTGCTGTTTTCTATACCAAACATTTGTCTGTGGCCATCAGGATAAATCTGGGAAAGCTCAACTTAACACATGTCTGACCCTGGTCAAGTCATAATTCCTCAAAATACATCTGTAATATTGTGACCTACCAGAAGGTGTGAAAGGTGTGAAATTTTTATTCTGTAGTATTTTCTTTGTTCTGCTTTGTTTAACCAATGAATCTAAGGTACTACGTCCAAGGTGTTTTAAGACAACTAAAATCTCGGCCTTAGGACATTTTATTATACAAGAAAAAAGGAAAGAACCAGTATTTTCAAATCAAACCACCCTTAAATGCCTATTTTATTAGTAACTGCTGAAAATCAGAGCAATTAACACATTTAGTTAATAGAAGACGTCACAAAACCATAATATAGTTGAGAAACATTTCTGGATTCTCTGAATCTACAATGATTACCACCTTAGAGGTAACCAAGGGGTCAAGAAATAAGTGTGCTACATGCAATCCCTATCAAACTACCAATGACATTCTTCACAGAATTAGAACAAAAAAAATTTTTACAATTTGTATGGAAACACAAAAGACCCAAAATAGCCAAAGCAATTTTGAGAAAGAAAAACGGAGCTGGAGGAATCAGGCTCCCCGACTTCAAACTATACTACAAAGCTACAGTACTCAATACAGCATGGTACTGGCACAAAAACAGAAATATAGATCAATGGTACAGGATAGAAAGCCCAGAGATAAACCCACGCATGTATGATCACCTAATTTATGACAAAGGAGGCAAGAACATAAAATGGAGATAAGAAAGCCTCTTCAATAAGTGGTGCTTGGGACTTCCCTGGTGGCACAGTGGTTGAGAGTTCGCCTGCCGATGCAAGGGACACGGGTTCGTGCCCCCGGTCCGGGAAGATCCCACATGCCGCGGAGCAGCTGGGCCCGTGAGCCATGGGCGCTGAGCCTGCGCGTCCGGAGCCTGTGCTCCACAACAGGAGAGGCCACAACAGTGAGAGGCCCGCTTACCACAAAAAAAAAAAGTGGTGCTGGGAAAACTGGATAGCTACATGTAAAAGAATGAAATTAGAACACTATCTAACACCATACACAAAAATAAACTCCAAATGGATTAAAGACCTAAATGTAAGACCAGAGACTATAAAAGTCTTAGAGGAAAACACAGGAAAGACACTGTTTGACATAAACCACACCAAGATCTTTTTTGGCCCACCTCCTGCAGTAATGAAAATAAAAACAAAAATAAACAAATGGGACCTAACTAAACTTAAAAGCTTTTGCACAGAAAGGAAACCATAAATAAGAGGAAAAGATAACCTTCAGAATAGGAGAAAATATTTGCAAATGAAGCAACAAAGGATTAATCTCAAAAATATACAAACAGCTCAGGGAGCTCAATACCAAAACAAACAAACAACCCAATTAAAAAATGGGCGGGGGGGGGGGGGGGGTCATCCCTGGTGGCACAGTGGTTGAGGGTCTGCCTGCTAATGCAGGGGACGCGGGTTTGGGCCCTGGTCTGGGAGGATCCCATATGCCGCGGAGCAGCTGGGCCCGTGGCCACAGCTGCTGAGCCTGCATGTCTGGAGCCTGTGCTCCGCAACGGGAGAGGCCGCGATGGTGGGAGGCCCGCGCACCGCGGTGAGGAGTGGCCCCCACTTGCCACAACTGGGGAAGGCCCTCACACAGAAACGAAGACCCAACACAGCAAAAATAAATAAATTAATAAACTCCTACCCCCAACATCTAAAAAAAAGGGGGGGGGGGGGCGGAAGACCTAAACAGACATTTCTCTGAAGAAGACATACAGATGACCAAGAGGCACATGAAAAGATGCTCAACATCATTAATTATTAGAGAAATGCAAATCAAAACTACAGTGAGGTATCACCTCACCCCAGTCAGAATGGCCATCATCAAAAAATCTACAAACAATAAATGCTGGAGAGGGTGTGGAGAAAAGGGAACTATTTTGCATTGTTGGTGGGAAGTGATACAGCCACTATGGAGAAAGTATGGAGGCTCCTTAAAAAACTAAAAATAGAACTACCATATGACCCAGCAATCCCACTACTGGGCATATACCCTGAGAAAACCATAATTCAAAAGGACACATGTTCCCCAATGTTCACTGAAGCACTATTTACAATAGGCAGGACATGGAAACAACCTAAATGTCCAATGATAGATGAATGGATAAAGAAGATGTGGTACATACAGACAATGGAATATTACTCAGCCATAAAAAGGAACGAAATTGGGTCATTTGTAGAGATGTGGAAGGACCTAGGGTCTGTAATACAGAGTGAAGTAAGCCAGAAAGAGAAAAACAAATATCGTCTATTAACACATATATGTGAAATCTAGAAAAATGGTACAGATGAACCTATTTGTAGGGCAGGAATAGAGATGCAGATGTAGAGAACTGACATATGGACACAGGGTTGGGGGAAGGAGAGAGTGGGACAAATTGGCAGGTTATGTTTGACATAAATACACTACCATGTGTAAAACAGATAGCTAGTGGGAACCTGCTGTATAGCACAGGGAGCTCAGCTTGGTGCTCTGTGACAACCTAGATGGGTGGGACGGGGGTGGGTGGGTGAGAGGGAGGTCCAAGAAGGAGGGGATATAGGTATACATATAGCTGATTCACTTCACTGTACAGCAGAAACTAACACAACACTGTAAAGCAATTTTACTCCAATAAAAAAAAAAAAGGAAGGAAGTGTGCTATAGATGACACACTGAGCTTTCATGAGAAAAACAGAAATGCAATGATATGCCAATCCTTAACACTGCTTAACCAGAGGCCCTTTGAACCAAGAACATCATTGAGCATGTTTCTCAAATTTTAACTATGCCAACATTTCAAAGTTTGAAAAAAGGGAACTTTATATAGTGTCCTGATCACATAAACTAAAAGATAAATCACAAGGTGATTCATTGATGGACTGATGAAAACTTGGTAGGTTTTCCAAATATACTCAGCAGGAAATAATGAATCATAATGCAGATTCTCCTTTTTTTCAGAGACAGATATCACAGCCTCTAGAGAAAATACTGATTTTCAGCAGTTGGTATTATAATCCCACCATGGGGTCCCAGCTCATAAGAGAAATAGTTTGTCATATAAAGTCAAAGCTAAAATGTTTTGTTATATCTACCCCTTCTTTTTTTAAAGAAAAAAGATAAATGATTCTCCTACAAGTTACCATAACATGTTATTTTTTAAAATATCTTTCCCATCTGATTTTGAACTCCTTAAGGGTAGAGAATGTGTCTTTTATCTCCTTTGTTTCATGGAGTACACAGGACAAGGTAATATGCTTGCTGAGTATTCACTAGATGAATAGATGGATGTGAACTGTTCCAGTTTCCAAGGCAGATAGGACATTTAAAACAATTTTAAGTATACTTTATAACTCACCTAGGAACAAAATTATCTGGAAAGGAAATTTTGCATAAAATGAGCAAAAAGCATATCCCCCTCCCTTTTTCCAGCATGCGCTATCCTCCTTATCTTGCTATATACTTGTGTGTTTATTGTCTGTCTCCTCACCCCATCCCCTACTAGAATGTAAGCTTAATGAAGGCAAAGATTTGCATGCTTTATTTCAAGGTTATATTCCCAGTGCTCAGAAGATTCCCTGGGACACAGTAAACATTCAGTAAGTATCTGTCAAGTCCATCTTCAGGGTTCATTAATGGTGTTTTTATTTCTTCTAGCAACATCTTTAGAGCTCTGGCTTTATACCAACAAATGAGTAAGTCTTACAGACGTATATGCACATAATCAAAAATTATTTCATCCCTTACGAAATACTGCTATCTTTGAGTTGTAATATAGCAAGTACCTGGAGAAAGGCATGTTAAAGATAGCAAGCCATCACATCCTCATCTAATCACAAAAAAGGACCCAGAAAAGCAGACAACTACTAAAACTAGTGTAAAACCATAACCTTTAATAACAATTGGTCATCCCTCAGGTTAAATATCTCTCATGCAACAGCAAAAACCCGATTCAGCACTGACTTGGAAAATATCACATTACTAACACTATTCCTGTAACTTCTTAAGTTATTTCAGGGAGGTGTCTAACTAGCATTATTCCTATGCAGCAAGAAAAATGGCTAAAATGACAGTCATTACATTTTAATCTAATTACATTTTAAATGTCTACCTGCTTTGTTCAACTATAAGTTCCTGGTCTACAGGGTCTGTACCTGTTGCCCTGTTTGTCTCCATCAGTTGTTAATTACTTCATTATTTGTTTATTCAAAAAACAAAACAAAACAGAACAAAACAAAAACCTGTCTCCTGTCAATTAGAACACAATAATCATGAGGGCAGAGAGATGACAGAGCTGAGCACAACAAATAAATATTTGTTGAACTGAATTCAATACAGAGATCAAGATGCCAATAAAATTAATCTTCAATCTGCAACCTTATTTCTAGACAATTCAATTATCATATCAAAGATCCATACCAGGATCTAATAGGAAGGCAATTAAGTAAGCCTCAATCTGTTAACGTTCTGTTTCAAACCAATATTAAAGCTATGCATAACCAGTTATTGTAATTATATAAATGAAGGGCTATAAACATTAGGTGGCAGCAGCAGTACACTGTACTATAAACCTGAAATTGATTTTTTATATCCTCATATATAGAAATCTGATCCATAAATGGGGCTACATTTAAATAATCTCCCATATAAAATGTGCAAAAGGAACTGAAATACAATAATAAAACATAAAAATAACATTATCTCTTTGTATCCAGATTTTTCAAATTATTTCTTTAATAACTGAGCAATATCAAAAAGCACTGGCAATTTCCTATAAATGTATTAAAATTTTTGCTTTATACTGGCTCTCTCACAATCTACATCCAAGCAGCCAATTCCTACCTTCAAAATTATATCTACAATATGACCGCTTCTCACCATACCAACTGCAGTCCAAGCCACCATCAGCATTCACCTGGATCATTACAACAGCTTCCCCTGCTTCTGTGCTGTGCCCTCCCCATTCCAGCCCCACCCAGCCCCACCCAATCTACTCTCCGCAGGGTAGCTAGAGGGATCCTTTAAACAAGTTAAGTTAGGTCACCTCATTTACTCTGCTCAGAACCCTTCAATGACTTCCCAACTCAGAGGAAGGTCCTACTTTGTCTTCAATACCCTTTGTGAACTGCCCCCCACCACATGCACACCCTACCCCAACTTCACCCCCACTACTCTTCTCCAAGCTCACTCCACTCCAACCATATTCATCCTTCATCAAGTCAACAAGCACTCTCCACCTCAAAGGCCTTTGCATTTGCTGTCCTCTCTTCCTGGTATGCTCTTCTGACAGCCATCCAGTTTTTCCCACACATCTCCTTCAGGTCTCTGCTCAAATGCCACCTTAATCAGTGAGACTTTGTATGACCACTCTATTTAAAACAGCAACTGTATCCTAACTACTTCTGTTTTTCTCCATGATACTAATCGGGATCTGACACACTTTATATTTTGTGTTTACTTCTTTACCACCTCCTCTGGAACTTAAAAGCCACAATAACCAACATTTTAGTATGTTTTGGTCACTATTTGGTCCAGTGCCTTAAACAGTACCAGGAGGTAAGTAGTGGCAGTCAAATATTTGTCAGTAAATGACTCCTACTATCAAACAAGCATATAGCAATAATTTTACACCTGTTTCTTACTTAAGACATAAGACTGCATTAAAAGTTCAAGACTACTACTGGTTTATTCACTACTTTTAAGTTCAAGTATGCACAATTCGAGTGTATGTATAAAAATGAAGTGACTTTTTAAAATACATTTTAAAGCAATATGAACTTAAGTCAAATGTGTTACAGTGACTTAATATCTTAGCATTATATTTTTGTTAGAATATTTTTAAAATATATTGATAAGTTAGAATCATATTTTTTAAAAATAAGAACTATTGTTAGTGTCTTTAAATATCAGAATTGCATGTAGCCAAGTTCTTCAACTCAAATCAAACAGGTGAATTCAAAATTGCCTGCTATATTTTCTCGTGTCTACTGACAAGCTTTGTGGGTTCAGGCTCTGCTGGCTTCAGAGAGAGAAAGAATTACAGGTTTGCTCTCCACCAAATGACTCTATAATCGGTGCTGATTGCTTAATTCTGAACTACATCAGTAGCCAACCACTGATTATAAAATGCTTAGATTTAGTCTATTTTCTTTACTGTTTACATTCTGTAGAATAAACATTTGAGCAAGAGATAAAAAAGAACCTTAAGGGGCTTCCCTGGTGGCGCAGTGGTTGAGAGTCCGCCTGCCGATGCAGGGGACACAGGTTTGTGCCCCGGTCTGGGAGGATCCCACATGCCGCGGAGCGGCTGGGCCCGTGAGCCATGGCCGCTGAGCCTGTGTGTCTGGAGCCTGTGCTCCGTAACGGGAGAGGCCGCAACAGTGAGAGGCCCGCGTACCATAAAAAAAAGAACCTTAAGGAATCTTCAAAACATAGTACACCTTTAAAACTCTCACATGTCCTTTGTCAGGATGATCAATATTATAGCTAACCTCCTAAAAAAGTGACTTTGAAAGCATCTAAACACATATGTGAAAGAGCCATCACTGTCACTTAACTGTAATATGTGGCAATTGTTTTTTTTCCACATAAGCACACTTGTACATGTTCCAAAGAAAAGGTTATAAAATTGCTTGGGAAAGGTTCTTGTCTTCGTTTTGCTTTGTATTGTTTGGTTGTTGTTCAGAGTAGGGAGAGGGGAGAGGAAGGGTAACAGAGTATGAAGAGAAATTTTAGAATTTAACGAATGTGGAATATTTTTCTTGTTCCTTCGGTGTCATACTAAACAAGGCCATGTGCTACTTTGCCACAGCAATGTACACAGGAAACTATCATGCCACATCTTATGCACATAACAAATAAATACAACACAAAATTATTTCTTGGGCACAAGTTAACTACAAAGAAACTTTGATGACCAGAGCCATGTAAACTTAGATATAGCCTTGTTTCCTGAAAGTTGGCTTAGAAAGATCTCAATTACAAATGGGTTGTGCTCCGAACTTTCGTTTGTAAATCACTAACTTGGAATCCAAAACTTTGTTCTCTCATGGGAGCAATGTTAAAAAAATATGGCCATTAGGCTTCCAGCTTGTCCACAACAGCTGATACTACCTTAATTTACACTTCCTCTTAAGAGTTAACTCACCTCCATTACTCTTCTCTGGGATCCCTTTCTTCTAAAAGGTTTTAATTAAATTGTGTATTAATTGACTTTTGTGGTCTAAGCTAGGTATCACCACCATGCTTCCTATATATTGCTATGAAAACAAGCAAACTGCAGGGCAAGGCAAAAAAAGAAGAGTAACTGAGAATACTTTCTGTTCTTCATGTCTCTGGAGAGGCCTAGACCCAGATGAGTTGTTCATGTTCGTCAATGGGATAGATTAAAGTTACAAATCCTAAACTATGTAAATTGAGTATACAAAACGTACTTTCAAGCAAAAAGAAAATCACAGTAATTTGTACCTTTATAAAATTAGGTTATAGATTGGCTAAAAGAGACCACATACATACCCCTCCTTAAAATTCCCAATTATTTAGCCAATGCACAGAACTTAATAAAAGCCAGGTGGCTAGACAGAGCCACAGAATAGGTACATATGCAGCTTATCTTTGTTTGGCTTTTCCTTTGCCCCTGGGTTCCACATGCCACACACTAGCAAGGGTCCTGACTGAAATGAGAAATTCTTGCTATTCCACTGTCCCAAAGGCTTAACTCACCATTTGGAAGTACTCACACCATGATTCCATTTAAAGCAATGTTTGAAAATAAGCTTGCCTGATTCCTAAATCAAACTTAGCAGCAACAAGGCCACATCCTCATCTAGGGTGAGAAAGCAAAGTTGGTGCCCAAGTATTCCCGAAAATTCCCCTATCTCCTGCCCTCCACTGTTCCAAACAGCTTGGCTCCCCTACTGTCCAACCCTAAGTAAGACTGATTTCAGATAGCTTTTCTAAAATTCTGGGTGATTTTGACACTGACATATCTGAGGATCTTTGTCCCAAATCTATTTTCCCACCAAAAAAATTTTTTTTTCCTTTAATGAGAGAGCCTACCCCAAAACATGGAACTTTTGCTCAAAGCATTCTTAATATAAATTCTGCATGCTAATGGTTAATCAATTTGGCTAATATAACTAAAGGCTCACGTACTGTACTTTTCACTATGAATTCATAGCCACTATGAATGTACATTCTCTAAAACTCCAACAACTTCATGGAGAGACTTTTAAAGGATTAACTGAGATAATATCTAAAGGTACCTAAAACAGCGTCTCCAGCAGAGAGTAAATGTTCCTTAAAAGATTATGGTAGTCTGTGCACATAAGCAGTCTGATTGCTGTATGCTAATACATCTAACGGATTTAATTATTTGCTATCTAATAATCAACATCTATGCTACACTGCTTTCAAGTTGCACTTCACAGCATCGCTACAGTGTTTCTGCCGTATGGTTGCTCCACTTAATTCACCCCATACCACTTACAAAGGTAATTACACGTGTCTGTGTATCCAACAAAATCACACTGCAGGGCAAATGACTCTGTTGTCAGGACACTAACTTCATATTATGACTCCATTACCTTCACATAGCCATTTAAATAAAACTGGCTTATCAAAATCATCTCCTTCTGATCAACAAATTATTATCCATCTGATACCAAATAGGGCAGCCAAACTTCTAGAAGACAAAGTGCTCTTTGGAGGAGATGGAGGGAAGTTTACTTCTTCTATAGCTCCTGGTATATTGTTTGACAAGGCAATGCTAACGTCAACCAAACCAATGACAGGTCTAAATGGCAGATAAAAATTTTCAATTTTTTCTGACACTTAACCTCTATGCACATCAGTATGTTTCCTCTAAGAGTTACTTATCATAGGCTGAAAAACAACTTGGGATGGATTTCCTAGAGCTGAGTCCCAGGGTAGTTGGATGCTTGGCCTAGCTCATCTTTAAAGGTCCCTTCCAGTCCTGAGAT
This sequence comes from Delphinus delphis, assembly GCF_949987515.2. Classification (NCBI taxonomy): domain Eukaryota; kingdom Metazoa; phylum Chordata; class Mammalia; order Artiodactyla; family Delphinidae; genus Delphinus; species Delphinus delphis. The sequence goes on along the minus strand of NC_082695.1, from coordinate 12,691,414 downwards.
TTTATATTCTCTCCTACTCCTTTACGGTTTTCAAAGTAAATAGCATATAGTAGTTCCTGAGGAACTGTTTCAGGTACTTTATCAATTAGTCTCAGCCTAATGAGGGAAAATTTTAAAAATCCCCCGCACAATAATAACATGTTTGAATAGCATGTTCCAGGTTCTCTGCAATATCTAAACAAATCAACAAATAAGAAAAATTGAATCCTTTCCTTTTTGTGACAAGAAATGTTCAAAAATTGTGCTAGCAATACAATTACAAGTGACCCTTGAATAACGCAGGTTAGCAGCAACGACCCTTGGTGCAGTGGAAAATCTGCTTCTATCTGCATCCAGAGTTCCACATTCCTGCATTTCACCAACAGTGCATTGTGCAGTACTGTAGTATATACTATTGGACCTGTGGAGTTCAAACCCATGTTGTTCAAGGATCAAATGTACTTTAAATTTTGATAAAATCCTCTAAGTGGCCCCAACTCAAGAAGAGTGGCAATGGTACAGACCAAAATATCAAATATATGTCTATTACAACAAAGACAAATACCTCTCAAATATTTGTGGTGTGCCTTTTATGTGCAAGACGGTATTACTGGAGCTACAACAATAATTATACCACTGGGCCCATGCCCTCAGAGACGACGAGATATATATCCATTTAACTAATATTCAACAAATATATATATATATATATATATATATATATGAGTGTGGTTTTTTTTGGCTACGCAGCATGAGGGACCTTAGTTCCCTGACCAGGGATTGAACCCATGTCCCCTGCAGTGGAAGCACGGAGTCCTAACCATTGGACCACCAGGGAATTCCTGCAACAAATATTTATTTTGCAAAATTTAGGCTTATTTAGACAGCTTGCACTGGTGGGGGGCGGGGGGAAGGAGAGTGCTAATCCATGTATCCACTGTCAGGTTCTGGCAAAAATGAAAAAAATGTAGTCAATCAAAAACTTACGAGAGGGCTTCCCTGGTGGCACAGTGGTTGGGAGTCCGCCTGCCGATGCAGGGGACATGGGTTCTTGCCCCGGTCCAGGAAGATCCCACATGCCGCGGACTGGCTGGGTCCCTAAGCCATGGCCGCTAAGCCTGCACGTCCGGAGCCTGTGCTCCGCAATGGGAGAGGCCACAACAGTGAGAGGCCCGCGTACCGCAAAAAAACAAAACAAAACAAAACAAAACAAACAAAAACAAAACAACAAAAAAAACTTACGAGAAATAGCTTTTTTGCTTTTCCTATTACAAATGTAAGGAACAGCCATGTTTCTGAAGCCCTGATATCACTTATTCCACATACTAAAATACAGCACCTTACTTCCATATACTTGTCTAATTTAACAATATTATATTGGATCTATGCATCTAGTTTTCTTCATGGCCTGGGTATACTGCTGACCTTGAAACTTAAGAGAAATACCAGATAGTTTATCTTATAGGACTATTCACATCATGAATAATTCTTATCAGTAGCAATAAAATATAAAACAGAATTGTTTTACTGTTACTGCTATCCTTGCTGGATACAACCACTGTAAAAGGTATGGGAAAATATGTCCACACCTATAAACATTCCTGTAGACAACAGAGCAATTTCTGGCTTAACAGCAACCTGAAGAAGGCAATCTGGCACTGACAAATCTGCCACAGAAATCTTGATAGCAAGTTATTATTAATACCCTAATGATGGTAACAAAATTTCTCCCTCACTGTATATGAGGATCACCCTTGTTACTCTGGCACTGAAATAATAGCAACAAAATCAGAGAATGCCCGTGGGAGTGGGGGATGGGGGTGGGATTTGAGGCTAAGATGAGCATAGAAACGCATAAAGATTTAGTCTTGCCCTACAAATTGGGAGAACAGGTTATATAGGACAGCCTTTATAGGATGAAAAAGAACGAAATTTTCTTTTCCGATTTTTTTTTTAGTCTAATCAGATAAAGACTCAGGTGACAGATGCAAAATCCAAACCTTATTATAAGAATAAAATTCGAAACTTAAACGCTAAAGATTTCTTTCTAGGCTTTAAAATAACTCATCCTTAGTATACCAAACTATAATTTTGTTACCTTACAGGTAGAATGATGTGGACTTACACTTCATACAAAGTTTTCAAGTGCTTTTATACAGGGAGCATGGTTTTTTTTTTTTTTTGGTTTGGTTTTTGGGTTTTTTTTGGCTGCGTTGGGTCTTCGTTGCTGCGCGCGGGCTTTCTCTAGTTGTGGCGAGTGGGGGCTACTTTTCGTTGTGGTGCGCAGGCTTCTCATCCCGGTGGCTTCTGTTGTTGCGGAGCACAGGCTCTAGGCACATGGGCTCAGTGGTTGTGGCTCGCGGGCTTAGTTGCTCCACGACATGTGGGATCTTCCCCAACCAGGGATCGAACCCATCCTGCACTGGCAGGTGGATTCTTTTTTGTGTGTGTGTGTGGTGACCGGGGCATGAACCAGTGTCCCCTGCATCGGAAGGCGGACTCTCAACCACTGCGCCACCAGGGAAGCCCTGGCAGGCGGATTCTTAACCACTGCGCCACCAGGGAAGTCTGAGAGCATGTGTTAAAAATTTTGTGATCATGAAAAGTAAGTTATAAATAAAAATGACTCCTTAATCTAAGAAACTACCCTATTAATATTATTGGTGTTGGATAACAGGAAATTGTTAAATATACTGCTAAAAGATGAATTTTTTTCAAGCTGCTAGGAGTGATTTAGTGTTAAAGTCACTTGTTTACAATCATTCATGCATACATATACACACATGTTCATTTATTTAATTACATGAAAGTTCAGGTGGGGAAGAAAAAAGTATTAAAGAAATTCAACTATTTCCTGAATTTCTCACTCTACCAGTACTCAAGTGTCCTCTCTACAATTATATTTTGTTTTTTAAAAAGAACAAATATTAAATGTACTTTTGTGGAGCTATGCAATATCTTACATTAAAATTATTTGTGTAATTGTTGTTGGTGAAACTTTATAAATGTGGATTATATTTCTCTCGTGCCTGCAAAGTGAAGAGAGCTAGTGCAGGTAGCTCAAAAAACGAAAAAGAGGGAATAAAGTCTAAAATAAATTGTATGTCAATAGCAAAAATGTACTTTATATAGTAACCGCCTAGAGATAAAATCAGCAAAGTGATGTGTTCAGTTTTCAATCTATACCAGAAATTTGTTTGCTTGTTTTATGTATACCCACTAACCCGCTTTCCATTTTTAAGCTAAAACTACCCTGCTTTCAAAAATAAATAAATAAAAGTAGCTTATTTTGATTCTGTTATCTTGGAGAGAGGAGAGTAAAAGGAAGGGGAAGTACTGGAATTCAGGGTACTTTCTGGAGAATGCCAGCCTTGCATTGAGGGGGAGGGGGACTGGATACAGTGTCCATCTATTCAATCAATACTGACCCTTTCAAATTTTTCACTTGTCTTCAGTTTCCCAACTAAATTTGTTCCTCATTACTGCCTTTGATTCACTCTTCTCACCACTTCTCAGGCTGTCTTATACACAGCTCTGATCATGCAACTTCCTTGTTCAAAAAATTTCACTGCCTAAATAGAGTCCAATGATCTCAGAATTGCACTTTTCTTGCCCCACCTATTTGTCTTTTCTTCCTTCTGTCTATACATTCCCAACCACTAACCGTTCTCCATTTTACGTTGATCATACCCTATATTCATGCCTTCGCTCATATACTATAGTATAGTGACTATACCATGTACCTGTAATAGGTTACCCAGCTTCTGTCTCTGCCTACTACTATGCCATGTTTTTCATACAATTTTCCTCATATAACTCCAAATGGAATTAATTTCTCTCTTTCATGACTTCTCAAGGCATTCTTATATTACAGACCTGCTCACATCTTGTCATACACTATAATCAGCTATGTAAAATAAGTCTTACACCCCAATAGATTATAAGCTTATCAAAAGGAACTGCCTAGAATTCAGCAATCACTTCCTATTTTTAAATATACCCAACAACCCTAAAAAAGAATTCCACATCTTAGTCAATAAATGTTAGATTCACCTGTGATTCTGTGAAACATGCTTCCATGTTTTCTCTTTTTATTCTCATCTGACAGACAGAGCTAGCTTCATAAAGAAGATGCCAGGCTCTGTCCAAAAACTCAAATGGCTTGTGACTGAACAAGAAAGCAACTTGAAGATTGATATCTGGTATTTTTGACAGAAGTTTCTCACAGTTTATCTAAATGCCAATCCTCCACCAATGCTTAATCAGACCTTGAAGAGCAGGTAATAATTGGAATAAGGCAACAGGGAGATGAAGGAGAGATGGGAGAACGGAGATGACCCAAGCAGAGGAAACAACATGAATAAAGGCACAGAGAGAATTGGCATTGAGAATGGTTTGGCTAGAGAAGAAATGAGTGGAAAATGTTAGGTTCCTTTCAGATGCCCCCACAGAGCCTGGAACTCGTTGGCAATGACATATATTTGGTAAATTAATGATAAAATGACGTTCAAGGAAAAGGGGCTGGGGGTGGGGGGAGGGAGAAGAAAGGGAAAGACAGACAGAAGGAGAGGGACAGAGAGGTATGACATTTCTTTCATTTTGGCCTCTGATAGATAATTCCATAGTGACATAAATGGATACACTCATTTCCCTCATACTGAATCATGTACAAAAAAAAAATCCTTAAGTATATACATTTAATAAATGCACACATGGAGAGATTTAGCTGTCAAAAGAATGGCTCTAACTGTAAAAATCTTTCGAAGACCTAATTGGAATCAGAGCTGACGTAGAGATCGCTGCTATACCAGTATGGCCCTAAGCCAAACCTCCTGTTCTGGCTGACCATGCAGACTGTGTCATTGGACATTAACTTCACATAACATGCAACAAGCCACCAAGTATCTAGTCCTCTTGTGTCTGCCTAAGGCCAGATTCTACCTTCACTTACAGTAGAGTAGATTACCAACATACTCAAAATATTACAACAAAGTCTTGGAAAGAAATCCAAGAAGACCAAAAAAAAGTCATTTCTGCTCTTCTTATTAACATCTAGATATTGTCATCATTTAGTAAACCAAATTTCTATAATTAGTAAGATGAGAAAGCCTTAATTCACCAGGCTGGCATTCCAAATCTCCCAAGGATCCATCCTGGTCTCATCGTCTATTGCTCCCTTGAATGCACCTCTATTCTCCAGCTCAATTCCACTGGCTGCTCCCTGAAGGAGCTCCACTGACACTCAGAATCATCTGTTATTTCTCTGACCCTCCCATAGAACTCAAGTACACTGCTCTTACATCTGGCATTTCCTAACTTTTACGGTTATCTGTATAGGATTCTAAAGCTGGGAAGATAGTGAAAACTTACCTTATTAATGGGTACTCTAGAATAATGCAAAAAATACAAGCTTTGGAATTAGATAGATCTTGATTTGAAACCCAGATCTGCTGATTCTTGGTTGTATAGTCCTAGGCAGGCCATTTATTTCTCTCAATCTAAGTTTCTTTTTCTGTAAATGCAATCTATACTATATCAGTACCAGTTATTCAAAGAATTAGAGCTAGTGTATGTAAAGCATCTGGCACTACACCAGGCACATAGTAAGACCTAATACATGGTAGTTATTATTGTCATTCAGCATTGTATACCCCTCCACTCAACTCCCCACAGGTCCATCACATCACCTTACTATTAAAAAAAAAGAAAGAAAGAGAGAGAAAACTAAAATGACAGAGAAGAAACTGGGCCCACAATTTAAATTTCATCTTAACCAGGCTTGCTGCCACCAGAATCACTTGTGTGTGGGGGGGGTGCTGTTTAGTTATAACATTGTTATTCAAAAGAAATATATATAAGAGGTCTTCATGAAGAAGCCAGTTTTTACATATAATTGGTTAAGAGATCAGAGATGTCTTAAGTTACTACAGAAATGTCAGAACTGTTAAATGCTTTAAGCGAAAATGTTTCATCACATTCTATCTTTAAATTGCTTCTTCGATGAAAAAGAAAATTATTTTAAAAGGTATCATGAAGAGACTCCATTAGCAAGGGGTTAGGACAGAGATGTAACAATAAATATATACAGTGGAATTCCTTTCTTGCACTGATTTTGGAATAAAACAGTGAAACTATATTATACACTGCCTGTAGGAAAATGTGGATGTGATGCATCCCATGGAGTAGCTGAACCTGAGCAACAGGAAGCCAATTACAACAGACCTAACTGCAGGAACAGATCTACAGCAAGTTTCGGAAAACCAGAATTAACCATAATGTCAGAAAGTAAAATGCCTTCTGCCCACAACAGCTATAGAAACGGTGCAAACCAATGTATGTTGATTGTTAACATTCCCAAAGGTGATGGTAAGTACAAAAACACAGGGAAGCAAAAGGTAATGTAGGTCTTTTAGAAAGACATTTCCTAAATCTAAAAATTAGGTATTTCCTAAATTTGAAAGACAGTAAAATACATTAACACTCAACTTCTATTCCCTATGCTTTCTCACCTCTATACTTCTGTTTATCTTCTTCAGTTTGTCCAAGATGCCTGAATGCCAAACTCTGCTTGTCTGGACCACTCAAATACCATCTCTTCCTGCCCCCCGCCCTCCCTTCACAATCTCTTCAGCATTTTCACTTACCCTGACTTGTAGTACTTTCATGCTCCATATTATATGGAAACGTCTTTTGTTTCATTCCCCCAATGGATTACAAACTCACTGTCGACAGAATGTTCTTATAAAGCCCCAAAAGAATTGTGAAAGAGTAAATATTCAGTAAATGTTTGCTGAATGAAAGGGAAGTAACAAGTAATTTTTGCAAAGTCTGAAATTATTTTTAGCATAATTATGTTCTAGCATAATTGTATTACTGTTCCATACCTAAACAAACTTTAATAGCAACAATGGTCCATGTCCTGCTAACTTACAGGAGGTAATAAAAAGATAGTATTTTGTGGATTTTTTGGGGGTGTGTGGAAATAGGTGATTAAAGTATCAAATTTTGTCTGCAGTTAAAGTTGCTTCAAATTCCAGCACATGTCTACTACTCAAAGAATGCAAGCCACGATTTAGTAACATTTTATACAACACCTTGGGGGCTTCCTACACACTTGCCCTCCGCTCCCCACTTCCTTTGCACCCGGGCCTCAGAAAGCAAAAGGGGATCGTGGGTAAGAATTTGGAGTCACAAGACCCAGTCTTTGCAAAAATCCAATGGTATGGGGAAACAGGAGCAGGATGGGGGGAGAGCTGTTCAACAATCAAAAACAAATCTAAGAGAAATAACTAAATGAAATGTGTGAACAGTGCAGTGTGGTTATAAGAATACAACCTTTTTTAAAAAAGAATTATAATGAAATAATTTATAGAACTTGTTTTAAAACTTCCAAGAAAAAAATGATGAAGCAAATATGGCAAAACAGCATTAACTTTTAAATAGAGGTGAAATGTATGTGAGGTATTCAGTAAAATATTCTATCTAGCTTTTCATATATTTCAAATTTTTCATAATAAAATTTAAAAAGAATAAAAAACTTGAAAAAAATATTGAGCTGTGAGACGTGAATTCCAGTCCCAGCTAGGGCAGGTACTGATGGACACAGACAAGTAAACTAAACCTCTGTGAGTCTTAGTTCTTCATTTGTTAAAAAATGACAATCATACAATGCTCAGATTAAATACAGATTAATACAAAGCTTCCAGGATTAAATCAGTATGTAACATAATGAGGGTGGTGACATCACACAGTAATTACACCATATGTGTTAGCTATTATTACTACTATTCCTGCTGGAAGGTGGAATAACCTGGTTAAACAGTTGTATTTTCCCACTATATACAGAACTTACTGCTGATGGCAGAGGGGGTACCTAGAGGAAAAGATCAAACCCCTTTCTCTGGTCCAGTATTTGTAAAGAAATTACGGAGGCAGCTAAAAGCCACAAAATAAAACAAAGGAAGAAGCTAAAGTGCCACCTCCATCAGCAAGAGAATGCAGAGCTTACTTTTGTGACTGACAGCTGCCACAAATCCCCACTGCCACGACCTCCACCTCCACAAACAAGTAACAGAGAACTGGAAGCAATCAAGTTTTTTTAACAGCAAGAATGTGATCTGTCAACCACAAAAATCAGTTGTTACTTGTACAATAAAGAATTAAAGGTAAGAGTTGTGTACACTTAAAGGCTGAGAGCAAGTTAAATTCACTCTCTGACAAGAAATGATCATCAGTATTCCAATGGCACCTGCACACGGGAAGCAAATGATTTATCTTCTCTCAAAAGAAACAGACCAGACACATCTGCTTCTACTTCAACCCATTCCCCTTACTGCAGAAAATTTTTGTAACCGAACAGAAAAACCTTCTAACTTAAATATGCAAAGACTATATACTTAGCTTAATTCTTCCTTTTGTGCTTAGAATATATTTGCCCACGAGCAGGCTGAAGACTTACACCATAGCCTCACAGGTTCTTCCCTTCCCCAAACTGACAACATTCAGATAAAAAGGAAACAACCCCTTCATTAAAAATAGAAAATAGAAAACACCCTAATACATATCAATGTCAGTGAAAGGAAAACTAATGAATAGTAGACATAACAGCAACAAGAAGAAAAGTCATTACTGCCTGGAGCACTGTTCTTGTGGCAGTAGCAGAAATAGTGATGATATTCACATTAACAGCTTATGCTTAGTCTTCTATGAACTAAGTGCTGTGCTAAGTGATTTCCATGTGTTAACTCATATAATCCTTGAATTCAATGAACTATTATGACTCTAATTCCCCACTTTGCAAATGAAGAAAATTAAATTTAGTAGTTTGCCAAAGGTCATACAGCTAGCATCCAGGAGAGATGGGACTTGAACCTGAGTCTAACGCCAAAGCCCATGCTGTTAATTACTGAACTTCACAGCCTCTCAAGAGTGGATCCCTACAGCTTCCATAAGCCTGGAGCTACGACTCTGTTATTGCCAAGGCCAATTAGGGGCACTGACAATGATAAACCACAATCATCTTGCCACCTCCCAATTAAAAAAAAAAAAAATGTTAAAAGCGAATTCTAGTAAGTATACTTTTTAAAAGTTCTACTGTTTTTTTAGAATTAGTTCCATGCAAGGCACTTATTTTTCCCACATTGTGAGTTCAAACTCATCTTATTCAGAAACTTCTGTTTACAATGATTCGTTCTCTCAGGGTTTCAGACAATTAAAGCGTTAATGTACTTAAGAATGGAAATTTTGTGCCAATGATTCAGAGAGGCACTAGTAATTCAATAAAATAACATGTAAAGTACATGTTAGCATAACATAACACACTCAACTTTTACTTTTTAAAACCTATTAAAAGAGACAGATATTTAATCCCACCCACAGAAAATACTCAAATTTTAAAAGTAATATTAAAAAAATACTCTTTATAATATAAAAATTTAAAAATACTTTTTCAGGCTCTGAATACTTCCAAATTCCATATTTATTTTAAATTAATAAAATTTAATAAAGGAAAGCCAATAAGGTAGATAAAGGAAATATACCACAGTTCAGTCACAATATGTGCATTTCATATTTGCTCATGAAAAATGCTCACAGCCTGAAGTAGGACAGGCCTTTTGATCTGAGCGTATTAGGGCAGTGCTGGGGTTCACTTAACTGTTGGGAGTAGCATTTTGCCAAACACTGTCTTAAATAAGTGTCTGGTTCATACTTATCTATAACCAAGATTTAAAAAACAAACTTGAAACTGTTGACATATTAGGTATTCTTTACTGATTCTATTCATAGAATTTTTTTGTCCTCCAAAACACAAAAACATAAATATACTGATTCTTGTTTCCAAGTATTCATTCTTTCATTTTAATAATCAAAGATATGTAAGCATACCCATCAATTTTTGACTATATACTATATATTTTAATGATTAAAAAGCAAGGTAGTAAGTAGAATTTAAAATACTATTTCCATTACTGTATATACAAATTTATACTCCAATTAATTTTTTACTCAACTCAGTAGAGGAAAAATGTCTGCACATCAATTATTTCCATGTTTCTACAAACAATTCACTCTAGAACGTTTTTTTGTTTCTTTTTTTGTTTTTTGGGTTTTTTTTGGCGGTACGTGGGCCTCTCACTGCTGTGGCTTCTCCCGTTGCAGAGCGCAGGCTCAGCGGCCATGGCTCACGGGCCCAGACGCTCCGCGGCATGTGGGATCCTCCCGGACCGGGCACGAACCCGTGTCCCCTGCATCGGCAGGCAGACTCTCAACCACTGCGCCACCAGGGAAGCCCTTTAGAATGTTTTTTTCTTAAACCTTTTATTCAGCCTAAGAATTTTTCTTAATTCTTTTATTGTAAACAATTGTCATGATTTTATTTCTCAAAAAAAAAAATAAGTGAAATCTCTTAAGTCTGTATTACTATTAGCAATATGTTAAGGTTCGAGTACACTGACTTCAGTTTTAGTTTTGCAATGGTCCTAAATATCTCTCCAACTGTATGATCAACATTCTCCAGCAAAAATAAGTTATAACTCATAACTTTTCACTGAAGTATATACTATACATAACACGAGTACATCCATTAAGATGCCATTTTTTACTCCAAATTAACTAATGAAAGAACACTGAATTAAACGCGGCAAACGATAAATGCGAAGCATATCCAATGCCTAAGAAAAAGCTTTAATAGTCCAAAATTAAGTTCAGTACATCTGAGGGGAGAAAAGTGATGTTCATTCCAAATCAAACATCAGTGGTAAGTTAAGGAACAGATGCTGCACCCTGCAAGTCAGGTTTCCAAGTACCAACCTCCCCCTTATCCCACCAACATCAAAGCATCAAAAGTATAAACAACAATTATAGGTGTATGTATGCAGAAGCAATAGGTAAAGTTAAGTCAGATTTGGTGTTATTTAAACCAATGCATGATATTAACTCTGAGAATCTGAAAGAAAGAGAAATAGAGAGTATATGACTCACCTAACAGAGTACGTTCATAAAAGATTCAGTACTTGCAAATACAAGGAAACACAACACCAACAAAACGGCAGACATAAATTAGAGATGAAATGGAGTAAGGAGAAGAGATAAGGAACCAAAATTACTGCTCATGTGACTAGCATTTTGATAATGTTGATAATGGTTAAAAGATATTGGATATTATCTCATTTATTAATTTCTATAACCCTATGAGGTAAATACCATTAATATCCCCATATTACAGATGAGGACACATAAAGCTAAAGTAATGTTTCCAAAGTCACATGGCTAGTGAGTGGTTCATTTGGCTTTAAATGTTTTTCTATTCTGTAACAAACCCAGAAATTTAGAACAAATGGGTTTCTGTCAACCATCAAACAACAGTTCTTAACATCTTATTTCTCTCTGGAAACCAAAAAACACATTCAATTTCACCTTCCTTCAACAACAACAACACAACCCACAACCACAACTTTCTAGGAAAGGATTTTCTTTATTGAGTTTTAAGTTTTAAAAGAAGGGCAACATTAAGAGTTGAAGATCTACAGTATTCAGTTTCTTAAAAAATAATAAATAAATGAATTCTCTTTCCTGCATCATTGAATACAATAGGGTCATAGTAGGGGCTCTGAGATTTTATGTCCAACAAATGAAGGTCCCAATCTAAAGCTTATGTAGACATTACAAAAACCGTTTCAATGATAAGCGTTTATTTTAGTACTGGCTGTCTGCCCAGAGAATACCAGAATACGTTTTAACGAAGTGGACAGAAAACAAAATGGGATAGATTTGAACTCCACTTTAAATCTACTAAGGTCTACATAACACCACAATTTCCTCTCATTACTTTTACATATAATTAGACTTGGGAAGTGAATAGGTAATTTTTTTACATCCAGTAATTCATATCTGATCACTTTAACTTACAGTTCACATTCTTATATATTTTAAAGTTATATTTCAATTGAATTTTGGAGATTTAAGGAAAAAAGCACTAAACCACCAAAACTGATATCTTGTTTTGTAAGGTAACATCTGTGAAAAGGATATAATATTAAAAGAACATACATGGGTTTATTTAACTGTCTGGAAAGAATTAGAAAGGTTGCACTGTGTTTGTGAATACATATAAATATATAAAGTTATCTATAGATCATATGTGCAGCATCTATACATTCAATTCCATAACAGCTTCTCTTGCTTTTTAAATTAAATCTTGAACTTTATGCTAACCAGTTCTCAAGAGGAAAGAATTATAAATGTGCAACATCCTGTTCTTTATTTCAAAGTGTCAGTGTGAAATAATAAAGGGCTAATGTGGTCCTAACGATTACTGTACATTTCATTAAAATTTCATCTTTGTCCCATTTAAGGACTCACTACATGCTTCTGGCCATATGGAGTCAGTTATGCAGACCCTGTGATTTCTTCTCCATAAACATTACTTCACTACTTGCACAGCAACAAAAATAACATAAACTAAGAAATAATTTATACCATTTTTATAGCTGAGTTTTCCAATGATTCCCTTACAATTCAAATCATCAACATATCATCAGGTCAAATTTCATTACAATGAAATCAAGAGAAATTTCAAATTTTTCACAAAGGAATATAGAAGTCCCAAATAAGTATTCATTAACTTATAGTTTTAAAAACAATGATTTTAAGCAACTGTTATGATGTATATGAATATACATTTCAATGCTACTGAATGAAACAACCTTGTCAACATGAAACAGTTAATATGAACCATGAAAGCATCACAGTAGTGACCAACTCTTATTCTTCCAAAGGTCTGTAAGCACTGCAATAGCCACCCCAGAAGCACTATGGTATAGCAGGAAACAGCAAGAGCAAAGCGATGGGAACCAAGATCCCCCTCTCCTACTACTTGCTATGGAACTGGACAAGTCACTTAGCCCCCTGGGCCTTGGCTCTCATCTGTAGGAGGAAACTGAACTAGAAATTTAGTTTGCAGACTTTTAAAGGAGAATCCTGGCTACAATTATGCCCCCAGAATAAAACAGATAAAAGTAGACCTGCACTGAACTCTCTCCAGCAGCAACTCCTGAAGCGGTACAGAGCAAGCACCTAGGGCCTCAGTAGAGTGCAACCAGAAATCTGGGGGTTTGAAAATACTTATTACTACTCAAACAGCTGCCAGCACTTAACTCCCAGATGTTATGTACTGAGATTAAATTAACACAATCACAATGCACTGCCACTCCCAAAAATATCAATCAGAAACTGGATAAAGCAATTACATGTAATAAATATTTACTGAATTATCTACCAGGCACTAGATCTTGAGGATTAATGGCAAATAAGACATAGTCCCTCCCCTAAAATGAGCCTCCCTTAAAAAGCTACAGGAGACACAGGTACAACCAATTACAATGCAAACAAACAAAAGCTATTGTGGGAGTAGCAGAAAATGCTACTAAGACACATAGGAGGGGCAGCTTATTCAAATTGGAGGTGTCAGGAAAGGCTTGCCAGAAAAAATTACATGTAAGCTAACAAATGAAATACATACTGAAGATATATATGCCATATATGTCATAAATTACAGTGTTCTAACTTGAGTGAATTCACTCACTTTTCTAACCACTCCTCGCAAGTCTCCCCCTTACTCCCCACACATTCTAACCTACTCATTTTTTTTTTTTAAATAAAGTTCTTTTATTTATTTATTTTTGGCTGCGTTGGGTCTTCGTTGCTGTGTACAGGCTTTCTCTAGCTGCAGCAAGCGGGGGCTACTCTTCGTTGCAGTGCACGGGCTTCTCATTGCAGTGGCTTCTCGTTGCAGAACAAGGGCTACAGGCACGCGGGCTTCAGTAGTTGTGGCACGTGGGCTCAGCAGTTGTGGCTTGCAGCTCTATAGCACAGCCTCAGTAGTTGTGGCACACAGGCTTAGCTGCTGCGCAGCATGTGGGATCTTACTGGACCAGGGCTCGAACCCATGTCCCCTGCATTGGCAGGCAGATTCTTAACCACCATGCCACCAGGGAAGCCCCTAACCTACTCATTTTTATTCTACTGTTCTCAGTAATACTGACAATGGGTATGTCCACGTGAGTATCTCATTTAAGAAAAATAATATGCTTTCAAGAGTGAGCACTATATGGAAATATCCACATGGGTGTGAGTTAATACCAGAGGGCTACAGAGGAGTAAGGCTGCATGGTTATTGATATAAACTTTATCCATGCATTTCTACTGAGGGTAAGGGCTACTTTATGCTCAGTATATTCTTAAGGTCCAAAGATATTTTAAATGTTTCAATGTTGTCACATGTCTCAACCCAACAGAGAAATTAATTGTTTTGAGAAGATCTGAGGATATATATATATTAACTATATTAACTATATATAAACTATATACATTACATATTAACTATATATATATAATATATATATATTAACTATGAGATTTCTTCAGAACCAATAAAATTTTATGTCTCCAAATAACCCTATGATGGAAGTAGTATACTTTGATTAATTTGCTATTTTTTTTTTTTTTTTGGCGGTACGCAGGCCTCTCACTGTTGTGGCCTCTCCCGTTGCGGAGCACAGGCTCCGGACACGCAGGCTCAGCGGCCATGGCTCACGGGCCCAGCCGCTCCGCGGCATGTGGGATCCTCCCGGACCGGGGCACGAACCCGTGTCCCCTGCATCGGCAGGCGGACTCTCAACCACTGCGCCACAAGGGAAGCCCTAATTTGCTATCATGACCTTCAATTTTTATATTTAATTCCTTATAAATTATAGTTTGGGGGCAAGTGATTTTTACCCATTTTTCTCTTTTACTACATCTTAACATTTTAGTTGATGAAAAAATTCAAGTTCAACTGGCCATTAAAGTCCTACTAAATCAAGACATTTTCAATGCAAAATACAACATTTTACAACTCTCAAATAGTAACAAATATGAACAAAGCTGCTTAATATACTTGGGGAGAAACAGAAACCCACAAAGCTTTAGGTATAATAGAAGACAACCAAAGCAGGTATTTACTTAAAATCAATAAGCTTATTACCATATCACCCTTAATAATGAAAAATATATATCAAGTCCAAGATACTCATTAACTACACCTCTCTTTATATAATAAAAATTTGTAAATAACTGCATTGTACATAAGATGAATAATTTTTAAATGTACACGGAAAGGGTTTTTAAAAGATTCATAGTAAAGGTCTTCTAAATAGAAAAGTACACACATATCACACATAATATCTGTTTAGAGATAAATTAACCTGAAATTGAGTTTTTAAAAATTTTATAAAACAGACTAATATAAACTGACTTTCCAGTAATATTTTCAAATTGCTAAGCCTTTTATAGTAATCAAACTCACAATAATGTATTTTCAATGCTCTAATATCAAAAGAACAAAATAATGATTTTTTTAAATCACTGAATGCATCACATGACAAAAGAAGTAAAACTGAAAATCTTGAGGAAAGGGGGAAAACACATTAAGTTGCAAAGGCAAGATGGCCTATGTAATATTTATCATAAAATCTTACATCTTTAAAAAAATACAGGTCCACTCACAGATTCATAAGTTATACTGGGTTCAAATGCTGTGGGTTTGCTTACCCCACAGGTACTTACTTGCTGCTCTTCAAGCATAATCTCTGATCCTATCCATGTCATTCTTTTCCCATCAGTACTGTGTGCCAAGGCACTGTGAACGTGCGCATCAAGAAAAAAAAATTAAATCGTTCCTCCCCATAGTTTTACCTTTATTACTTCAGATTGCCATAAAAAAGTATTCAACACTCTCAGATCATTCACTCATAAGCTGAACCCACCTGTCTATAAACAAGTCAATTTACTCAACCAAAATCTTATGTATACAAAAGAAAAAAATCCAACAACAAAAAGGAGACTTAGGGCTTCCCTGGTGGCGCAGTGGTTGCGAGTCCGCCTGACGATGCAGGGGACGTGGGTTCGTGCCCCAGTCCGGGAGGATGCCACATGCCGCGAAGCGGCTGGGCCCGTGAGCCATGGCCACTGGGCCAGCGCGTATGGAGCCTGTGCTCCGCAACGGGAGAGGCCACAGCAGTGAGAGGCCCGCGTACAGGAAACAAACAAAAAAAAGGAGACTTAGGGGACTTCCCGAGTGGCACAGTGGTTAAGAATCTGCCTGCCAATGCAGGGGCAAGGGTTCGATCCCTGGTCTGGGAAGTGCCCACATGCCAAGCAACTAAGCCCGTGAGCCACAACTACTGACCCGGTGCTCTAGAGCCCGTGAGCCACAACTACTGAGCCTGCGCGCCACAGCTACCGAAGGCCACACACCTAGAGCCCATGCTCCGCAACAAGAGAAGCCACCGCAATGAAAAGCGTGCGCACCGCAACTAAGATAGCCCCCGCTCACTACAACTAAAGAAAGCCCATGCACAGCAACAAAGACCCAAGCAGCCAAAAATAAATTAAATAAATAAATTTATTAAAAAAACAAAAAGGAGACTTAGGAACAGAGCAATAAAATATGAAGGAGAAACACTTATTGTTTATTTAAAACAGAAGCTGTGGGCTTCCCTGGTGGCGCAGTGGTTGAGAGTCCGCCTGCCGATGCAGGGGACACGGATTCATGGCCCGGTCCTGGAAGATCCCACATGCCGCGGAGCGGCTGGGCCCGTGAGCCATGGCCGCTGAGCCTGCGCGTCCGGAGCCTGTGCTCCGCAACAGCAGAGGCCACAACAGTGAGAGGCCCGCGTACCGAAAAAAAAAAAATAATAATAATAATAAAATAAATAAAAATAAAGTAAAACAGAAGCAGCTGCAAGGAACCTCTTCTGTAATGAGTCCCTACATTTTTTTTTAACAGCTTTATTGGAGTATAATTGCTTTACAATGGTATGTTAGTTTCTGCTTTATAACAAAGTGAATCAGTTATACATATACACATGTTCCCATCTCTCTTCCCTCTTGCGTCTCCCTCCCTCCCACCCTCCCTATCCCACCCCTCTAGGTGGTCACAAAGCACCGAGCTGATCTCCCTGTGCTATGCGTCTACTTCCCACTAGCTATCTATTTTACATTTGGTAGTGTATATATGTCCATGCCACTCTCTCACTTTGTCACAGCTTACCCTTCCCCCTCCCCATATCCTCAAGTCCATTCTCTAGTAGGTCTGTTTCTTTATTCCCGTCTTGCCCCTAGGTTCTTCATGAACTTTTTTTTTTCTTAGATTCCATATATATGTGTTAGCATACGGTATTTGTTTTTCTCTTTCTGACTTACTTCACTCTGTATGACAGACTCTAGGTCCATCCACCTCACTACAAATACCTCAATTTTGTTTCTTTTATGGCTGAGTAATATTCCATTGTATATATGTGCCACATCTTCTTTATCCATTTATCCGACGATGGCCACTTAGGTTTCTTCCATGTCCTGGCTATTGTAAATAGAGCTGCAATGAACATTTTGGTACATGATTCTTTTTGAATTATGGTTTTCTCAGGGTATATGCCCAGTAGTGGGATTGCTGGGTCGTATGGTAGTTCTACTTTTAGTTTTTTAAGGAACCTCCATACTGTTCTCCATAGTGGCTGTATCAATTTACATTCCCACCAACAGTGCAAGAGGGTTCCCTTTTCTCCACACCCTCTCCAGCATTTATTGTTTGTACTGTATTGTTTGTACTTTTTGATGATGGCCGTTCTGACTGGTGTGAGATGATATCTCATTGTAGTTTTGATTTGCATTTCTCTAATGATTAATGATGTTGAGCATTCTTTCATGTGTTTGTTGGCAATCTGTATATCTTCTTTGGAGAAATGTTTATTTAGGTCTTCTGCCCATTTTTGGATTGGGTTGTTTGTTTTTTTGTTATTGTTTGTTTTTTGTTATTGTTTTTTTGCATGAGCTGCTTGTAAATCTTGGAGATTAATCCTTTGTCAGCTGCTTCATTTGCAAATATTTTCTCCTATTCTGAGGGTTGTCTTTTGGTCTTGTTTATGGTTTTCTTTGCTGTGCAAAAGCTTTGAAGTTTCATTAGGTCCCATTTGTTTATTTTTGTTTTTATTTCCATTTCTCTAGGAGGTGAGTCCCTAAATTTTAAAACACACACTTTGAACAGACGGCTATTTGGCTAAAAAGGCTTCAGGCATTATCTCCCACTCTCACATCTGCCAAAGAAGAGGACACTAGTTTTCTGCTACAGCTTCAGTATAGATATCACTGACAATATTACACACAGGACCACAGATTAATGATAAATAACTGCTACCTACCATAATTTACATCTGTAAGAGTGTTGCTAGTTTCAACGACAAAGCAAGGGATTGAAAAAAAAAAAACAACTCAGAAAGTAAAGCAACTTCCTGAAGGGTATAAAATGGTTTACAGAAAAGAATATATTTTAATTCACTGTTAAAATAAAAAGATACTAGAAATTGTTGGCAAGAAAAGATTAATATGATTTTTTTATACATAAAAGAATCCCCTGGGACTTTCCCTGGTGGCACAGTGGTTAAGAATCCGCCTGCCAATTCAGGGGACACGGGTTCGAGCCGTGGTCCGGGAAGATCCCACATGCCGCAGAGCAACTAGGCCTGTGCACCACAACTACTGAGCCAGCGCTCTAGAGCCCGTGAGCCACAACTACTGAAGCACGTGCGCCTAGACCCCATGCTCTGCAACATGAGAAGCCATCGCAATAAGAAGCCCGCGCACCGCAACAAAGAGTAGCCCCCCTCGCCACAACTAGAGAAAGCCCGCGCGCAGCAACGAAGACGCAACACAGCCAAAAATAAATAAATATTATTTTTTTTAAATGGATCCCCTAAATGAAGGCAGATTAAACAACTGATTTCTTTTTAAATTGGGAAGATGCAGATTAGATGCAAGCCTGTTAAGGATGTAATACTTTACTATAAAAGTGTCATAATCAACAGCCCAGCACATATTACGTGTAACATTCATTTTTCCTTGTTAGAGTTATATTGACTTAACGTGGAGGTTTAATTTTTCCGCATAATATTTACACTTCTAAAAATCTCATTCCCTAAGTAAAGGCCATCACAAGTACTTCTTTTATGTAGAGGTCACTATGAAGTGTCAAGAGATCAATTCACCATATTACGTGTATTCCCTTATGACACAATTTACTAGAGAGACCCGAATACACAATGTCAAATAGTAACCATTTAAACTTAGCTACCTCAAAAAAGACGGCGCTACTGTCATGTAGATATCCCATTGTGTTCTTTCCTCACCTAGATTTTTATTTTCTTGACTTCCTTATTCATTATTGCTTCATTGTTAACATTTCCTTTTGATGTGTATTGATCACGCTAATAGCTATAATACTGCTTTTTGTGCCTGAAACGGACTGTATTTTATAAAAATTCATATGAACTGACAAACAAGTTTGTTTAATGATGTCTATTCAAAGGAAGAACATTTTCTAAGACATTTTCACATTTAAAACACTCAAGATAAAATATATGTTAGATTTTTTTTTAAAAGCGTAACTTAGAGAATCTTTTAACACTTTATAACAAATTTACCACATGTAATTTTCATAGACCACCTAAGGCGTACCAAGTCTATCACCAACACCTGTTAAGCCAACCTAATCTTGTGCTACCCACCTGTCAGGAGTATAAAATAAAGAGCCTTATGTGACTGTAGTTCTCGAAGTTCAAAATGAAGAAATTGTTATTCCTATATATAAAATCCTAAATGTGACAAAGATTTAACTAAATTAGTCATGAGAACAAATAAGAGTACTAAACAGAAGGAACACACTTCTTTAACTGCTAGAATAGTGCCTGGTGCTTAATAAACATTTTCTAAGTGAATGAACAAATAAATGGCACAAATCTTTGTGACGAGAAGCTATTAGGCTCCTTCCCCACTTCTTCCCTGGACTCTAACCAGAAGGAAGGTGAGAAAACTAAACCTGTCTTACATAGCCTACAGAATCCAACTAATTCTACATGTACAACTATTTAATCCTGCCAGATACTTCTTGGAAGTCTCCCTGTTTTATAAACTACCATGATCCGAGATGCAAACTAAAATTAGAATCTTCTTCTTCAACACTCCTGAAAAGACAGTCTTCTGTTTAAACAATTCCAACAATGACTGTATGAGGGAGGAAAAAACAAGTGCCAGGCATATAATATAGACACTGAAATACTTCTTGAAAGAACATGATCCAAAATGGAAACCCTCCAGATGCTACAGACAGGGTCAGGGTGGGGAAAAAAACACCCTATGAAATGAAAGCCAATAAGAAGCATAAGCTGCCTAAAGGAGTCTTCAAAATGTGACAGAACTAAGTTGTCTGGTGAGTCAAATCAAAATGATCAGACTCTGGCCTTAGAAAAACATTACTAAAGCGTTAATATTATATACAATTGTTACAATTGTTACACTGAATCAATTATGAGACAATGGGGCTTTGGGGAATATACATTTTTTAACGAATTTAAGGGCTTCCCTGGTGGCACAGTGGTCAAGAATCCACCTGCCAATGCAGGGGACACGGGTTCGAGCCCTGGTCCGGGAAGATCCCACATGCAACGACGCAACTAAGCCCGTGTGCCACAGCTACTGAGCCTGTGCTCTAGAGCCCACGAGCCACAACTACTGAGCCTGCGTGCCACAACTACTGAAGCCTGCGCGCCTAGAGCCCGTGCTCCGCAACAAGAGAAGCCACCGCAATGAGAAGCCTGCACACTGCAACAAAGAGTAGCCCCTGCTCACCGCAGGTAGAGAAAGCCCGCACACAGTAACAAAGACCCAATACAGCCATAAATTAATTAATTAAAATTTTAAAAAAAGAGTAATTTAAAAGGAGTTTGTCCAGGGGTTTCCCTGGTGGCACAGTGGTTGAGAGCCTGCCTGCCAATGCAGGGGACACGGGTTCGAGCCCTGGTATGGGAGGATCCCACATGCCGCAGAGCAACTGGGTCCGTGAGCCACAACTACTGAGCCTGCATGTCTGGAGCTCGTGCTCCGCAACAAGAGAGGCCACGACATTGAGAGGCCCGCGCACCGCGATGAAAGGTGGCCCCCGCTCGCTGCAACTAGAGAAAGCCCTCGCACAGGAACGAAGACCCAACACAGCCAAAAATAAATTAATTAATTAAAAAAAACGAAAAAACAAAACACTCACTCATTTAAAAAAAAAAAAAAAAAGGAGTTTGTCCGAAGCAGAAGCAATGGTAAACATACAGACACTAGACAGCAGAGCGGAGCTCACTACTGTGGAGCACGAACACAGTATCAGGTTTCTCATAATCCAAGTAAAATGTCCCAGAAACATATCCAATTCCTTTGACCCCATGTTTGCCAAGCAACCCTTTAACACTGCTAGTTTAGTTTCCCAGGTACCAAGACACCATGAAAAAGAGATGTTGGAGAGCAACGAGGTTTCCTAATAAGTCCACTGTCAATTAACTAACAAGTTAATTGACTAAACCAACTTCTTTCTGAAAGTGTCTCAGGTACGCTTTTATGTATGCCTTAATAGAATATAACTAGATTGTCAATCTGCTTCTAAATGCAATACGTTTTAATATGTTGTCTTGGTTAAAGTTTACAAAGAAAATTTACCTCTACACAAACAGGTACCTGGAAAAGACAGGAGCATTTTTATAACCCTTTCAGTTAACTGTGGTTACTATACCAAAGCTGATAAATGGTAGTTTCCAAAACATTAGTAGAATCTAAACACCTGTATCAATGAACTTTCCATAGTCTGTCACATTAAAATCCAACAGTTTGTCTTGCCCTCTGAATGGACCTTTTACCCATGCAAGATTTTGTAATATCATGCATTGATTGTTTGGAAGATACTCGTTCTGAGTTATGCAGATCTTCTATATGCTGACACATTTTACCTTACAATATAAAAATAAATCACATTTATTGTTATCACCAATGATCTCATCAGAAAAATCTTTAAGTATTAGGAACTTAACAACACACAGCAGCTGATACAAGTTTTTATTTTGGCTGCACTGGGTCTTCATTGCTGCGCTTGGGTTTTCTCCAGTTGTGTCGAGCGGGCGCTACTCTTCGTTGTGGTGCGCGGGCTTCTCACTGCGGTGGCCTCCCTCGTTGCGGAGCACAGGCTCTAGGTGCATGGGCCTCAGGAGTTGCGGCACGCGGGCTCAGTAGTTGTGGCACACGGACTTAGTTGCTCCGTGGCATGTGGGATCTTCCCACACCAGGGATCGAACCTGTGTCCCCTGCACTGACAGGCGGACTCTCAACCACTGCGCCACCAGGGAAGTCCCTGATACAAGTTTTTAAAACCATAATTTTCACATTAAATCATGAATTTTATCATAAGCAACAAATACTGTCGGTCTTCCTTGACAAGCTCACTTCAAGTTCATTTTAGAGAAAATATCTGCACCTAAATCTGAGAAACTATAGTTTGTCAGTTGTTCTTTGAAAACCAAAAAAGTGGCTGGTTTAACACAACACTCAGATAATTGCACAAATGCTTTCCCTTGAGCTAACCACCATATGCAGCAGAAGTGCTTTATGTATGTTTATACTTGCTAGTTTCTCTCACAGAATATTAAAAAGACACGTACTCAAGGGCAAGATTTAATAAAATTAATAATTTTTACATCTTGATCAATGACACTCTTAAATATAAGGTATTGTCTTCTGTGAATGTGTGACAGTGAAGAATAATACAATCACTACTACAGTTTGATGTCTCTGCCTTGATTCATACTGAGGTACCAGCAGTTTTACCCACCATTGCTTTTGCACCATCAGTGCAAATGTCAACACAGTGAAAAAGGCAAATACTATAAAAACTGTTTTCAGTCCCTGAAAAGAGTCTAAAGGACTCCCTCTCACCCCTGTGACTGCAGACCATACTTGAAACTGATGGATTATATATCAACTTCTAAGGTTTCTTGAGCGAGCATCTAAAAAACATCCACTGGAAAGCCTTGTTAGAAATAGCCAAATGGCTTCTCTCCCAGAAATTTCTTTTAGCTGCAAAGATAGAAGCTCCCTACCTAGTGAGACAATGGATTTATATAGACCTCTAATAATTCTTATACCGAGCTAATCTGTAGTCCTGTAATTTACATCCACTTCTTATAGAATAACACAAAATAAGTTTCTGCCTACAGTGGAGACTATTTTATAGGTCTCCAAAAGACCAATATTTTTATTTTCCTCTCTAGGCTAAATATATCATTGTTATAACCATTCCCCATACATCATGGTCCCCAGATTTAGCCCCATCCCAACCACCCTTTCTGTCCTGTCATGGCTCCAGTTTTCAAAGTCCTTCTGTAAAATGAAGCTTTCTAAAATGAGCATCTAATTCCAGACATCTCTGATGAAGATAGAGAGCAGTGAAACTATTAAAGTACCCTGATCTGGACACAATGCTTATACCAAGACAGCCTATTAACTTCATTAGTCACACACCAAAACAGCAACAAGCTTTTTTTCACTCACAATACTGTTAAGCCCCATCTCCTCCTACTATACCTGCCAATCTGTGTTTTTAAAACGTCAATGCAGGGCTTCACCTTTATCCTTATTACATTTTACTCTATCGATCAGATACACAGACCAAAGGTAATCTTTTGAAAATTCTCAACTTTATTATTATTTTTTAAATCGGCTTTAAGTGGATTTTACAAATATGACTTCTTTCTCATTATCCAAGACTTGTCCTGTTTTTGTTTCTAAATCAACAAGTGGTGAATAAGACAAAACCACAGGCAAAGCCCAGTGACATCAAACTGTGGAGTCTCCTTCTGGGCCACAAAAAACTCAATCAAGACCCACTTGGGTGTAAGTCCCCCTAACACATACCCCTAAATTTCATAGAAGTTAAAAGTCTGTACAACTGCTTACCTCTAAGTCAATGACTCTAGAAAAGGACCGAAAAGCTCCTTTCTAAAATCAAAGACTCACATGTTTTCAGATGTAAAAAATTCAGTCAGATACCAGCATGTGAGTTCCTCCCTTCAGCTTCAAAGAGAAAGGTCATAGCAAAGTGTTATTGTATTATTTCAGGTAGCCAGTTATGTCACTACCAAAGAGATCCTTTTTGCCATAAATCCTAGACTAATAAACATTATCTGAAAGAACATCTTCCAGTTTCTATGCTCTAGAAACGAGAAACCTCCTGTTTTCTGTAAATGGCCACAGAAAATGAAAATACATTTTATAGAATTTAGGCCATTTTCTACTCCCTACTAGCTGCTTTATCTGGAATGCTAAGCATCTACCCCCAAAGCTACAAAGCATACTAAAAAGGTTTGAAGTCAAAAATTCCTAGAGCCCTAGCTTCACCACCTTAAAACTGGGTGACCGTGAGCCTTCACTTTGCATCTGTGTAACCCTGAATCTGTCCATTTATTGGAACCTCAGCAGACTCAGAAAATTTCATACATCATAGCGTAACTGTAAAGAATAATAACTGAGATAACAAACATGAAGATGCCTCATAAACTGTCTAGCATAAAGGCAAGTTCTCAATATACATGAGTTTCCATCCTTCTTGCCACAGTATCTTCCAAGGAGTAAGCATTCCCGCATTACAACATTGTGATTCCTTCCAACCCACTTAAGGTAAAAACCAAGTATTATTCTGAGTTCCCACAGAAGACAAAAGCTGTCACTCCCAGTCCAAGAGATAACAGGTTTCATACAGAGCATTACAGATTGAGATAAAATTGATCAGAAAATAGGCCCTGCTCATCTTTGGATATAGGTGCATGGCACACTAGAAGAGGGAGGAAGGAAGGAAGGAAGGAAGGAAGGGAGGGAGGGAGGGAGGGAGGGAGGGAAAAGAAAAGAAAAGAAAAGAAGAAAGGAAAGGAAAGGAAAGGAAAGGAAAGGAAAGGAAAGGAAAGGGAAAGGAAAGGGAAAGGGGAAGGAAAGAGGGAAGGAAAGAGGGAAGGAAAGAGGGAAGGAAAGAGGGAAGGAAAAAGGGAAGGAAAAAGGGAAGGAAAAAGGGAAGGAAAAAGGGAAGGGAAGGGAAGGGAAGGGAAGGGAAGGGAAGGAAAAAGTTTGCCAAACTAGTGATCCTCAACCTAAAAAACTATCACCCATGGAAAAAAGTACAGATTTAAGAGTGAATTTTTTTCAATCAAAAGCACCCATCGCATGTTTTTGAAAACACAACGGTAAGACCCCAAAATAAAAATTTCAATGGCTAAATATAACTTGGCTAGGTATGGCACTGTAGGTGTTCTTCAAATATAATTATCACATACAACAATAAAACCACTATAAGCAAAGAGAACAACAAGATCAAGAAACTATGTCACCATGATCCAGAGATAAAGACATAGGACTGACTTATTTTAATATGGCAGGATATAGGGTAGTAAAGGAGATATTTTAAATATAGTATAATAAAACACATATATGCTATAATAAAAAGCACACATTCTTGTTTCTTTCTTCCCTTGCAAGCATGGCAAGACAATTCAATCAGAGATGTTTAACATACTACATTTCCTTTCCTCAACTGCCTGATAGTGTGTACATTTGTTAGATATCAAGATAAAGAATATGAGATGCAGTGAAATTGGTAACTATTCCTAAATATTGGCCCAATGACTGACAAACAAAATACCACATATTATTTCCATCTCACCAAATTAATAAGACTAAACATTTCAGTATCACACAATTTGCATTACAGGAATCAAAAGGAAAAAGGACTATCCATATAAAGGGTCAATTGAGAAAATAATCCCACACTATATACTATATATGAGAAAGAGGAAAAATGGCAAAGCCAGGATAACCCAGTGCAAACACTGATATTAAATTTGAGAACATAACTCCATATTTGCAGGCAAAGGTTAACCAAAGTACTACACAATATAAATAGACAAGATAATAACCTAAAGAGATGAAGGTTTCTTACTGGCTAAGCAGAAAAAATTCCAGCTACAAGTATACAAACTAGAAAAAGTCACCACATAATAAAAGATGTAAGGCTTCTTACATAATTTATATACATTTTTATAGTTATTCATCTGTCTCCCCAATGTAATTCTTGTTCTCCCTGTGCCTAAGTACTTAGAAATATCACTCTGCCTTAAATCTCAGACACTTCACATGAAAATTTTTCAAGTATAATTAGTATAATCTTAAAATTTCATTTTACACTGATATTATTAATTTGGTACCCAACCACACTGTTCTTACTATATTTAATAGGCCTCTTTCATTATTGATTATCTCCCTGCATAGTTAATTTTGTGTTATTAAAAACACACCAAAAGATAAATCTGTCATGTGAAAAAAATTATTACATTAAAAGAGTACATTATAACATTTAGAAGAAAGCCAGTGTCAGAAAAAATATTTACTAACAGCAACTTAAATTTTATAAGATCAATTCTTTCACTGGAATTCCCAAGATAGAATTCTTAATATAGATCACAGAATTTTCAGAATTAATTCCACAGATCTGTGTTATATTTATGATGGCCAGGTATTATAGTACTCTATGGTACTCAGACAAAAACTCTGATAACAGAATATTTTGTATTGAAATATTTGCAGAAATTTAACTTTATACAATTTGACAAAAGATCCTAATTTCTGCATAGTTAGGAAGACCTAGAGTCCTAAGGACTTGCAGAGCTAATTGTTCTTTGAGACTAACCTGCAAAGCTATATGTAATAAATAATCCTGAAAATTAAAGTCAAATTTAGAGCTAAACTCAACTATGTAACTATGGAAAGCTATGCAGTCATTTGAAAGAAAAAATATTAATTTCCCTACTCACGTTACACAAACAAAAGAAATGAATATATTTTTATTGATAGCAAAATAACGCTGTAATCCTGTGATACATTTATACCATTCTTAATAACGCACTTACCTTGTCTTCACCTCTTAGTAAAGAATAACATCCTTCCTGACTGACCACCTATTAGCCTCTTGACAAAGGAGTGTCTTAATCAACCTTGTAGCACCCAGGACGTATTAGGAATTCCAAACTTTTTCCTGATGACTTTTCACTCCTAAAATATTCTGGTTACTTAGCAGTTTGAAATGAGAAAAATATCTAACTCATTTTTTTGTTAAGTGGGTTCTGAATTAATATGAAGAACTTACTAGAGACTACACAGTTTTGCTGTTAGCAAAGCAATCTGTATTGGAATGAATTTTTGTGAAGTGAATTAATATTCTGCACTGCCCATTTTAAAGTATACTTATTTTCTCCACAGAACTTTAAAAATACATACATATATTGTTTGTATAAAACAAAAGTAAAAGGGGAATACTGAAAGCAGAACACAGTTGTCCAAACTGGAAAGGTAATGCGTAATTATGGTTATGCTTCTTAAGACTAGACAGAGTTGTTTAAGAAGTTCTTCCAATAAAGACTTAAAATCTCCAATTTACTTATGTGTGTATATGTACACAATTTTTTAAAAAGAGAATATTTGGGGGGACTTCCCTGGTGGTCCAGTGGTTAAGAGTCCGCCTTCTGGTGCAGGGGGCATGGGTTCAATCCCTGGTCAGGGAACTAAGATCCGACATGCTGCGGGCCAACTAAGCCCGCACGCCACAACTACAGAGCCCACGCACTCTGGAGCTCGTGTGCTGCAACTAAGACCCAACACAAGCCAAAAATAAATAAATAAATACTAAAAAAGAGAGAGAGAGAATATTTTTGTGTCAAGAAGTAGTACAGATTATCTCCTTTTTTAAAACTCATACTGCAATATAGAATTTTAATATAAAACCCGTTTTGCCTGTATTTAAACTCAGAGAAACTGTGGACACAGGTAAAAAATAACATTGTCTATATGGGTTAAAGATAACTGAGAAGGCTTCTCAAGGTCAAACACTGGTGTCAAGTAATGGGGACAATCATGTACCTGAGCAGGAAACAAACTGTTTTTAAAATGCTACAGGAAGGACTTCCCTGTTGGCGCAGTGGTTAAGAATCCGCCTGCCAATGCAGGGGACACGGGTTTGAGCCCTGGTCCAGGAAGATACCACATGCCGTGGAGCAACTAAGCCCGTGCACCACAACTACCTAGCCTGTGCTCTAGAGCCTGCAAGCCACAACTACTGAGCCCACGTGCCACAACTACTGAAACCCATGCGCCTAGAGCCCGCATGGGCTGACCCATGTCAGCTGACCATGGCAGGCTGAAGTGCTACCGGGACCGTATCTTGACCAACCAACATAAATTTCTAAAATGCCAGTGTTTTCAGTGTCAACTATCATAGAACAAAGACAAAGCTAAAGAAATATTCACCTGCCTGCCACTTCCTCTCATGACCTCACTTCCAACTTCAATAAGGAGCAACAAGAGAAGCTGCCACAATGAGAAGCCCGCGCACCACAATGAAAAGTAACTCCTGCTCGTCACAACTAGAGAAAGCCCGCGTGCAGCAATGAAGACCCAACGCAGCCAAAAATTAAATACATAAATTGATTTAAAAACAAATGCTACAGGAGAGTAGACTGGAAGAAAGAGAAGGGAGAAGGGAAGAGAAACTAAAGAGATTCAGGGCAAAATCTTGAAGTACAACTATAGATGATATGGCCATTCTCCATGGAACAGTCCCTCATTACAGAAATAGTAGCTGTTTACCCAGCTACCGCCATCTATATTCTGAATCTAGAAGCATATCTATTAAAAGGAATTGAAGTAACTACTTAAAAGGGTTACTGTAAAAGATTCCAATGACATACCAGTAAGCACCAGTTAAGATGCTGGTCACATCTCATAACTATCAACATTCTTTATTTGAGTGTCTCTATAATCTAAGTGACTTACTTCATGGCTTTTTCCATTCCAAACTGCTAACAGGAGCAACTGTAAGGATTTCACCTCAGTCTCTGTGGCTTGGCCACACTGCCTTGGTCATAAATCCCCAACCTAGTGCTGTTTACAACAGAAGTCTCTTTATTACTATTATTGCCTATCTGTGCAATGGAGCTCAAGAAAGTGGAGAAGAAAGAAAGTCAAGAAAGTGAGGCTCAACAGAAGGCAAGAATGGAAATATTTTCTGGATAGAACAAATGGTTAGATGTGCCCGAAGTCAAGTCAAAAAGAATGAGAACTTTATTTTTTAGTAAGTCCACCGGATATACATAGAAAAATATGACTTGTTGAATAAGTCTATAAAGATTACAGCTGACCATGGCAGGCTGAAGTGCTACTGGGACCGTATCTTGACCAACCAACATAAATTTCTAAAATGCCAGTGTTTCAGTGTCAACTATCATAGAACAAAGACGAAGCTAAAGAAATATCCACCTGCCTGCCACTTCCTCTCATGACCTCACTTCCAACTTCAATAAGGAAAGTAATTGGAAAATAATCTCCTCAGACTCAGAACTCCACATCTACCCAAACACCAGAACCTTGGTCTCTCTTCTATTACCATAAATCACTGGTACTCAACATGGGGCAATTTGGACCTCTAAGGTCGAAGTTTTTGATTGTCAAGAGAGTGCACAGGACAGCCCCCCAAAGAAAGAATTATCTAGCCCAAAATGTCAACAGTGTCAATCAAGACTGAGAAACCCTGGTACAAATGAATTATCCATGCTGCTAGCTAAAGCAAGTCCCTAAGAGGATGCACTAGATCCCATTCCCCTCAACTACTACAAGACACTGGTCCAACAATTCTAACCATCACTATTATATCAATTTGTGTGCAATAAAAGGCAGAATCTTAATTCAAGGGATCCAATCGAATTTTATTTAAAGTAATATATATTTTAAGCTATCTACAGTACTAATCAAACCTAAGGGGCTAATCAAAACTATAACTGTAATTATATAGCAGTTCCTCCTTACTATATAATTACATTGTTTGTATGTGGAAGAAACTTTTAGAACTTGGAAAGAAGCTCTTTGTTAAATAGAAACAAGTCTTGAAATTTTTATCTAAATACATCATTTATGAACATTTTCTTTTTTTAAAAAAAAAGTACAATCTAACTTTTAAGAAAATTCTCATTCAAGCATTCGGTCTTCTGTTTGAGATTATACATGACATCAGCTAAACCTAAATTTCCTTTGCACATCATCCAACTGGAATCTGGCACCAGCAATTTAGACAAGAATACAAAACACTCTCTCATGTCATCACAAATTACACTGTAAAACAATCATTTCTTTTAAGTAAATCAAAGTTTTAACTGAAATAATGTTTGTGAGATGGAAAAAAAGGGGGAAAAGAGTGTATTTCTACAGATTACGACTTTAAAAAAATTGGAACCACTAGAAGAATCTCAAAACAAACATATTTTTTTTTGGGGGGGGAAGATTAACACACTCTTACTACCAATGCTAAGACCTAAAGTCATATTTCAAATTGGTATTACCACAGTGAACTTCAGGCAACTGGAAAACTCTGTGGAGTTCATAACCCACAGGTCCCACCACCTTTCACGTCCCTCACTCTCTCATGCTTTCTCCTAGTTTAAATTCCATAGTTGCACATTATAGTCACTCCTGTGCATAAACCTTCATCTACCTTGGCCCTCTCTCGTTTCCTTGTATACTCTGACAAAAACTCTATTTAAATCCAACTCCCCAACTAATCAGTGCCTCAACCTGTACAGTTGAATGTGACTACAAAACCACAAAGTGGTCACACTGTAAATTCAAAACCACAACTCAAGTGGGCTCTTGCCATCATGCAGGGAATTAAATCACCTTTCCCTAGGCCCTTCACTTTACTGCTCTCCTAGAAGACTAACCCTTTTCTTCTTTACCCTCCACAAACCTCTGACACCTCTTCCTCTATCTTTGCTCTCAAGTGATGACCTTGCTTCCTTTTTCAATAACAGTTAAAAACCACTGAAAGAGAAATTCCACATTCCACATCTACCACCTACCTGCATCCGTACTCATCAACTCCGTCTTCTCTCTTATTACTACACATATGTCCTTGCTCTTATCTATAGCCAACCTCTCAGTTCTGCACTTTCCCCCATTTCCTATGGCTTACTGAGGAACACTGCTCCAGCAAATTCTACCTATCCCCTCTGGCACTGTCAATTTCTCATTCTCTACTGTATCATTCCCAACATATAAAACAAGTAAAGAAAAGAAGGGAGAAGTAGAGAGACACAGATACCTTCTCATAAACGCAGAGATCCACAAAACACAACGTGGGAAGCAATGGACTCCAAACAACAAACATCACATGATTACTCTCCCCACTGGGAAATCTTGGTCACTATTCAACGACCACGCCCTTTATAAAGTGCCCTCCCCCTTAAAGTTCCTGCAGGGCAGTATCAGAGCACTTTGATCACCCTGCTAACACACCGCTCTTCAAGTACTGCACAAAGATACATATGTTTACCCCCCTCTTGAGATTTTAAGTTCCCTGATGTGTGTGAATGTTCATCAAAGGAAGAAATGAATGAATTTTTGCATATATTTCCTGTAGTTTACAAATTTGAAAAAACATGACCAAAAATCTCTTGAGAGAAAAGCTGATTTAAATAAATGTATTGTAAGCACCTTTAAAAAGGATCAGAGAACAATGTGAACTTAATGCGAATCCACAAGTGAAAAGAGTTTATAACAGATACTTCCTTGGGTGTAAATACTGGCAAATAAATTCGCAGTGGTTAAAGAAGCTGTGCAGATTTTGACAGTGCTAAAACTTCTGAGATTTTCACAAACCCTGCTGTGGGCAATTAAATATTTTAATATAGTTCTTAAATGAAACATCACCTATGAGCAACTTTTCACTGATACTTAAAGATCAGTGGGCTAAATTTTCAAATGCACATTTTAAAATCTCAATCTCTAAAACTGAGTTAATGCATAAAATAGTATTATAAAGCATACTAAATAAAATGACTAAGTACCACCAAGAATCACATTTGATTTTAAAATACCAAATTTCAAATTTCTGAACACCACCTTATAAATTCCTTAACTGCAAATTCCTAGCATTTATTAACAAATAGGTACTTTGGTACTAAGACCTTTAAGTCAATTCTGTAATACAAGCAAAACAACCATTAAGGTGAAATGTCAACTTTCAACTATAAGATAAATATGTTCACAATCTCTGAAAGTTTATTTCTGTTTTAAAATTCATAGGAGTCATTAAACAAGATGGACTTAATTGATATTTATAGGACATTCCATCCAAAAACAACAGAATACACTTTCTCCTCAAATGCTCATGGAACATTCTCCAGGATAGATCATACCTTGGGTCACAAATCAAGCCTTGGTAAATTTAAGAAAATTGAAATCGTTTCAAGTATCTTCTCTGACCACAATGCTATGAGACTACTTATCAATTGCAGGAAAAAAATCTGTAAAAAATACAAACACATGGAGGCTAAACAATACACTACTTAATAACTAAGAGATCACTGAAGAAACCAAAGAGGAAATCAAAAAATGCCTATAAACAAATGACAATGAAAACACGACAACCCAAAACCTATGGATGCACCAAAAGCTGTCCTAAGAGGGAAGTTTATCGCAATACAATCAATCCTACCTTAAGAAAAAAGAAACACCTCAAATAAACAACCTAACCTTACACCTAAAGCAACTAGAGAAAGAAGAACAAAAAAAACCCCAAAGTTAGCAGAAGGAAAGAAATCATAAAGATCAGATCAGAAAGAAATGAAAAAGAAATGAAAGAAACTATAGCAAAGATCAATAAAACTAAAAGGTGGTTCTTTGAGAAGATTCAAAAAATTGATAAACCATTAGCCAGACTCATCAAGAAAAAAAGGGAGAAGACTCAAATCAACAGAATTAGAAATGAAAAAGGAGAATAACTGACACTGCAGAAATACAAAGGATGAGAGATTACTACAAGCAACTATATGCCAATAAAATGGACAACATGCAAGAAGTGGACAAATTCTTAGACATGCACAACCTCCCGAAACTGAACCAGGAAGAACCAGAAAATATGAACAGACCAAATCACAAGCACTGAAATTGGAACTGTGGTTAAAAATCTTCCAACAAACAAAAGCTCAGTACCAGATGGCTTCACAGGCGAATTCTATCAAACATTTAGAGAAGAGCTAACACCTATCTTTCTCAAACTCTTCCAAAATATAGCAGAGGGAGGAACACTCCCAAACTCATTCCATGACGCCACCATCACCCTGATACCAAAACCAGACAAAGATGTCACGAAGAAAGAAAACTACAGGCCAATATCACTGATGAACATAGATGCAAAAATCCTCAACAAAATATTGGCAAACAGAATCCAACAGCACATTAAAAGGATCATACCATGATCAAGTGGGGTTTATTCCAAGAATGCAAGGATTCTTCAATATACGCAAATCAATCAATGTGATACATCACATTAATAAACTGAAGGAGAAAAACCATATGATCATCTCAATAGATGCAGAGAAAGCTTTTGACAAAATTCAACACCCATTTATGATAAAAATCCTCCAGAAAGTAGGCATAGAGGGAACTTACCTCAACATAATAAAGGCCATATATGACAAACCCACAGCCAACATCGTCCTCAATGGTGAAAAACTGAAACCATTTCCACTAAGATCAGGAACAAGACAAGGTTGCCCACTCTCACCACTATTATTCAACATAGTTTTGGAAGTTTTAGCCATAGCAATCAGAGAAGAAAAAGAAATAAAAGGAATCCAAATCGGAAAAGAAGGAGGAAAGCTGTCACTGTATGCAGATGACATGATACTATACATAGAGAATCCTAAAGATGCTACCAGAAAACTACTAGAGCTAATCAATGAACTTGGTAAATTAGCAGGACACAAAATTAATGCACAGAAATCTCTTGTATTCCTATACACTAATGATGAAACATCTGAAAGTGAAATTAAGAAAACACTCCCGGACTTCCCTGGTGGCGCAGTGGTTGAGAGTCCGCCTGCCGATGCAGGGGACACGGGTTCGTGCCCCGGTCCGGGAAGATCCCACATGCCGCGGAGCGGCTGGGCCCATGAGCCGTGGCTGCTGAGCCTGTGCGTCGGAGCCTGTGCTCTGCAATGGGAGAGGCCACAACAGTGAGAGGCCCGCGTAACGCAAATAAAAAAAAAAAAAACAGAAAACACTCCCATTTACCAACAAAAAGAATAAAATATCTAGGGATAAACCTACCTAAGGAGACAAAAGACCTGTATGCAGAAAATTATAAGACACTGATGAAAGAAATTAAAGATGATACAAATAGATGGAGAGATATGCCATGTTCTTGTATTGGAAGAATCAACATTGTGAAAATGACTATAATACCCAAAGCAATCTACAGATTCAATGCAATCCCTATCAAACTACCACTGGCATTTTTCACAGAACTAGAACAAAAAAATCTCACAATATGTATGGAAACACAAAAGACCCTGAATAGCCAAAGCAATCTTGAGAAAGAAAAATGGAACTGGAGGAATCAGGCCCCCTTACTTCAGACTGTACTACAAAGCTACAGTAATCAAGACAGTATGGTACTGGCACAAAAACGGAAATATAAATCAATGGAACAGGATAGAAAGCCCAGAGATAAACCCACGCACATATGGTCAACTTATCTTTGATAAAGGAGGCAAGAATATACAGTGGAGAAAAGACAGCCTCTTCAATAAGTGGTGCTGGGAAAACTGGACAGCTACATGTAAAAGAATGAAATTAGAACACTCCCTAATACCATACACAAAAATAAACTCAAAATGGATTAAAGCCCTAAATGTAAGGCCAGACAGTATTAAACTCTTAGAGGAAAACATAGGCAGAACACTCCATGACATAAATCACAGCAAGATCCTTTCTGACCCACCTCCTAGAGAAATGGAAATAAAAACAAAAATAAACAAATGGGACCTAATGAAACTTCAAAGCTTTTGCACAGCAAAGAAAACCATAAACAAGACCAAAAGACAACCCTCAGAATGGGAGAAAATATTTGCAAATGAAGCAACTGACAAAGGATTAATCTCCAAAATTTACAAGCAGCTCATGCAGCTCAATATCATAAAAATAAACAACCCAATCCAAAAATGGGCAGAAGACCTAAATAGACATTTCTCCAAAGAAGATATACAGATTGCCAACAAACACATGAAAGAATGCTCAACATCATTAATCATTAGAGAAATGCAAATCAAAACTACAGTGAGATATCATCTCACACAGGTCAGAACGGCCATCATCAAAAAGTCTACAAACAATAAATGCTGGAGAGGGTGTGGAGAAAAGGGACCCCTCTTGCACTGTTGGTGAGAATATAAATTGATACAGCCACTACGGAGAACAGTACGGAGGTTCCTTAAAAAACTAAAAATAGAACTACCATACGACCCAGCAATCCCATGACTGGGCATATACCCTAAGAAAACTGTAATTCAAAGAGTCATGTACCAAAATGTTCATTGCAGCTCTATGTACAACAGCCAGGACATGGAAGCAACCTAAGTGGCCATCAACAGATTAACGGATAAAGAAGATGTGGCACATATATACAATGGAATATTTACTCAGCCATAAAAAGAAACGAAATTGAGTTATTTGTAGTGAGGTGGGTGAACCTAGAGTCTGTCATACAGAGTGAAGAAAGTCAGAAAGAGAAAAACAAATACCGTATGCTAACTCATATATATGAAATCTAAGAAGAAAAAAAAAAAGGTAATGAAGAACCTAGGGGCAAGATGGGAATAAAGATGCAGACCTACTAGAGAATGGACTTGAGGATAATGGGGAGGGGGAAGGGTAAGCTGGGACAAAGTGAGAGAGTGGCATGGACATATATACACTACCAAATGTAAAATAGATAGCTAGTGGGAAGTAGACGCATAGCACAGGGAGATCAGCTCGGTGCTTTGTGACCACCTAGAGGGGTGGGATAGGCAGGGTGGGAGGGAGGGAGACGCAAGAGGGAAGAGATATGGGGATATATGTATAACTGATTCACTCTGTTATAAAGCAGAAACCAACACACCATTGTAAAGCAATTATACTCTAATAAAGATGTTAAAAAATAAAATAAAATAAAATTCATAGGAGTCAATGAAATTAAACAGCACTACGTTTTTAGTGTGATGGGAGGGGGATATCAACATTAGATTCTTTCCTAAATGGGTTATACATTCTCCCTGTGTAGAAAAAAGGAAGGGGTGTGTGTGTGTGTGTGTGTGTGTGTGTGTGTGTGTGTGTGTGTGTGTGTGTGTGTGTGTGTGTGTGTGTGTGTGTGTAAGTGTAAAGAAGATGAACAACAAAATAAAACAATAGATTCTTTGGAAAATAACTGAGAGAACTCTCAGAGGTTTGAAGATTACACTGGGGGGAAACCAGAAAAGCTCCAAATAGTTTACAAACCACCATTCCAATTCCCCTTAAGTCTCATTTCAGGATTACTGCCTACAATCTAACCTCACTGTTGCCACTGCTTCAGTGTAAGTCCAAAGAACTGACTAAACAAACATGGGGTTTCAGCAAATGTACTCTTCATAAGTTACAGAGAACACAATGGAGAAGGCTATTCAATGTTCAGAAAGTCAGACCCCCTCTGGTAAGGCTGCCACAAACTTTAGTTAAACCTTATAAACTTTTATAGTAATTACAATCAATCTGAAGTAAATGTGGTGAACAATATTCTACTGCAATATTAAATAACAAAAACTAACAGAAGTAAATTAGCAATTAAAGAACATGGATGGTATGCAAAACAGAGTTTTTAAAAGTGCACAAATGGAAACTGAATACTTTCAGGAAATGTGGAGTTTGTATAACAAAGAGAGGGATGTTTTCAGCTAAGTGGCAACTAGCCAACGTCTCACTTTGAATCAAATCTGTGACTGAAATGAGGTTTTCCAGGAAGCAATAAGAATAATAAAACTGTAGGCTTCAAAGAAACCGAGCTTAAGAAAAAATTCTGTGGCAAATACTCAAAATATCAGTAAAGTAACAAAATCATTTTATCCAACCTCAAATATGAACAATTTCCGGAGACGTCAATTAAACCAGACCTCTATTTAAGCTGCAGGTTTGAACTATCAATACTTTACTGATGTCAAATATTTTCTCTCTCCCTCCCTCCCTCTCTCTCTCTCTCTCTCTCTCTCACACACACACACACACACACACACACAGACACACACACACACACACAATCAAAAGAAGTCACTATTTTGATTTAAATCACATATCTAAAAAACATTAACTATTCTTCACTTGAACTGGCGTTCTTGGTTTTACAAGAGAAATAAAAGTCATTCCTATTAAAGTTTCAGTACAAGGCTTACTTGACAATCACTACCAAACATCTATGAGCCTATTAGAAACAGCATTGTGTGTGGTAGTGGGATTTGAAACATTCAGGAATATCATCATAGTAAGTGTCTCCGCCGTTAGGGAATCACAAAAGGCCTAAGAGAAGCCAGCACACCCAAAAGATTTGTTTCAAATTATCAGCAGGAAGTTTTACCACCAGAAATTTTAACATACAAATAGCTTTATTCTTTTTTTTTTAATATTTATTTATTTGGCTGCGCCAGGTCTTAGTTGCAGCATGCATGTGGGATCTAGTTCCCTCACCAGGGATCGAACCCGGATCCCCTGCATTAGGAGCACGGAGTCTTTACTGGACCATCAGGGAAGTCCCCAAACATCTTTATTCCTGAAGTGTCTCATCTGGTAAAAATTCTTAACTGTTGAAAACTAGGATACAATTCAACCAAACTTTGAAAAACTACAGAATCTGTACTCTCTTAAAAAGTAGTCAGTGGAAAGCAATAAATTGCTCTCACGTAATAACTTATGATAATCAACAGGATTGCTGATCATGACATTTAACATGTAGAGTTCAAAGTTCCTGAGCATACCAATCAAGCCCCTTGGTAATCTGGTCCCATCCTACCTTTTTGATCTACTTCCTATTACTCTGGCCCAGCCCACTTATTATAAAACTACCAAATTTTGTGACCACACACTTTTCTTTCTCTGTGCCTTTATTCACTGTATTCTCTTCTCCTGAAATAAATAAAACCTCTTCATTTCAGCATCTCATCATACCCCTCTTTCAGTACTTCCTCCTCCTCCTCCACAAAGCCTTCCCACTTCTCCCAAGCAGCAATAATCTCTTTTGAATTAGCATAGCGTAGCCATAATTATTTCATAAACATCATTTTGTATACAACATTATATTGAATATGTTTCTCTCCTCTACTTGACTGAGTGTCCTGTGACCGAATCATACCTGCTGAATAAACAACATCAGTGAGCCATAAACTGCAAAGCCAGAAGAGATTAGATATCAGGTGTATAGAAAGAAGCAACGTCTTCCCACTCACCTGTATTTTAACTCCTGTTTAGCAACTTTATTGCTTAGCCAATTGTGTTTTGAGGAATAATTTATATGGATCCAGTAAGTTAAAAGCCTTAGAATATCTCACTTAATTGTCACAGAAATCTTAAATTAGGTACGTGAAATTGGCCCATTATACAGCTGAGGAAATTAAATCTTGTGATTAAGTAACCCATTTCAAGGTCATTATACCAAGAAAGTGGAAAAGCTGGTACTAGAGTCCAAGCTTTGTGATACTTGGTTTATTGCTTTGTTTCACCACACTACCCCACCTGTGGATAACCAATACAAAACTTAGCCTAGGGGCAGAGAGACTAAAGAGCAACCTTTATAGTCAGCTCTAGCTGTAAGAGTCCGCATACAATGTATCTATGATAGATTTTGTTGCTGTTGTTCCTCTAAACAGCAACCTAGAAAATGTGTTCCCAAGTCCACACTTCCAATTCAAAATTCTTACCCTAACTAACTTACCCATGTTTTCTGCTGCTCTCCCAAACAAACTTTCAGCTCCCAACAGCTGCTTACTGCTATGCCACATGCAGCATGTTTAGTAATACTCAATGCTTTGTGCTCAGGCTGCTAACACATTCCTATGTACACGTGTCCTAATTTTTTGTTTTCTCCAGGCAAACTGCCTTAATGCCTATTACCTACGAAATCACATTTCACATTTTATTATATGTGCTCTTAGTTCTCTGCAGAAGACAGTATATAGTAATGGTTAAAACCAAAGACCAGAGCCAGATGCCCCTTCTCTTCCACTTATGTGTCCTCTAGGAGTTCTTAACTTATGCATGCCTCAATTTCCCCATTTATAAACAGGAAATCATAGTATAGTCCCTACCTCACAGTAATGATATCATGATAAAATGAGTTAATACAAAAAAAAAAAAAATGCTTTGGACTTCCCCAGTGGCACAGTGGTTAAGAATCCGCCTGCTAACGCAGGGGACATGGGTTCAATCCCTGGTCCAGGAAGATCCCACATGCCACCAAGCAACTCAGCCCGTGTGCCACAACCACCGAAGCCCACATGCCACAACTACTGAAGCCCACGTGCCCAGAGCCCGTGCTCTGCAATGAGAAGCCACTGCAATGAGAAACCCGCGCACCACAATGAAGAGTAGCCCCCACTAGCCGCAACTAGAGAAATCCCGCACACAGCAACGAAGACCCAACGCAGCCAAAAATAAATTAATTTTTTAAAAATGCTTTGAACAATGCCCAACATGTAAATAATGCTCCAAAGTTAGCGCTATCATTGTCATTTCTTCCAGTACCATGGTTAGTTTTATCTCCTCAGAACTATTAACTACCCCACAATGCTACACACATATTGTTTCATTTGTAAGTTATATTTTAATAATATGCTTTTAAGTCTTTCCAAAAAAGGTCAATTTATCATGTTTTCTCTGAGATCTCTTTTGTTTAATAAGGCAAACCAGTACATGCTAAATGTTTATTTTCAATAGTACAGAAAATATAACTATGCTAGTCATAGGGGATGAATAGAGGTGAATATCTGCTCCATTAAATCTGGAATCTGTACTGATCCAACTGTTCCCTTCATTTAATCAAACACCATGCAGACTATTAAGAGTTCCTTCTCACTTTAACAGCCAATTTCTCAGAGAAAGAGCAAGTGCCTGCTAAAAGATCTTAATAATTCACAGGGCCTAGAGAGTACTGCCTTTTTTCTTTTTCTTTTTTAAGTTAAAAAAGGCTTTTCCTCTCAACAGAAATTAATGAAAAGCCTCTTGAACACAGCAAGAAGATAAGGTTGATTTTTAGATACAATGTAAGTCCCTACAGAATTTCAGAGTGCCAACAATAGTGTCACTTTTCTCATTCACTGGATTTATTCCTGTTTTTTCAGGACTACAATAATCTGTGCAATGTTATTAACTCCTCACCAGTATTACATTTTACATAACATAATTAACAAATCATAAAAATCACTGTCGTATCACAGCTGCTATTAGTCCTGAAATGAAATTCTAAACATGAAGGAAAAAACTGTATTATGACTAATGAGACCAATTTTACATTTCTAAAACCGTATTTTTTTGAGTAGTTTGAGGATAGCTAAGTATTCATGTTTTTAAAAAGGCGGGGGAGGGGGGAGTCTGTGCCCAGATTAAAGGATGTATTATTCAAAGATCCTCAATTTTCAACAACTCTAAAAGGATAAGAATAGTCATGGAAATAGATAATGATTTGAGTTTAAATTTTATACAGCCAGCAAATGATACAGATGCCAAGAAGCAAAGTAAAACAGAAAGTAAGTCCCTATCTAGTAAAAAGGGAAATAATTCACTTACATTAATTTTTAATTAAGCATTTTGAGATAACTGTGTATTTACATGCAGTTGTAAGAAAAAAAACACTGAAAGATCTCATGTACCTTTTATCCAGTGTCCTCAATGCTAAGTACTTACAAAACCATAGTACAATTTCACAACCAGGATACTGACATTGATACATCAAAATAGAGAACATTTCCATCACCACCAGGATCCTTCATGTTCCCTTTTTACAGCCATGCTAGCTTTACACCTCTCCCACCAGGACCTAAACTCCTGGCAACTACTTATCTGTTCTCTACGTGTATAATTAAGTCATTTCAAGAATGCTATATAAATGGAATCACAGAGTATGTAACCTGGGGTTTGCTTTTTCACTCAGCATAATTTTCTGGAGATTCATCCAGGTTGTTGTGTGTATCAGTTTACTCCTAGTTATTAACCAGTAGTATTCCACTGTATGGCTGTATCTGAGTTTGTTTAACCTTTCACGTGTTGAAAGACATCTGCATTGTTTCCAATGTGGAACTTTTATGAATAAAGCAGCTATTTTGTTTATAGCTATACACATTAAAACTTGGGGTTTTTTTGCGGTACACAGGCCTCTCACTGTTGTGGCCTCTCCCGCTGCGGAGCACAGGCTCCGGGCGCACAGGCCCAGCGGCCATGGCTCACGGGCCCAGCCACTCCGCGGCATGTGGCATCCTCCCAGACTGGGGCACAAACCTGTGTCCCCTGCATCGGCAGGCGGACCCCCAACCACTGCGCCACCAGGGAAGCCCTAAAACTTGTTTTTATGTGAACATACATTTTCACATATCTGGGATAAATGCCCAGGAGTATAGTTACTGGGTTGTATGGTAGTTGTATGTTTAGTTTTGTAAGAAACCGCCCAACTGTTCTTCATAGTGGCTGTACCATTTTACAATCCCACCAGAAACGTATGTGATCATTTCTCCACATCCTCCCCAGCATTTGGTGGTGTCACTATTTTTCATTTTCGCCATTGTGATAGATATGTAGTGATAACTGATTATAGTTTTAATTTAGATTTCCTGAATGGCTAATGATATTGAAAAGCTTTTAATATATATATTTGCCTGTGTATTTGTCTCTTCATGTCTTTTGGCCATTTTCTAAGTGAACTATTTGGCTTTTTACTGAGCTTTTAAGAAATATTTACATATTTTAGACACTAGATCTTTGTCAGATACAGGGTCTGCAAATACTTTCCCCCACTCTAGCTTTTAATCCTCTCAAAGGGGTTTTTTGCAGAGCACCAGTTTTTAAATTAATAATCAATTTGTTACTTTTTCCTTTTATAAATTGTGCTTTTGCTATCGGGTCTAAAATCTCCTAGATCATAAAGATTTTCATATACATTATTTTTTCCAAAAGTTCTATAGTTTTACATTTTACATTCAACACCTGTGATTCACTTTTTTTTTTTTTTTTTTTGCTGTGTTCGGTCTTCGTTGCTGCACGCAGGCTTTCTCTAGTTGCAGCAAGCGGGGGGGTTACTCTTCATTGCAGTGTGCGGGCTTCTTATTGTGGTGGCTTCTCTTGTTGTGGAGCACGGGCTCTAGGCGCACAGGCTTCAGTAGTTGTGGCATGTGGGCTCTAGAGCGCAGGCTCAGTAGTTGTGGCGCACGGGCTTAGTTTCTCCGTGGCATGTGGGATCTTCCCGGACCAGGGCTCGAAGCCGTGTCCCCTTCACTGGCAGGCAGATTCTTAACCACTGCGCCACCAGGGAAGCCCAAGCCTGTGGTTCACTTTGAGTTAATTTTTGGATAAGGTATGAGACCTGGGTCAAGGTACATTTTTTTTTGGTTTTTGGATGTTCAATTACTCCACTACCAATCGTCGAAAAGGTGTATGAACTGTCAGCATATGAGACCTATACACTTTTTGTTATAAATGGTAATGTATTCTCAATTTTGTTATCCACATGTTCACTGCTAATATAGAAATACAAACAGAAATAGAAATACAAATGATTTTTGTATGTTTATCTTGTATCCTGTGACCTTGAACTCACTTATTAGTTCTAGACTTGTCTCTTTTTTTTCTTTTTTTTTTGGTAGCTTCCTTGGAATTTTCTACAAAAAACATTTTATCTGCAAATAGGGACAGTTTTATTTCCTTCTTTCTGATCTGCCTCTTATTTCTTTTTCTTGCCTTACTGCACTGGCTAGAACTTCAACATTAAATTGACTAAAAGAATGGTTAAAGCAGACATCCTTGCCTTGTTCCCGATCTTAGGGGGGAAAGTATTCAGTCTTTCATTATTAAATATAATGTTAGCTGTTGATTTTTGTAGATGTTCTTTACCAATTGAGGAAATTCCCCCATTACTATTTTTCTGAGAGTGTTTACAATGAATGGATATTAATTTTTGGACTTGAGTTTGTCACTATTTGCAAAGGGAATTCATGAAGTATTGCTCTGAAGTAGTTTTCAATTGTTTGTTCTTTAAGTATGAAGCTTGTGGATAGAGAAAGGTACTCACTATATCAAGTCTGAATTAAAGTGCATTCTTCTTTATTATACAACTATGCCTTATATCAATAGCTTCCAGGGGTTTTTTTTGGTTTTTTTTTCCAGGAAGCAATCCAAAACACGATCATTTGGGCAACATGTCAACAACCTGATACTCATCAAAACTAAGTACTGCTTTGCATTCTAGACTCTTAAAAGTTAACTTGTTTTAATTTCAGCATAAAATTTGATGTACTGTACCATTTTAAACATAAAAACAACACAATCTGACCTTGTCAATGGAAAGATGAGTGATTTTCTTATCCTGGGATGTTTCTGTTGCTACCTTGAAAATCACAGCTTAGTTCAGTCAAGAAACAGTCATTTCCTGTCAAATACCTCAAACAAAATTCTATCCTCCAGTCACTATTTATCTAGTATTAAACTGCAGTAGTAATCTCAAGGAGTACCACTCAAGGATTAGTGGTAAAACACTAATCAAACTCTGAATTTAAACATGCATCTGTTTAACTCAATTTTAAAACTGAGAATTTTAAGGGCATAGAAATTTAATTTAAATTTAAACTATAGCATCAAAATTTAAAAGTCCAATTATTTCAAACAACCAAGGGACTATCAAAGGGAAGACAAAGGAGAGGCAAATACACCCAAAGTATCAATAATCTGTATCCTACCTAAAAT
The DNA here is from genome assembly GCF_949987515.2 of Delphinus delphis. Lineage (NCBI taxonomy): Eukaryota > Metazoa > Chordata > Mammalia > Artiodactyla > Delphinidae > Delphinus > Delphinus delphis. The sequence continues at coordinate 12,647,659 of NC_082695.1, read as the reverse complement.
GGTAGTAATTTCCTTAGTCAACAAGGGCAATAAATAGAAAAAAAGTAGTTAAAACAGGTATGCTAAACTAGTTAACATTCAAATGCTAGAAAAGCAGATTAAAATTATTAAAGTAAGATTTCTTTAAAGTTTACCATCCACTAAAACAATTAATGAAAGAGAACCAAAAGCAATAGGGCTATGAAAGGGTTGTGGCTGTTGCCCTTGGAGAACCAGCCCCCTCCACATATTCCTCTCAGTGAAGATACCCCACCCCTGATCTACTGCAGCTAGGCGCTTCTGCACCCCAAATGACAAAGCATAATAAAATACTTTTTAAATCAAGTGTAGCAAAATTTGAAAATTGCTAGCTAGCATAGTTGGAGAAAATTTAGCTCTCTAATATCTGTTAGTTATGTTTGCATTAAAGATAAAGGAAATAAATGGGATTTCTACCTGCTTAATCTAAAAGAGTAAACAAAGGAAGAGTAAGAAAACAGAAATACAAATGCAAAAACAAAACTGAGAAAAGCAGAAATGAAAATTAGAAGTTAATCTCAATTAACAGAATATATCACTAATAAAAGGTTTTATTGTCTATAATTTCATAGGACTTATTCTGCAAATGCAGAACTGTACTTCCTTAAGTTACATAAGATATATTGGGGACCGGAATACACAAGTGTTAAACTTCTGTTACAAACATACTCAGGAACTGGACAGTTCTATACTCATCAATTTCCAGGACAGTGACAAGAACAAGGGAAGGAAACAAGAAAAACTGACTCTTGTTTTTATACTTCACCACTAAATTAAATCATTTAAAAACTAATTTCTTTTTAAAATAATTAGAAGTATTTTTCAAAGTAACAGAAGTATGATATTGCCAGTGTTTTGTCTTAGAACCTAAAACCCTGAACTTTAAATTTAAGTAAGCACAAATATCAATCGAAAATATGTCTACATATTATTATTTTAGAAATAACTTGAAATGTGAGCCATCTACTTCTACAAAAAAAAAATCTCAAGTAGCATATTTAAGTACATTATCAAATCTAGTCAAGATGAAGATTTAGCATTAAATAGAAATCTCAGGAAAACCCAGCTCCTCACAGGTAAACCCAGCTCCTGACAATCGCCAATGCCCCCCCCAAAAAAAGATAAGTAAGAATTCCTAATTCCTCGTAATCAGAGTCCCAAAATTAAAGGAAAAGGCACAAAGAAATGAAAACCACATGTGTATGCCTCAGAAGGACATCATCCTGGGAATAGTGATAATCAGAAACTGCCTCTAGTCCAAAGAAGAAATTCAATTCACCAGGAAACTGATTACTTGACGAGTACCTCAAAAATAAGAATATTAAAGCAGAGTCTCTTCTATATTCCATTTTTTAACAAAAATGACAAAGAAGGGAGAGAGAAGGAAAAAAGGAAGGGGAAGAAAATCCTATCTGTAGCCACACCCCTATTTTTTTTAAGTACAGGGGGATTTCTAATCATTAGAGGGATAGCAAAAATCATATATTTTAAGACTACTTCATCCATAAATTTTTAATCAATCTGATTAAATTCACTTTCACCGCACTGATAAGTACTTCAAAAATATAAAGCCCACAAAGCAAAATAAATTTTGGCTGAACTACATAAGGACAAAAATTTATATGTCTTACAGAATATAAAGAGATTCAGAAGATTGTTTTTTAAAAAAAATCAAAGGAGTTAAATATGAACTATGACTGGGAATATAATAAGCTAGAATCCATTCTAATTTTTTAATTAATTCAGTCATTCTTAAAGTAATAAACCTCAGGACTTCAGTCAAGATGACATCATAAATTGCTTTGGAAACCCATCCTGCTCCAAATATATAGCAATGACAGATAAAATACAGAAAGACAAACTTACAAGGCATGACTACACTTAAAAAAAAGACAAACATCACGACAAAGAAACACACAAGAGTAAGCTGTGAGCCTACCGAGCTCTGGTTTTAGAAGAATACCGCAGAGGCGTAGATTTCAGATCCTGTGAGAAAAGAAATAAAAATGGTCCACCCAAGATGAGATACTAGAGCCGAAATTGGGCCGAAAAAGAATTGCTGTTAATAGCTGCCCATGGGTAAGTAAGCTGTGTGCATGGAAGTGTGGCTTCTAAACTGTCTAGGAAAGTGAGAATATCCAACTTAACAACTAGGACTTGAGCCACACCATCTAGTTGCCTGGCCAATGGAACAAAGATATATCTAGCATCACAAGAGGACCAGTCAGTCTAAGACCTGGTTTTGGATTGGGGGTTGGGGGGAAGAGGACAGTAGGCAGGGCCAGTTAAGAACACCTGCAAAACCACTAGCTAAGAAGGGACTGGGGGGGTGGGGGGCATGCCTTGTTAGTAAGGTTGTACCGTGACATATGAGGAAAACTAGTAAGAAAGACAGCCTACAAATACGGCAACTGCAATATGAAATCCCTCCAAACAAAAGAGAATCAGAAAATTACCTGAGATTACAAGATTAGGTGGAAATGAGAAAATCAGAAAGGTTGAAAATTAAGTTTTTAAAATTTTAAATGAGTAATGAAAGTTAAAATTCAATAGAAGAGATAAAGTTTAAACTGGAAAACCTGAAAAAGAATTAATGAACTAGAAGATAATAATGAAGAATTTAACTAAGGGTGTAACAGAGACAAAGTTTTTAAAAATACACACTATGAAGGACAGATACCGAGGTTTCAAAATGTATTTAACAGCAGTTTCAGAACAAGCAAAGAGGCACTGGTAAGAGATTTAACCTTACGTTAGGAAAGAAAAAATTGCAATGAATCACGTATTACCCAGATGGATGAATAATATAAAAATATCTTACACAAAGGGAACATTCTAAACTAATGTAAAATATTTCAAGTGGCAAGGAAAAAAATACTAACAACTCATCTAATTCTAAAACTACATGTTGAAAGGTTTTGTGTGTGTGTAAATTATCTATCTATCTATCTATCCATTTGGCTGCGCTGGGTCTTAGTGCGGCATGCAGGATCTTTGTTGCCGCCAGCAGGTCTTTTACTCGACGCAAGTGGGCTGTTAGCTGCAGCACACAGCATCTTTAATTGCCGCATGTGGGATCTAGTTCCCAGACCAGGGATCGAACACCGGCCCCCTGCATTGGGAGCATGGAGTCTTAGCCACTGGACCACCAGGGAAGTCCCTGAAAGTTTTTTTAAAGGTGACCTTGTCTTGGAGAGCCAAAATCTGTATCGCCTACATGCTACCCAAGAACACCACAGGGGTTTCTGGGTGTTTTTATAGAGTAAAACTGAAATGGAGGGCCAATAAATAAGATGTAATTAATGAAAAAGTTCAGCTGGCCCAGTCTTCAGCTGCATCCCAATAGTCATTGAAATTCAGTTTTAACACTCAGAGAAATGAGGCACCAGATGAGAGTACTTTTCTTGTCAAAAGTGTAGTAATAAAATTCGTGAATGGGGTAGAAAAATAACAAAATAGATTATAGAACTGAATAACAGGAATTCCAACAAAGAATAAAATTCTTGTTTACTAAAATCACATAAATAAACAAAAAGTAAAACTAGAGCTGTCAACAATAAATTATTCAACCAAAAGTATCTGTTAACTTTCCCCTCTAGGGACTTCCCTGATGGCGCAGTGGTTAAGAATCTGCCTGCCAATGCAGGGGACACAGGTTCAATCCCTGGTCCGGGAAGATCCCACATGCCGCAGAGCAATTAAGCCCGTGTGCCACAACTACTGAAGCCCGTGCGCCTAGAGCCCGTGCTCCACAACAAGAGAAGCCACCGCAATGAGAAGCCCGTGCACCGCAACCAAGGGTAGCAGCCCCCGCTCGCCACAACTAGAGAAAGCCCACACCCAGCAACAAAGACCCAATGCAGCCAAAAAAAAAATAAATTTATATTTAAAAAAAAAAAAAACACTTTCCCCTCTATATTTAAAACAAGTAGTCAGAAAAACTGTGAAGTTGACAATGGAGCCTGCATTTACAGTAAAGTTTTTGGTAGTTCAGCTATCTGTAAGGCTGAAGAATCTGCTGATTTTACCTGAACTGGTTAAGATACACAACTGGCTAAGTTTTGTGTATTTTAGCAGGACTACTAGATTAATGCAGGACTACTGCATTTATCATTATGCAGACATGGCTTCAAATAATCATCTGCACTAATCATTTATTTTGACGGGAATACATATTTAGGCATTCTTCAGAGATATAGTTTGAAAATTACGCAAGAATGAAACGTGAACTATAGACAGAACATCTGTTCGGCGTCAGTCTAAAACTCCACCCAGGTGATCCATAAAATTACACTGAGCTCCAATTGATGAAAATACAGCAGAAGACATGCAGCCTAACTGCAAAAACGAAACTGTGTATGCAGCGGAGGGGTTGGCCTTGCTAACAAGCCAAGTTCAGGTATCATCTAGCTGACAGTAGAGAAACACTCCAAGTGCTTTTTTCAGTTATCTGTAAATGTCAGTAGCCCTCTGGCTCGCTGCCATAAGGAGCTCCTATCTCTGTTCTCTGCTTTATCTCTCTGTCCATTCTTCAGTCATTTAGCACAACCACTACTCTATTTTCATCAGTAAGATGTTCTTCTGGGACAAAAATGGGAGCTCCAACTGCTTCAAAAGCAGTTACTCACCAGCTGGCAGCTAAAATCATGAAAATTAGAAAGCAACACTTTGTGATTTTTTTAATCAAAGGAGCATAACATTTCAAATTGGCATTTACCACCCAGCAATCCATCCTCTTTTATAGAAAGCCAAATATATATATATATACACACACACACACACACACATATATGTATCAATATATACATATTATCATGTTCACATAAAAGCAACCACTAATAAAAATTTTATATAAGTGAACACTTACTTAGAAAATGTCCATGAAATCACAAACTCATTAACAATCAGAAATAACTTCAACAGTGTTTATTTAAGTATAACAGATAACCAAAACATCAGCTGTTGTTACTTTCCTTCCACACATCAAGAATCCAATAATTGGGACTTCCCTGGAGGTCCAGTGGTTATGACTTCGCCTTCCAATGCAGGGGGTGCAGGTTCGATCCCTGGTGGGGGAGCTAAGATCCCACATGCCTTGGGCCAAAAAACCAAAACATAAAACAGAAGCAATATTGTAACAAATTCAATAAAGACTTTAAAATTGGTCCACATCAAAAAAAAAAATCAACCCAATAATTCTTCAATGAATGTAAAAAAAAAAAAAAAAAAAAAAAAAAAAAAAAAAAAAAAAAAGCACTTCATCCTTTTTCCTGCTTAGGTCTGAACTGTACCATCAATCTAACATCACACGCCCTAGCCTCAATCTGCCCCTTTTCTCCCCCACTGACATAATATTCTATGTTTAAATGACCTAAGAGTATTCAATGTATCCTGTGTGTGTTGTATACTCAAATAAATAAACAAATAACAAAAAACATGTCTTTCTTATATTGTACTGTCTGCTTTGAGTGACTTTTCTTTCCTTTCCTAGTGAAATCCTACTCTTTTTAAAGATGGTAGCTCCACCCACTTTTGCTAAGTTTTCATCAATAACCAAATAGAATAAATTGCTTTCTTCCTATGACTCCATACAGAATTTTAGGCCTGCCTCCTTACATTGAGACTTGTCTGACTTCATTCATGGGGTTAAGGGCAAGCAGAGTGTTTCAACTGGAAAACATCCTGAATAGTAGTTACTGTTGCCACAATGTACAGCATGATGGTTACCTTTCTCAGTGTCAGTCATCCTGCCTAAAAGCTCCTTCAAAGCAGGGCCTCAAGAAATGCCTCTTACCACATAGAGCTTACAGCTCTCCACATGATGACCATGCAAAAACTGTTTGATGAATAATGAAAACTGAAAGCATGAACACACTTCGAGAAAATTAGTACAATGAATTACAGCTATATCTTTGGATAAAGACATAGATGCTAAGGAACGTAAGGCTTTAAGAGTACAATTACACAAAGTTAATGTCTCCTACTATGTCTCTCTAAGCCCTAATACCCACCCTCTCTACCCCTAGGAACCACTAAAATGTATACATCTACAGCTTGACACACTGACCTGGGACTGTTAAGTATGTATGGGTTACTGTCTGATACACTCAGAGAAAAAGTTACAATCTTCTTATCTGCTGTTTCTTCTGTCTGCTGTAAGCATCTGATACTGGCCACCTCCCTGATTCCCTTCCCTCTCCAGTCCCATTCGTCTCTCCCATCTCTTCTATCTTCTTTCATATATCAGCTTTTACATGAGAGGGCTGGCCCATTTTATACAATGCTAGTCAACCAGGGAAACACATTTTATTCTATGCAGTAAAGCAAGCTTTGATTTTTATAGACTGTAAACATAATCTCAGCCATTTCTGCCTAAGAAAATCGAGGAAAGAGTTTACACAAAAGTGATACAGGCTTCATGCACACTTTATTTTTATGTCAAGTAGCTTCCTATAGCAATATCCTCATCTGTAGTAAACACTAAGTCCTTATTTAGGAGTGCTAAATTGTGTCACCCTTGAGGCTTACAGAACCTTATCATCTGACTTCTAAACATTCTCTATTAGAAAATACTTTCATCAAATGTCTAAATTTCTACTTTCAGTAAGTGTAAAAACATTACCACTGATTGCCCTAAAGCACTTTCAGGAAAACAGTTCCTATTTGGTTAAACTGTCATCAAATTTTAAGACTGGGACTCCATACTTACACACTTTGGTGGGGGGTTGGGGGGGGGGGAGAGGATGTCAAACCTGTACCAAAAGAAATAATATTTTGATACAGTATCAAATTCTACTCTTCCCCACATTCCCCCAAATAAAGAAATGTATCAATATCTTCCCTAACACCATACTTCCCACATTTAAGAAGCTAATCAACTAAAACTATTAACTTTATACAGTAAAGGACATCAATTAAAAGGGCAAATTATTTTCTCAGGAAAATAATTTCACGTTCAAGGTTATACGAGCATTCTCTCTCTCTCTTTTCTTTTTTTTTTTTTGTGGCCACGCAACATGGCTTGCGGGATCTTACATCCCCAACCAGGGATCGAACCTGGGCCCCGGCACTGAGAGAGCCAAGTCCAAACCACTGGACTGCCAGGGAATTCCCTATATGAGCATTTTCTATCCTAGACTGTGTTGTCTAGGTAATATAATTTAAATCAGCAAAGAGCCAAAATACTTTGTTATGTCTGAAATAAAGGAGGAAAAACAAACATTTTAAGCAGCCTATTGAAAACATCATATGTAATTAAATTCACTTACCAACATAAAGTTTTGGTTGATAAAGTGACACCAATCCTCTGCCTTTTTTTTTTTTTTTTTTTTTTGTGGTACGCTGGCCTCTCACTGCCGTGGCGTCTCCCGTTGCAGAGCACAGGCTCCGGACGCGCAGGCTCAGCGGCCATGGCTCACGGGCCCAGCCGCTCCGCGGCATGTGGGATCCTCCCGGACCGGGGCACAAACCCGTGTCCCCTGCATTGGCAGGCGGACCCCCAACCACTGCACCACCAGGGAAGCCCCCCCCCGCCTTTTTTAAGTGTCTCATTTCCTTCTTAGACCAGGAAAAAAAGCAATAATGGCCACGTGGCAGTCATTCAACATTTCCAAAACACTTTTTATAACTTTTTAAAAAATATATTTATTTATTGATTTATTTGGTTGCACTGGGTCTTAGTTGTGGCAGGCAGGCTCCTTAGTTGCGGCTTGCTGGCTCCTTAACTTGTGGCATGAGAACTCTCAGTTGCAGCATGCATGTGGGATCTAGTTCCCAGACCAGGGATCGAACCTGGGCCCCCTGCATTGGGAATGCGGAGTCTTAACCACTGCCCCACCAGGGAAGCCCCAAAAGCACTTTTATAATGTTAACAGTTCAATATAATTTAGCCACCGTTCTCATCACAGGCTGCATAAATGATACTAAACCAAGACATCAATTATATTCACAATAAATTATCACAGTTATTAGAACACCACCATTTGTAGTTCAAAATAATTTGAACCATCAACAGAAACAAGTAAAGAAAGTAATCTTTCTTACCAGGTCTAAATGGTAAAACTCTTGGGAATTCATTCAACTAGCAACTGTTCAACTACTGTTGAATTACTTAGTAAACACTATGTTCACAGTGCTAACAGTATGTATGGAGACCATCCTCAATGAGCCTACAGCCCCATTGGGAGGGTGAGTAAGCTAACAGTTCTGGTGCATGAAACCTATGATAACACAACTGATACATACATATGAAGCACGCTTCAAAGACAGTACCCTCACAGAACCTCAATTTCTATCAATAAATTCTAATTGTTTTAATGAGTAAAGATAAATGATAAAATTAGAGAACATTAGTCAGCAAGTTAAAATTCTAAAATAAAGGGCTGGAGATAGAGAATATCATAAAAGTTCCTGTCACACAGTAGATATGATAGCTATTGTTGTTGTTATAACTTAAAAGGGGGAGAGGGGAGTACCATACAAATGGGCCCATCCTCTGAGTTTAAAATAGACAGAGATCCAATTTGGAGAGGAGGTTACAAAAGAAGAACAGCCATCCTCAAGATAAATTAATAAATATACATGCCAGCCTTGAAGCCACTGGCAAGATTCCAAACTGTAACAGAAAACTGACTACACAAAGACTACTGAATCAACGAAATATAATAATACACATCCACTGGTTTGATAAATGGGCCCCCATGGCTTGTCATATGAGAGTATCTATCTCCACCTAAGTCTTAATTTTCTCTAAAGTATTCTATCCCAATTTGAAAATACCATTTGGAAATGTTATTATACACAGAGAGCATAAAGGAAAGAACCTCTACAAGATGAAACAGATAAGCCTATTCTTATTTTAATACCATATAATCTATCTTATAAACTTTGGTGATCAAATGTATCCAAATAAGGTCTGTAGAAACCAAGAAACCCTGAGATGGATATGTTTCCTTCACTGAAAAAACTGTAAGAACGAGGAAAAAGAATAAAAATAGACAGTAAGACAGGGAAATTAAAATGATACATATGTAGATCAATATAATAAATTTTATTTAAAATAGTGACTCAAATATTCAATGAATCTAAAATCCACATACAAAGAAGGTAACTTTGGTCCATAGTCAACAACATTATTAATGTACTTAATAATAACACATGTCAAACAAAGGACATCAACCAGGAAGCAATGTACTTCACGGGATCTGCCCGTGAGCTCGACCTCCCTGCAACTGTACAGTTTTAGAAGCATGTGCATAGGTGCTTTTTCTAGACCATCCAAAGCTTTCTGCAGATCTCAAATGGATAAGTGACCTAAAAAAGTTAAGAGTCACTCACCTAAGACTGTAAGTTTCCAACATTCCTGATATTAATTTTCCCTGACAATGAACAATAAGAAAACAAATTATAAGAACAATTAGCTTAAGAATAAGGTTAAAACAAGCTATCATAAAACTCAGTGGAAATTTTTTTACAGCATAAAAGAAAAATACTTTATTCACTTTATAAGCTGTAAATTTGAAAATTTAAAGTTTTATGAAACTAAACTAGCTTTACAAAACAGATGTTTTTGCCTATGCTACTTAATCAATTCAAGTCACATTCCTAGAAGACAATATAGCCATCTGATGATTTCAGCGTCAATGGAATGAGCCGAATCCACACAACAGCATTTTACAAAAATAATCAGTGGTTTAAAGCAGGGCATGTGCAAAATTCCTGAAATAACACATACATAATTCACTGCCAAACTCAGATCAATTCAAAATCTGCAGAGGCAAGAAGCATTATTACGGCTCTGAAATCCATATTCAGTAAGGCTGTGTTCAGAAAAGTTTCATTTCAGTTTCAAGAAAGTAAATGACTAGAGAAGTTCAATAATGATTCTGGCAGATATCAGTACCTCTCGTTCAAAGCAGAATCATTTTACACAGCTTAAGATTCTTTAAAAGAGAAAGAGGGCTTCCCTGGTGGCGCAGTGGTTGAGAGTCCCTGCCGATGTAGGGGACATGGGTTCGTGCCCCGGTCCCGGAAGATCCCACATGCCGCAGAGCGGCTGGGCCCGTGAGCCATGGCCGCTGAGCCTGGCTCCGTGAGCCATGGCCGCATCCAGAGCCTGTGCTCCGCAACGGGAGAGGCCACAACAGTGAGAGGCCCGCGTACCGCAAAAAAAAAAAAGAGAGAGAGAAAAACACCAATTTATAGGATGTAAGTCTTGAATTTAAGGATGAAATGTCACCTACTTGAGAAATATAACACTGCCTCCTCTCAAATATTACAGCCAACAGTTAGAGGCAAAAGAGCACAGTGGAAAAGGAAAAAGCACAGCCTTATTATAGATCAGGCTGTAATTCTGGCTCTGCCACCAGCAAACTATATGGCTTTGAGCAAGTTACTTCACCTTGTTATGCCTTGGTTTACTCAACAAAATATTAGCAAACTGAATCCAACAACACATAAAAAAGATCATACACCACGACCAAGTAGGATTCATCCCAAGTTCACAAGGATGGTTCAACACACACAAATCAGTCAATGTGATACACCACAGCAACAAAAGACAAAAAACCACATGATCATCTCAACAAATACAGAAAAAGCATTTGACAAAATTCAACATCCATGCATGATGAAAACTCTTACCAAAGTGGGTACAGAAGGACCATATCTCAAAATAGTAAAAGCTATTTATGACAAACCAACAGCCAATATACTACTACTCAATGGTGAAAAGTTGAAAGCCTTCCTGCTAAAATTTGGAATGAGACAAGGATGCTGACTCTCACCACTTCTCTTCAACATAGTACTGGAAGTCCTGGCCACAGCAATCAGACAAGAAAAAGAAAAGGTATCCAAATTGGAAGGTAAGAGGTAAAATTGTCATTATATGCAGATGATATGATACTACATATAGAAAACCCTAAAGACTCCACACAAAAACTACTAGAACTAATAAACAAATTCAGCAAGGTAGCAGGATACAAGATTCACATACAGAAATCAGCTGCATTTCTTTACACCAACAATGAAAATACCAGAATGGGAATGTAAAAAAACAATACCTTTTAAAATCACAACCCCCCCGAAAATAAAATACTTAGGAATAAATCTCACCAAGGAGGTGAAAGACTTATACACTGAGAACTATGAAACATTAATAAAGGAAGTTGAAGATGATTCAAAGAAATGGAAAGATATCCCATGCTCTTGGACTGGAAGAATTAATATTGTTAAAATGGTCATACTACCCAAAGCAATCTACAGATTTAACGCAATCCCTATCAAATTACCCATGACCTTTTTCACAGAACTAGAACAAATAATCCTAAAATGCATATGGAACCATAAAGACCCAGAATTGCCAAGACAATCCTGAAGAAAAAGAACAAAGCAGGAGGCATAACCATCCCAGACTTCAATACTATAAAGCTACAGTAATCGAAACAGCATGGTACTGGCACAAAAACAGGCATATGGATCAATGGAACAGAATAGAGAGCCCAGAAATAAACCCACACACCTACAGTCAATTAATCTTTAAAGAGGGAGAATATATAATGGGAAAGAGACATTCTCTTTGTCAAGCGGCATTGGGCAAGTTGGACAGCCATTTGTAAATCAATGAAGTTATTAGAACACACCCTCTCGCCATACACAAAAATAAACTAAAAATGGCTTAAAGACCCAAACATAAGACATGACATCGTAAAACTCCTAGAAGAGAACATAGGCAAAACACTCTCTGACATAAATCATATTAATGTTTTCTTAAGTCAGTCTCCCAAGGCAATAGAAATAAAAATAAACAAATGGGAAAATAAACAATGGCATATATCCAGACAAAACTAATCAAACTTACAAGCTTTTGCACAGCAAAGGAAACCATAAACGAAACGAAAAGACAACCTACTGAATGGGAGAAAATATTTGCAAACAATGCAATGGACAAGGGCTTAATTTCCAAAATATACAAACAACTCATACAACTCAACAACAAAAAAACAAACAACCTAATCAAAAAATGGGCGGAAGAGCTAAATAGACACTTCTCCAAAGAATACAGGTGGCCAACAGGCACATGAAAAAATGCTCAACATCACTAATTATCAGAGAAATGCAAATCAAAACTACAATGAGGTACCACCTCACATCGGTCAGAATGACCATCATTAAAAAGTCTACAAATAACAAATGCTGGAGAGGGTGTGAGAAAAGGGAACCCTCCTACACTGTTGGTGGGAATGTAAGTTGGTGTACCCACTGTGGAAAACACTGAGGTTCCTCAGAAAACTAAAAATAGAACTACCATATGATCCAGCAATCCCACTCCTGGGCATATATCCAGAAAAAACTATAATTCAAAAAGATACATGCACCCCTACGTTCATAGCAGCACTATTCACAATAGCCAAGACACGGAGACAACCTAAATGTCCATCGACAGATGAATGGATAAAGAAAATGTGGTATATATACACAAGGGAATACTACTCAGCCATAAAAAAGAACGAAATAATTCCATTTGCAGCAACATGAATGCAACTAGAGATTATCATACAAACTGAAGGCAGAAAGAGAGTGACAAATACTATACGATATCACTTACATGTGGAATCTAAAACATGACACAAATGAACCTATCTATGAGACAGAAACAGAATCGGGGACATAGAAAATAGACTAGTGGTTGCCAAGGGGGAGAGGGGTGGGAGAGGGATGGATTGGGAGTTTGGGATTAGCAGATGCAAACTGGCATATATAGAGTGGATACATAACAAGGTTCTACTGTATAGCACAGGGAACTATATTCAATATCCTGTGATAAACCATAATGGAAAAGAATATGAAAAAGAATATGTGTGTGTGTATACATATATATATATATATGTATAACTGAGGCACTTTGCTGTACAGCAGTAAGTACCACAACACTGTAATTCAACTACACTTCAATAAAAAATAAATTTTAAATAAATAAATAAATAAGCTGCCTGGAGCCGTGATGCACAAGGAACTCCTAATCTCCCCTATTAACCACCAACCCCTATCCACCCCATAGCTCAAGTCTTCCTTAATAAGACAATTTTAGTGCTTTAGGAAAATTTAAATTCCTTCTCACAAAAGGCTTGGGAGTAAATGCAAAGCTAGAAGATTCTCAAAAATGTAAAAACATCTTTTAAGAGAAGGACAAAAGAAAGAAATTACAAAGTTTTACAAAAGCACTGCTGTTTTTGCCAGGATCCAAGCTAAATACCTGGAAATCAGAGAAATAAGCTTTGCTAAAACTTCAGATTTGATTCATGATTGCTTTCCACAGAAATCTATGTGGGACCTTTAGTATGAGTTTCCTCACCGGCCAAGGTATGTGTGTGTGGTAGGGGGAGGTGAGAGGCGGAGTATGCACTAAAATCAGTGCCTTTCAAACCACATTCCTCTGAACTCTCAGGTCCTGTGAAAGTACCTCATAAGTCTCAGGACCAATGTCTTCACACCATCTTCAAGCAGGAAAAGTAACAGTTGTATTGTTTTACGTATGATGTGGTTTTACATTAGGGTAAAATCATGTTAAGTATTCCATGTAAGATTTTGTCTTACAAGTAGGTTCTGGTTATAAATGCTGGCAAATGATGCACAAAATAAATAGTTCTTAAAGTTCTGACATTCTCTAAGTTCATGACTATCATTTTGAAATGGAATTTAACAGTAAAATGAGATTTGCTTTAGAGAAATTTGCTTTTGCAGTAGATACAATGATAGGCTACACCTATTTAATAATACTGCAAGAGATACCTAGTATTACTTTTCAAGTAATATCATGGTGTGGTGCCACCTATAAAAGTTAATTGAAAGCCTCAACATAATTCAAAAGAATGGGTAAAATAAAGATGACTTTCTTTATTAAATGTTAAAACTCTTACTGAAACTCATTAATTCTTTCAGTCAGAACTAAGAAAAGTTTGAAATGCTATAAACTTGAAAGCCTGGCATTACAACTAAAGGGACCCACCCCAACTGTAAATTATTATAGCATAGGGATCCCCCAAAAGCAACACAATGAGGGATAAATGATTAAGTAAGAAGTCCCAATAACTACAGCATCAAGATATATTTAACATTATGGTACATAACATTTAAAACCAAACTTTGAAAGAAACTATAACTTGAAAATTAGACATATTAAAGTATTTGATAGCAAAAATTTAAAGGAGGGGAGGAGAGAGATAAAGTCCTTGTACTCAATTATTTTATGGACACAATTTTATTCCACCGAAAGAATTTCTAAATGAAATTCATTGAACAAAATATGCAATAAACATTTTATAAACTTCAAAATTTCAAAATTCTTCTATATCAAGAAGAATTCTCAGTCACACAGCTGAAGTATTAAATATATTTAACCATGGTTTTCAAATGTAGTACCAAAATTGATCTATATATCTTCAAAGACAATGCAAGAGATTCACTTTTAAAGACGTGTAAGAAAAACCAATAAATATTTAGCCTTTCCTTAATGATAGGTCCAAACAATCATGCTTACTTTCTTACTTCTATGGGCAGGAAATGTTACTTGCGGTATTCCAAGGACAATGGTGATTCAAGGACAAAGGACGACCCTGCCTGAAAAAGTTTCAGCATTGCAGCCCCTACCGGACTCTTAATTGCCCTCCAACCATGTTGAGATGGTTACGAAATTCCTGAGCCCCCCTGGGTGACGCCCAGGCAACGGGACCTGTCCCAAATAAGGAAAGGCATATGCCCTGCCCCACTCCCACCCTACAGAAGGAAGGTATATGTGCCTCGACCAATTAGTAAACGAAATTTTCACCTCGGACCATTCCTTTGTTTTCTGGCTATAAAAACTGATCAATAGCACATGTTCGGGCTCAACTCTCCCAGACTACTAGGAAGTCGGCCGGCGACCCTTCCCTCTAATAAATTCTCTCTTCTTTACATTCTGTCTTATGTCTGGAAATTCTTTTCCAACCCGCGTTCAGACCATGACATTACTAATTGATAGAGTTTATGAAAAATGGTGGTGGCAGGATGAGAGTAGAAAACATGGATAACAGAAGGTAACGCACCAAAATATAACAGCTACAGTAACTTATAAACTGATGAGATTTCCAAATAAAAAAAAAAGCAAGCAGTAACCCAAAGAAATCACAAACATATGTTTCCAGATAAGCAGGATGTCAGAAAATTATACCATTACATTTATCCCCACCTTGGGACAAAGGTAACATCTAAAATGCTATCTTCATGAAGTTTTAGAGGGAAACACGAGAAAACTAACAAAGTCAGATACAGAAATACACAGTTTAATTCTTCTACGTCTCTTGTAAGAACTTTAATATGGTTAAAATTATAAAATCCCTGCAACCCAATTATTGCTAAAGTTAGTGTTAATTTACAAATGAATTGCTTTGAATTTTTTCCAAAGAAAACCCACATATGAAAGTAAGAATATACAGAAATTCCTTGGCACTGACAGATTTAAAGTTTTTACTTTCAACTACTCAAGACGCAAAAGAAGGGCCACTGAAATGCAGTAACCTGCAATTTTGCAAAGGCTAGAATGTGAACTGCTGGCACAGTGAGGTTGGTGAAAGGGAGCAGTCATTTCACTTGCAAATAAGCCCCACAAGTGGATTGTTTATGGTTTTTTGCTGTTTATTTCTCTCTACTTGTTGCCAGAAATACAGTAACTTTCCTGAAGTTATTGTTCTAAAAGTTTTTTTTTAATCAGAAATGGACATAAAAATAAAAAACCAGCCAATTGCTAAAGCTGGTGGTAGATATGAAGAGGTCTAAGGAATGACTAGTGTTAGCCAAAAATACAAGGGAGGAAAGTCACTGGGGACCACTCAGACTTACGAACTGAACCAGTGAACCATATGCTTAGTCAGAAACAAGAAAAAAAAGTAATCTGCAAAAGTATTTTTGGTAAGTGGACCAGCCAGGGCAAAAATTATATTTTACGGAGGAAAATTCTATGTCATAATGCTATCTGCAAAAAAAGGGGACTTTCAGAAGGCTTCAAGATGCATCTCTTCCAAATGTTAATGATGTACTATATCACAATAAACTAGTGATCTGCTTCCAAAAGTCAACATAACTTGACGTGTCTGCATACAGATGAAGATTTTATGGACCACAATCTTGAAATCTGTCTACTTTGAGAGAGAAGTGAACTTAACAGAATCTAACTTAGCATAAAACCCTAGTGTATTCCAATAATGCATGAAAAATAAGATGGCACTTCAAAAACATGTACTGCAAAAAAATTGTTTTCCAAGTCATTTTTTTTTACCTCTTTTCCCCTAGCTTCTTTTCACCTAGTTGACACTCAATTAGGACCAGACCTCTTCTCATTAGTTACTTGGGAACAAAGACAGGGGTTATTACTAGACTGTATCAATGACTGCTAGAGTTATATCAAAAAGGACCCAGAAGCCATCTTGCATAGGCTTCTACTAACCAAAGACAAGACAATTTAAACATCAAGAAGGATGACAACAGCAACTGACTGAAACAATGTGCTTAAATCCACGAGTTCAAAACATTCAAAAATAAAAACTCACAGGTCAGTTTTTGAAGAACAGTTGACTCTCACTCCATAAATTAAAGAGTTTTCTTCAAATACTAGTCACATCACACCTGCCATTTCAATAATAACTCTACTAAGATTCAAATGTTCTATTCATAGGGGAATGGAAGCAAAAGTAATTCATATATTCTGTATGAAGAGTAAAGCATCAGGAATAAAAAAGAAAAGAAAAAAGAAGAAACGGTGTTACCTGGTCAAAAGTGTGATATAAAAGACGGAAATGTTAACGCCCCCCTCCCCAAAAAGGTTCGTCGTGTATATTTTATGCATTCCAATCAAAGTGTCTACATGTACATGTCCTGGTTTTTAAAAAAAAATCTATGCAAGAATTATCAATGATTAAGGGGACTGCTGAGAGTCTAATGGTTTTTTAAATTGCCAACATTTTAGGTACCCGTTACCAGTGGACTTTAAGTATTGCAAGTATATTACAGAGAGGGGAAGGACTTGAAGTTTCTGATTCCTGAGTAAAAATTACAAACCAAGGACAAACACCTCAACTTTCAACATCCTTAAATAACTTCTATTTTGGACTAAATGAGAACCCTAAGGCCACACTGAGGAAATATTTTTAAATCGTCCCGCGAAAAATCACACAAGCTAGAGGTTTATGCCTCTTGAATTTTATGGCTTTGTTTAAAAAAAAAAGATTACTACTACAACTGTGCAGCATGATCGATCTCAGGACTTTTCTGATGCCTTGTCCAGCTAACCAAGAGCATCCCACACTTTTTCCGAACTCTGACTCAAAAAAAATCACTGCTCTTTTCCCAGTTTACATATTAGAGTATATAAATCCAACTATCCTCTACCATGCTTTCCTTCCGAAGTAATTTTCTTACTACTCCTCATTGCTTTCTATCAAATGCTAAGGGAGTGGTCAGATAATTATTAGGGCCAACCTCCTACCACAGTGAGATGTGTTCCAGACCTACTTACACGGTCCCAAAGCCAAAATAAAACCAAGATGACACTTCCTCAAATGATACAGAGTCCTCAAACTGTGTAAGCCCCAAAGATTTTCAAGTGGTTCTACTCTAATCTAGGCTCTTAATGCTAATAACACTTAACCATGGCATAACCAAAATTAGCCTTCCTCCTGAAATACTCTTCTAAAAACTAAGAAAGTTAACTATCTTTCCCCTAAATTTCTCTAATGTTATGGGCAGTCAATTGCCACAAACTACACTAAGCGAATTTAAGTGAAGACAAATTCAACTGCTTTCCCTTCCCATTTCAACTTACACACTACATGAGATATAGCATCACAGGAGGGAGGGCAGGCAGGTTTACTCTAAAGAATAAGCCTCATGGGCTTCCCTGGTGGCTCAGTGGTTGAGAGTCCGCCTGCCAATGCAGGGGACATGGGTTCGTGCCCCGGTCCGAGAAGATCCCACAGGCCGCGGAGCGGCTGGGCCCGTGAGCCATGGCTGCTGAGCCTGCACATCCGGAGCCTGTGCTCCGCAACGGGAGAGGCCACAACAGTGAGAGGCCTGCGTACCACCAAAAAAAAAAAAAAAAAAAAAAAAAAGAGTAAGTCTCGTTAGTTAGCAGAGGCACCTGAAAATGAATTCCAATCACCACAATAGCACACAGACATTCTCTATACTACATTCAAAGGATCAGAATCTTCAGTGAAATCATTTCAGGATAGAGTGAAAGTTAAATTGCACATCTGGAACTTCAGCTACACTGAAGGAAAGTAGACTGCTTTGAAATGCTGCCACATTTACATTCTAAAGGAAATCACAAAAACCACTAAACAAATGGTATGAATAACATTCTCACTTTTCCCAAACCTGAGGGCATTTAGTAAATGTTTACTAAATGAATTGCCTTATTTCATGAAATACATATTATCGCTCCTAATTATCTTTCTACCATTTCCCCAAAATAGAACAAATGGACCAAAATCAATCTTAGAAGGTAACGAACATATATGACATTTCCATAATGGTATCACAGACCCCTAAAATCCAACCACATGTCCTTCAGGGAAAACGAGTATGTTCTGTATAGCACATAACGTTCATTGCACAGACTACAAAAAAGTCACCAAGGATTCTAAAATCCAAAACTGGCACAACTAATCTATCATATTTATATTTGCACACAAGCAGAATTGTACCAAAATAAGCCTTCATAAATCCTGCCTGGATTTAGGAAAAAGGTAAGTAGTAAACTGGCAAGATCATGAATAAAGAAACCTCTACCTAAAGCTAATGGAAGTGGAGAGGTATTTACAAATGAAAGCTCATCAGGAGATCAAGATAAATCATGTGAAATGGAGACGTTGAAAAGCACTCTTAGGTTTACCACTTGAAGCTGTAAACTTGAAAAGCCTAGGAAAATCATCAAGAAGACTAATTCCCTGCATAATAAGTTCACCACCATCTCAAAAAGGAAGAAAAGGAGGGAACACACAAATAGAAGAAAAGAGGGAGGGGCCAAGGGAGGACTTAGGGAAAACTTCAGGGTACCCTTATTAAGCCCCCAGCCAGATGAAGAAAACTTTCTATCACATTCCCCTGATCAATGGCCTTCTGTTAGAACCCTTTAGTGCCTCTGCCTTAAAAAGATGGTGTCAAAAATGGCCTTTCTGCCACTTCCAACCATTGTTGGTTTTGCCCCCTTGATCAGCCAGCCCCGCCAACCAAACTTTCTGTGGTGATGGAAAGGTCTGCACTATCCAACAGGGTGGCCACGTATGGCAACTGCACACCTGAAATATGTTGTGTGATAAAGGTTCTACGTTTTTCATTTTATTTAATTTTAATTAATTTAAATTTAAATAGCCACACCACACACAGTAAGTAGCTACCACGCCGAATAATGCAACCCTAGAGTCAAAATGAGTAATCTGATATTTTATTGTTGAAGGAAGTTTTACTGATAAAAGGTACCTTTAATGTGGCTGACTGAGGCATAAACTCAGAAAAAGAATTTTTTCTTGAATACATCTCTCTATACATCAGCCATGCAGGGTCTTTTGCACTGAAAGGCATACCCCGAAACTGCTTTATTTATACTTTAAGACAGCTGAATTTTGGAGTCTGAAATAATTTTTATGATATGCAAGAAAGATAAGTGACAATAGAATAAAAAATAAATCAGAAAGCTCCAAGATTTTTCTTAGTTTAACCTGTTTAAAAATAAAAACAGGGGGCTTCCCTGGTGGCGCAGTGGTTGAGAGTCCGCCTGCCGATGCAGGGGACACGGGTTCGTGCCCCGGTCCGGGAAGATCCCACATGCCGCGGAGCGGCTGGGCCCGTGAGCCATGGCCGCTGAGCCTGCGCGTCCGGAGCCTGTGCTCCGCAACAGGAGAGGCCACAACAGTGAGAGGCTCGTGTACAGCAAAAAAATAAATAAATAAATAAATAAATAAATAAAAATAAAAACAGGAATTCCCTGGCGGTCCAGTGGTTAGGACTTGGCAGTTTTACTGCCGGGGCTCGGGTTCAATCCCTAGTTGGGGAACTAAGATCCTATAAGCCCCGTGGCACGGCCAAAAGAATAAAATAGAAGTAGCTACTCATCACAGGTCCCAAAGTGCCAATCACTACATCTCTATTAAAAAGTTTCCTTCTCGGGCTTCCCTGGTGGCGCAGTGGTTGAGAGTCCGCCTGCCGATGCAGGGGACGGGGGTTCGTGCCCCGGTCCGGGAAGATCCCACATGCCGTGGAGCGGCTGCACCCATGGGCCATGGCTACTGGGCCTGAGCGTCCGGAGCCTGTGCTCCACAGCAGGAGAGGCCACAGCAGTGAGAGGCCCACGTACCGCAAAAAAAAAAAAAAAAAAGTTTCCTTCTCAATTATACTACTGTCTGTATCATATTTTAATCTTTCATTACATTCAGTTTTAAAACTTTGTTATACATGGCTCTGTTAGGTAACATTTTCTAAGAATATTGTAACATATTCTTAAGAACACTGTAAGGCAATATGTAAACAGGACTATAGTAGTTCAATAAATAACCACTGAAATAAGTTGAAATAATGAAAAACAGCTTTTTTTAATGTTTATTAAATTAAGTATATATAACATTTTCCCTGAGGAAGCCAAATCTACCAGATAATCATATTATACTTCTGTAATTAAATTTTAAAGTTTGCAAATAACATCCTCTTAGAAACCCACGAGATTAAGTTGCTAATTGTTTAATAATGATATTAAGGGCTTCCCTGGTGGTGCAGTGGTTAAGAATCCGCCTGCCAATGCAGGGGACACAGGTTCAAGCCCTAGTCCGTGAAGATCCCACATGCCGCGGAGCAACTAAGCCCGTGCACCACAACTACTGAGCCTGCACTCTAGAGCCCACGAGCCACAACTACTGAAGCCCGTGTGCCTAGAGCCTGTGCTCCACACCAAGAGAAGCCACCGCAATGAGAAGCCTGCGCACCGCAACGAAGAGTAGCCCCCACTCACCACAACTAGTGAAAGCTCGCACGCAGCAACAAAGACCCAACGCAGCCAAAAATAAATAAATGAATTTATAAAAAATGAAAATGATACTAAGTTAATTTTTATAAATGATTACAATTGATATTATTACTTCCCTATTTGAAAAATATAACTCAAGAATAACACCTTCTCTCATCTGAAATCATCAAAACTTCTGAGAACCACAGAATTTGACCCCACAATTTTCTCTGGTCTTTTCAACTATGATGATATTCCTTATAACCTGGGCTTTCTACCAGAATGATTTTTTTTTTAAGCCAAACAATTACAGATAGTTAAAACTATTCCATAAATATAGTACATATGGAGCATGTTAAAATAAAATCTACTTCTCCAACCTAATACAGTATTCACACTTCATCTCCTGCAACTCATATAGCCAAAACAAAAACAACACACACACACAAAATTTTAACCTACAGCCTGAGCAAAACGCACGTACAGGAAACAAAATCGAATATGTTCTGCCCTAATAATCAAATTATACAAAAAAAAACAAAAACAGGCTTTATATAGTATCAGGAAACTCAAGTGATTCATAAAAATATATAGTTCTCACAGACAACAGAACTACAGCAGAAAGGACACTGAGAGAACTATAACATACATTATCGCCTTCCTTCTGAAACTGAAAAACCCAATACAATCTCGGAAGTCGAGAGTAACGCTCAAAGCAACTCCCTGACATGCTGCCATTAGATCAAGTAGACTGTCTTCTGGCATGCTGCTATGGCAATCAGAGATGGCTACCCTAAAAAGAAAAAAGCAGCTACCATTATCAATTATAGTCTCAATACCAGCATCTCAAAACAAATCCAATACTGGAAGAAAAACCATTTCTTAAATGAAGTATAAAACCTACTGCTCCCGTAATTTGCATGGCCTGATGAACTTCTACAGTTTAAACTTCAGTTTTCATTCTCCTTCAATAAACCAAGCAGGTTTTCTTCCCACCAATTCCCCTTCACAAGGATACAGGGACCAATGGACTGAGAGATAGGCGGGAAAGGAAGGGGAACAGAGACGGAGGTGAGACCTCCCAGCTGTATAAAAACAAACCATGAGTTTTTACCTTTGCTTCCAAATCAAAGGCAAAAGCAAGTACGGAAGGCAAAATATTTTAGAACTAAAAAATAAATAAATACTAAAATTACTTGCAAGTTTCTCCTGCAGTACAGGTTACTTTTTTCCCGAAAAAATAATTTTTTTTGGGGGGGGGGGGTTGTGTTGGGTCTTCGTTGCTACACGCATACTTTCTCTAGTTGTGGTGAGCAGGGCTACTCTTCGTTGTGGTGCGCGAGCTCCGCATTGCAGTGGCTTCTCTTGTTGCAGAGCACGGGCTCTAGGCACATGGGCTTCAGTACTTGTGGCGCGCGGGCTCAGCAGTTGTGGCTCGTGGGCTCTAGAGTGCAGGCTCAGTAGTTGTGGCCCACGGGCTGAGCTGCTCCGCGGCATGTGGGATTTTCCTGGACCAGGGATCAAACCCGTGTCCCTTGCATTGGCAGGCAGATTCTTATCCACTGCGCCACCAGGGAAGCCCCCTGCCTACCATTTTGCAACCTATTCTTCCAAATTCCTAAATCTGATGCTTCTGATTCACTTGGACATAATGATCACTACCAAATAAGAGATCCTTTTATTTCAAAGGGCATATTTCTGGTGAAGACTAAACTTAGTTACAAGGTAGAAAAGCCAAGAAATGCTCATAAGCCCATAATTTAAAGTTTATATCTAGGCAAAAAAGAATTACATCCATCTTGTATAGATTCCCTCTGTCACCCCCTCCCCCCACACACATACCCCCTTAAGGAAAAAACAAAAAACCTGAGGTATCTCTAAAAGCACAATTAAGTCACAGAGTAAAGTGTAAGTAGGATTCCTTAGTGATGTAAACAACTCTACTGGATACAAAGTTCTGAAACTTTTTTTCTAATCAACAGGTCAGGTTAAATAACAGCTACAAAATATAATATTCTCCTGCCAATATGTTGTAGTCATGGTAACAACAACAAAATACTAAACTATTTCTTTCCCATCTGACTCATCTTGTTATGTAATAACTCAGTTCTGAGAGTCAAGAGCCACTTAATGAAACTGGAATTACTTACAAAGAAACCATCTATCTTCCCTTAGACTGTAAAAAGATTTTTTAAAAAACAAAAAGGAAAGGAAAAGGAAAAAAAGCTTTGCAACACCTATTTCAAAGGTGTGAAGCTGGATCAAATATGTTCAAAATATTAACTAAAAACCCAATTAACCCCAAATCAAAACTTCAATACTATATTTATATTCACCCCCAATTTGGATGAAATAGAAGTAACACTAAAATTTCCCCCCATTCATGCACCAGCAATATCTAAGGAAAACATGGTTTTCAGAAACAGCTTCTTTCTCTTGGTTTCCTATCAAACATCTTAGATATAGGAATGAGTAAAAATGTTAGCTCAAAATCACTTTATTCAACATATGCAAAAGTAAATAAAATAGCCCAGTCCATATTACAACTAAAAACTTTTTATCTAACTCATTGTAATTGCTATAAAGTGGCCCCAAAGTGTATTTGGTAAGCTCTGCGCTACTTTATCACTAAAAAATATCCTCATACATAATAATCTTTGCTGCCCCACAGATATATGCATTTATTGGACTGACAAACTAAATTCAGGCTGCCTTATTTGAAAATGTATGCCCACCAATCTCGCTTCATACAACTACAATCAAATAGTGTATCCTCATGTTTTTGGGGCACTCTTATCTTACAAATTATCAAAATCTACATAAAAATTTCAAAGGATATCATTATATATGTACAAACTGAACTAATAATAGGTTAATTCTTTAAATGTTCCAATAAAAACACTTTTGGGGAAGGGAGTGGTTTAAAAGATTTTATTTTTGCTTTTGTTATGCTCAATAATCTAGCTATTATAATACGATCTTTGTTCTTTCTCACCCGCAAATGAAGTTGTCTAAATGATAATCAATACTTCCTTTAAGTGAACATTCCCTAATATCTTTCTTTCAGAAATGACAAAAGCATATTTACAGGCTATTTTTCCCAGCAGTCATAGAAATCGGTCACCATGCATTCCATATAACTTTCAGTGGCTCTGTCTACCGTCTCAGGGGTAAACCCAAGGAAGCCTTGCACAACCTGATTCCTATCTATCTCTTTCCAGCCTCAACCACCCTCCCCTATCCAGTCACCTCTTCTACCACATATCCTGTAAGCCCTGAACAAATGGAGTTAATCAGCCTCAATTCAATTCAACTTCTCCTATTCTGTTAAAATACAAAAACCTAAAGCGCTGGGATCATATCTTTCTTACTTTTAGATCCACAATGCCTAACAAAGTATTTAGGACAGTGTAATTATTCAAAGTATGTTTAATAGACAAAATGTGGATCCAGCCTCTTTCCCTACACTTCAGGTTGATTAATTTTAATATCAATAAATTAAAACACACATAAATTCAATAAAGAATCAAAAAAATAGATGTGATTAAAAATATACAAAACAGCTATTTAATGGCTCTTGTATTTCACCAAGAATGATAGAACAGACTCCTAATATTCTCCTTGCCACCAACTTCCTTGTTCCAATTTATTTAACATACTGCAGCCCAGATTAATCCTTCTAACTGCTCAAGACTCTGAAGAGATCCTACTAATGGTCTACCAAATGGTGCTAATGCCTTGACCCACTACTCAAGGTCCCCCGTTATCTGATTTGAACTACCTTTCCAATCTTATTTCTTCCTCTTCTCTTTATCACACCCTTCTCAACAGCCAAGCTGAAATTCTAGCTATGACCAATACTTCTCTACTTTGCCTTTGCCCCTGGTTAGTCACTTTTATTAGATTATCTTTTCTTCCTCCTGCCCCTTAAAGTCCCATGTCCCAAAAGCATCATTTTTCTTTACTGGTCAATGTAAGAAGCACAAGCCACGCTGAGTATTGAATCCATCCTCCTGCATTCCATACTCAACAAACATCGTCTTCAACATAAGAGAACTACAGCTGGTCAAGAAAAATTTGGCGGCTTGAGAGACAGTAACTGTAGCAAAAATCAACATGCTACTACTATGTCTGATTTGACACTGAAAATCCCCAACAAAGATGTATCTAACTACAAGGAGATCTGGTATGTGTAATACATAAAAACATGTCATATTAATATATGACAGCAAAGTTGATATTAAGGACAGGAAACTTTGGGCAAAATCCATTTGTATTGCACTCGAAGAAAGCTTTAATATTCTGACATTTTTGACAAACCTGATAACTTGGGAAGTCTTAACCCTAAGCTTTATAGAATATTAATTGAAGACCCTCACTCAATTGGGTTGAAATGTTACTCTCACCCTCTGAAGGTTATCACTACCCAACAAAGACAGAGCAACACATGAGCATGACTAAGAAGTTGCTTGAGCACCTATCTATCTAGATGAAAGTAACAACCTATATGGGAAAGAAGCAGGAGCCCAGAGAGAAAAGTTGAGTTTTTATAACCATCTGTCTTTTGCTACTAAGTACTCAACATGGAAAGACAATTTGGGGATGCAGGAAAAGATAAATACACAATTTTTTTTTAACTTTATATTTTGGACCTGCAACTTTAGCTGTCTTGAACCATAACTACATACCCCTTGAGTTTCAAACATAGATTAGTACTAAAGTTCTATCATCTTCTTCCCACAGGAAAAAAAAAAGTTCATGTCTAGCTCATCTTTCTATCATCTCAAGATGGCATCTTACAAAAGACAAAAACTCGAAAAACTTAGCTGGCTAAACATTTTAAACTAAAGAAACAAATCCCTGATGTCACGGAAGGAACCTGGAGGAGAAACAAAACATGAACAAAAGTACTACCCATATCAGAGCATTTATCACACTCTTAGATAAGTATTGTGTACTTATCTAATTGTCCCACTAAAGAATAAATCTGAGAGATCAAGAACTGAGTTGTCCAATTTACCAGTGAATGCCAAATGCCTAGCATGGTATCTGGCCCATGTTCAAAGTACCATAATACCTGAAGACTGAATAAACAAAAAGCAAGAGTAAAGAAAACTCACTAAAACCTCACAAGCTCCTGAGAATTACATCAAAATAAGATGATCTAAATTCAAATTTTCATTAATTAAATTTCTGGGAAAATGAACAATTACATATGTCAAGATCCTAGAAGGCAATAATCATTGTCATTCCCAGCACAGAGGACTGCCTAGCACTTGACAAATGCATGTTGAACTGAATTCTACACTTCCCTCCTCCTCCAAGTATGAGAGATATAATACAAAGAAATTCAGTAAAATAACTATCTAATTAGTCTTTTTCTAATTAAACCTTTGCCAGGTCATTTTAGGAGGTACAGAATTTTATTTTAACCCAGAGGCATTCGGTGATCAAATTTACCTCAAATAATACTTTTTTTTTTAAGCTAAAACACAATAAAAGACGGGATTTTAATTCTTCTAACTTTCCTTAATAGTGCCCTTAATCTTAACCTTAATCTAGCTCTATAAGCAAAAAACTCTCTTTAAATCTATTATTCAATATATTAGGCAATTATTACCCATTGCCTCTAAATATAACCAAGTCAAAACAATTATTACACACTGCCCCTAAATATAACTCTGTTCAAAACAACAGGCACGGGCTTCCCTGGTGGCACAGTGGTTAAGGATCCACCTGCCAATGCAGGGGACACGGGTTCGAGCCCTGGTCCGGGAAGATCCCACATGCTGTGGAGCAACTAAGCCCGTGCGCCACAACTACTGAGCCTGCGCTCTAGAGCCCACGAGCCACAACTACTGAGTGCGCATGCACAACTACTGAAGCCCGCGTGCCTAGAGCCTGTGCTCTGCAACAAGAGAAGCCACCAAGATGAGAAGCCCATGCACTGCAAAGAAGAGCAGCCCCCGCTCGCTGCAGCTAGAGAAAGCCCGCACAGCAACGAAGACCCAATGCAATCAAAAATAAATTAATTAATTAAAACAACAACAACAACAGGCGCTTGAAGACAACTCCTGCAATGCCAACAATTATAATTATGTCAACTAGCCAACATCAGCAATAAAAACATGCTTTTTATATCCAATATGCCTTTATCCTAACTCTACAATTCACAGTTTGGTACTCTGTACTTCTTGGCATTTTCCAGAAATTCAGTCTCCAGAAAACAGTTTCATTCTTGACACACCAGGATTTTTTTTATGACACTGAGACCACACTTCTGAGAAAACAATAATGAAGGTGTTAAAGACTCTAGGGCTTCCCTGGTGGCGCAGTGGTTAAGAATCCACCTGCCAATGAAGGGGACATGGGTTTGAGCCCTGGTCCAGGAAGATCCCACATGCTGTGGAGCAACTAAGTCTGCGCTCTAGAGCCCGCGAGCCACAACTACTGAGCCTGCGTGCCACAACTACTGAAGCCCACACGCCTAGAGCCTGTGCTCTACAACAAAGAAGCCACTAAGATGAGAAACCCACACACTGCAACGAAGAGTAGCCCCCGCTCACCGCAACTAGGAAGACCCAATGCAGCCAAAGATAAATTAAATAAATAAAAATTTTTAAAAAGACTCTCTAATATCTAATTTCTTCTTCAAATAACCCAAGACAAATTCTGTAATTTAATACAATACTTATCAGCATTTTGCAAAGCACTTAAGACTAGCAGTAAAATATTCTAATGCTGGTTTTACCAAAGAACTGATTACATTTAGAATTCCATGGTAATTTATATTTTCCTCACTATTTTCAGAAATCCAGAAGCCCACAAAGGATAACTTTAAAGACTCTGCCAATTATAAAAGGAACACAAATGAACTGGATACATATATAATTTTTAAATGATCTAAACAAATGTATACCTTAAGAATTTATATCATAGTTCTTATAAGTTAGAATGAAAGTATCAATGGATATTTAAGGTATAATAGTCAATTCCATACACCATTTTAGTCAGCTCAAAATATTCTGGAAGCAGACAGAATATTAATAATAAAGAGATGGGATTTAAAATTTTCTTTTCCTAACTGGACTTATTTGTAATTTATACTTAATTTTTAAAATATATAATCAAGGAAAATGAAATTAAAACAAACATGAATAATTAAATTTATGTTATTAGTGTAGTTCATATTTCTGCCACATTAAAAAAAATCTAGCAAACTGTCAAGGGTAAAGGCAGATGTCTATTTTTACCAGTGTTCCAGTATTATAACAAACTATTTAGGGGATAAACTTTAGATCAGCATTATAAATATAAAAATGATGAAATAAATTTATTTCAGAAGAAAATAAAGATTTCTACACCCAACTCATTCATTTTATGATCTTTAGGACTTCTTAAAGAGAAATAT
Source organism: Delphinus delphis (assembly GCF_949987515.2). NCBI lineage: Eukaryota > Metazoa > Chordata > Mammalia > Artiodactyla > Delphinidae > Delphinus > Delphinus delphis. The sequence goes on along the minus strand of NC_082695.1, from coordinate 12,619,205 downwards.
ATAAATATGCAGATTGATTCTTTTTTTATGTTCATAATGTGACCCCAAATAAAATCCCTGGATAGCTGACAAACCAAACCAACAAATCAAAAGCATTCATCTATTGTACATCAATTGTAATTTAAATTTTGTAATTTCAAATTTACGTCATTTCCAAGGCAAAATAATTTTGAGAGTAAAATGTTAATAGAAAAACTGAACCACAGTTCTTCTTCAAGAAGTATTCAACCTTTTAATGCCTAAAGACTGAATTCCAGAACGCTCTTCTCAAATTAAGTTCAACTGCCAAACATCTTTTCATGTGAAATAGCAAAAATATCTGTAAAGCCACCTATAGAGACTAAAACTATAATGTATGGATTACCTAAGCTCTGTCAGTGCTATTATAAACTGATGAATCTTTTCACAAAATACATATTCAATAATCACAGAATCATTTTAAATCTCCATATGATAATAATCTGAATTATTGTTCCAATTAATATTTTTCCAAACTCTTATTTTCTTCTACTCAGAGATTACCAACAGAAAACTATTTATTTATATAATTTCCCACTTCTTTCAGCAGGACAAATATAGAGACTGAGTTTTAAAGAAGGCTACAACCAATCAAAGGTTTTTTGCTTTGATAGACCTAGGCTGGCAGAGCTTAAATTTTATAGTCCATACACTTGAGAATGAATCAACCAAATAAGATGCCAGGTAAACTTTTGCACACAAAATTTAACCTTAGGAAAACTAACAGCTGGAAAAAGCTGTGTGGCTCTGCTATTTAAATAAAGCATCTCAATTAATATACTACTGAACTAAAAAGTCAGTGGTTAGTTTGCAGTCCCTCTAGTGTTCAACTAGTTACATTAACAGTCTCGAATTGGTAAAGACTGCTGCTTATTTCTTAACTACTAAATCTATTCCACATATTAAATAAAAATGAATTTAATAAACACAAAACAAGGTACAAAAAATATCAGCAGAATCTTACATTTTTCCCTGTAAATCATTCAAATTAAGATTTAAAAAGAAAGAAAACTATTTTCCAATGCAGGATTGATCATCAAGTACCCAGCATGATGCCTAGCACATAACAAGTGAACTATAAATATTTGATTTTTGTCTGGTTCCCAGTTTCAACATATAATTATTTCAAGCTATCATTTACTCTTAGTTTATTACTACTATAAAATTAGAAACAATAAGCATAAATAAAAACTATTCTGCAAATAAAAAACCAAATGTGGAAAGAGAAATAGGCTGATTATGGCATGTAACACAAATCTGTAGTAATCCTTGTTAATCAAATATTCTTGCTAATTATCTATATGCAACAGTCAATAAAAGTCCCAAACACTCTGGTCAATTAATAATTCACATACACCATACATTTACCATAATTATCAAGGATCACAAGGTCACAATCCCTATTTAAAACAATATGGGACACAATTTTAATTTTTTATTCTAAAATCCCTTCAGCACAGGCATAGATATTATCATCATCCTTGTACTGCCAAAGCCAGAAAACAGTTATAAGAGACAACTTTTTAAAAAATCAAATGGCTACATATAATTTAACTAAGATGACACTGACAATGCCAGGTGAAAAAGAATTCAAATTTTATCTACAGGCAGAAATTATGACCAAAACTATGAATTATAAAATAAGTTCATGAAGATTTAAATATTCTGACAGCGGAGTTCATTAAAGGAAATGTATGACTATGAAAAGCATTTATACAGCATTTAAAATCTATGAACTTTTTGTATTCACTTCATGTTATATCATAAAGTAAAGCTGTAATTCCCATATTACAGCCAAGAATAAAAGACGAAGCAAATTTAAATGACTTGTCTGTCATGACAAGTATCACAGGAAGAGACATGCTATGAACACTCAATCTTTTTTTTAGTTTACTTATCATACTTATGGTCTCTACCTCTACAAAGGTAAAAGATAACAAAAGAATGGTAAATTTCCTCCTGGCCTCTGTTTCATTTTGGATATGTGAGATTGAACAGGAGGGAGTAATCCACAATCTGTGACCTATACTTCTGCTGAATGCCAGCTGAGCTTAGGTCACAAATAGAAAAAGAGAATGAGAAATGGTTTCTAGCCAAGAAGGTGCGACTTGCTGAAGGTGGAAGGACTCTTCAAGCATTCTCTGTGAGACAGGGCTGCATTCCATGTGCTGCCAAATGGAAATTTCAACTAGCACAGGAAATTCGAGTAATTGCGGGTATACATGTGACTATGTTTCAAGCATCTTTGGAGAGGACAGATCAACTTTGTCTTTGAAAAATGCCATTTTAAAATTATATAACTAACAAAGCAATAACTTGCCATCTTAAATATTTACAAAGTAGATTGAACCAAAAGGCTATTTTTAAAAGAAAAGAAAAAGAGATGTATACTGACACTAAAAAAGTCTATCAAAGATTTCCTTGAAAATGTTTGCCTAAATTGTATACTAACTCATTTTATCATGTAGTCTATAGACATGATATTTAAAGAGGTTAGTAATTAATTAAGGATTTTAGGGTGAGAAAGCTCAATGAAAGCTTTTGGTCAATTTAATTTTATAGTAAAACATGCGGTTACCAGTGAGAGCCTCGGCCAAGCAATCTTAGCTAATCATTTCTATGTAGCAATAATGAACTTTAGTATTGGGCTGGCAATTTATAACACATGTAGGATAGCCAAGGTCATCCAATCCATGACATATTCGTAAGTTAACAAGGTTCTGACATACAAATATCATTAAGCACTTTAATCCAATAAATAGTACTCTTCCAAAGCCCCTGTTCTATCAATACATGACACAAGCTTTTTTCCAACTGTCCAAACTACTTGCTATCTACAAACTAATAAAAATAATTTACGGAAAATTTATGGAAAATAATTGAATAAACTTATTCAATTAATTTTAATAAAACCTTTAAAATTAAACTATAAAAAATAAGCAACTACCCCCAAAAAAGTGAAGAAAATTATATCACTGTCTTTTTAATATGCAGTTAAAAAGCAATCAATGCACCAAGAAAATCTTTCAAATGTGGTCGTATATCTTCTTTAAAACAGTATTCTATAACAGCATGTTTTCTTTCCTATGTGATCCAGAATACTAGAAGGAGTTCATAGTATGCAGTGGTGCTAGACTGATAATCTTTATACAAACTTCTCTTGCACTCACATTCATTTACTAATTAATTTATCCCATAAATGTGTCAGGAATTATGCTGGTCCTGCAATCACAATAATGGGCAAAGCCAGATGCAGGTCTTGCCCCCAGTGCAGTTTACAGCCTATAGGGAGCTTCCCATCTAATCCTATCCAAAAACTCTCAAAACCACCAAACTACCTGTAAGTCCAAACTCCTCAGCCTAGTATTTAAGCTCCATCACCAGCAGGCACAAATATGCAGTTTCAATCAACTGTAACTCTTCCTCAACAGATATTCCAAACTTTCCTACTCTGTGTCTTTGCACATGCAATTTCATACAAATGAAATGTTCTTGCCCTAACATACCCATATATCCAAATACCCAAATTCTACCCATTCTTTAAGGCTCAGCTTAAGAATTAACTGTTCCTCAAAGCTCTGTCTCCTTCCAAATAACTCCAATAATACTGTGTGCCCCTCTTAGGACATTTGTAATAACGCTCTAGGTACGTATGCTATCTCCCCTATTAGACTGTCAGCTTCTGAAAAACAGAGCATGTTTCTGATTCATTTCTGTATTCTGTACAGCACCTAAAACAATATAGGCTCAATAAATATCTTTTGGATAAATACACGATGGTAATTCTAAATATTAAAGATCATTAAAGAGTGATAACAATTTATAAGGCTCAAAGAATGTTTATAAGGGCTTCCCTGGTGGTGCAGTGGTTGAGAGTCCGCCTGCCGATGCAGGGGACACGGGTTCGTGCTCCGGTCCGGGAAGATCCCACATGCCGCGGAGCAGCTGGGCCCGTGAGCCATGGCTGCTGGGCCTGCGCGTCCGGAGCCTGTGCTCCGCAGAGGGAGGGGCCACGGCAGTGAGAGGCCCACGTACCGCAAAAAAAAAAAGAATGTTTTTAAAACATCCTTTCACACATTATTTTATTGCTGTTACAGAATATTATAAATTTAAATGTGTGGGCAACTGAGCTGAATCAGCACTCCAGGACATCCTAGGAAAATGTTTTTGCCCCCTGAGTATAGTCTACCTCATTGTCCCAATCATACTGTGAATCAAACTGATAGTGACGGCTCTGGCAAACTGAGTTGTGGTTAACAAAACCTTTACGGTAACAGTGGGGATAACTGCCCCAGCCCCAGATTTGCTACTGGAACCAAGGGCCCCTCCTTGTTACACTCTTTATGAAACCAATAAATGGCATAATAAATTTTTCCATAACAGTCATTGCCAACAAATGTTATTTCCTCCCTAAACAGAGTTGTATGCAATTTGTCCAAGGATGCCAAAGCAGGCGTCCTTTCCATTATTAATATCTACTAGGCTACTTTTAAAGTAAGTTAAAAATATACTGCCTGAAACTGAAATGAATCTAAATTTTTCCTTTAGACTAAATATATTTCAATGTGAATAACATGCCCTCTTATAAAGAGCAACCATCAAAACTGCTTAGCATTTAAACAAGCGCAAGATTACCAGTGAAAAAATAAAATAATCTTAATGAAGAGACCTCATCTTGATGATGTTCATACTTTCCTTCTTCAGACAGTCACTCCACAAATATTTACTTATTTCCTACTGATGGCAGAGTATAATAAACCTTCAAGAAGATGAGCAAAAAGTCTCACCTCCCCCCAAGGCTAGTAAAGCCATAAATAAAACTAGTTTTTTTAATGAAATATATTTTGCATATGACATTGTATTAAATGAGAAAGATTTTTTTTTTTTTTTAAGGGCCTCTCACTGCTGCAGCCTCTCCCATTGCAGAGCACAGGCTCCGGACACGCAGGCTCAGCGGCCATGGCTCACGGGCCCAGCCGCTCCGTGGCATGTGGGATCCTCCCGGACTGGGGCACGAACCCGTGTCCCCTGCACTGGCAGGCGGACTCTCAACCACTGCGCCACCAGGGAAGCCCCCGAGAAAGATTTTTGATGACAAAAAGATTTGTGAATGCTCTACTTCGCTTTACCACTGTATTCACACAATCCTTTTCAACACAAAGACACTTCATCTTTATCCAATTTTTAATTTTATTCTTAAATATATTTTTAAGTCAAGCCAGTTTTGCTGCACGATTAACTGCAAACTGCAGGGTATTATTCTACCACAACACCCTGGTAACCAGCTCATGTTCAGTTACACCGTCAGAGCACCCATAAAAAAAAAATAAAACCTAATTGTATGATCATGTGGATACTGCAGAAGTCCTTTAGCTCAATCCTAGATGGACCTCAAGAGGATAATGCTTATTCTGTTGAACTCACAAATCACAATATGAAAGAGCCAGGATCAAAACAAGACCCAGGAACTTCCCTGGTGGCGCAGTGGTTAAGAATCCGCTTGCCAACGCAGGGGACATGAGTTCGAGCCCTCATCTGGGAAGATCCCACATGCCACGGAGCAACTAAGGCCCATGCGCCACAACTACTGAGCCTGCGCTCTAGAGCCCATGTGCCACAAGTACTGAAGCCTGCACACCTAGAGCCACTGCTCCGCAACAAGAGAAGCCACCGCAATGAGAAGTCGGCGCTCAGCAACAAAGAGCAGCCCCTGCTCGCCGCAACTAGAGAAAACCCACGCGCAGCAATGAAGACCCAACGCAGTCAAAAATAAATAAATAGATAAATAATAAATAAATTTATTTTTTTAAAAAAAGACCCATTATACAAAGAGTGCATTTTAGCAATGTTGGGTTTATAAGAAATAGGTATGTGGCCCAGTACTTGTGGAAAATTGTACAAGAATATTTATGTAGATGGAGCAGTAAAGAAAATTATCAAACACTTGCCATAATGATACTCAATGAGAAACTCTTCAGGTAGCATCGGGCCAGCTTAGGTATGAAATATTTAAAACAACAGAATCCAATTTCATAATTCTCTAGTGCTTGAAACACTTCTAAACCTTTGGGATCTTTTGGGAGGAGGGAGGAAAGAAGCATATTTATGTGTTATTTCTGCCATTAAAACAATTTTTATACAGAACAAAAAACTTTAGCTCCTAATGGTGCTCATGGCTGAGTATATTGATATCAAGTCCCTGCGCCACCAGGGAAGCCCCCAAAGTGTAATTTTTTTTACCAACTCTTTAACTTTCAAATCATTAGAACATAAGCCCTTTACATGCTATTTCACTACAATCTCTGTATAAATGGTTCATTTTTCATAGAAAAAAACTAATTACATGGTTCAGCAAGTTGCCTGTGGTAACACATCGATTTTATTTACATTCAAAAGTTAGACTTTAGGGCTTCCCTGGTGGCGCAGTGGTTGAGAGTCCGCCTGCCGATGCAGGGGACACAGGTTCGTACCCCAGTCTGGGAAGATCCCACGTGCCGCGGAGCAGCTGGGCCCGTGAGCCATGGTCACTGAGCCTGCGCATCCGGAGCCTGTGCTCCACAACGGGAGAGGCCCGCATACCGCAAAAAAAAAAAAGAAGTTAAGACTTTAGCTTATTCTCTCAATTTCAAGCACATTTAGCTTAATAATTCTCTCTAATCCATTAGATCTTTTCCTATTCTTCATATGAAAGAATTCTGAAGTGATTATGATCTTAACCATAATTTTATAATATAAATTTACTGCTTACCAAAGTCTTAATAAGTATTTTACTTTCTCTTTTAAGGATAAAATGTATAATTTTCTATTAAATCTAATATTTTAGTAATTATACAGTAGAATCATTTGGATAATCATACAATGAAAGCTATTACCATTTTATAGTTTGTTAGCAAACTAATTCTTTCAAAACTGAACACTGAAAACAAGGAATAACTTACTTCATAACTACTTAGAACTAGCTACCATTTACCACTGGGTCCATGTTTTCCCTCAAAGTGCTTGTTTCTCTTGAAACACAAATGTATTTTTCTATTGAATATTATTCTCCACAAAGTAACAGCAAATATGAAAATTAAAATAAAATTTACTTTTCAGGTACATGGTGTTAACAATCTCAAGAATTATTAATGCCATGTGATGAAATCTTCATATAAATGTTGATACATAAAATACTACAAATATAGAATGCTGTAGAATGATATAATTCACCTGTTTTCAAAATCATCAGATTTGTATACTTGAAGAATAAATAAATGCAAACAATGTAAAAAAGTCTTTTTCAAGCTAGTCAGAGATTAATTTTCATGAATCATAAACGGACCATCAATATGAAAAAAACATAAAAACAGAGTAGGAAGTCAGGGATCAGATTTTCTCTTTAGAAAAAATTTTCAAGCTGAATGACATTTTACCTAAAGATAATTTCATTCCTGTTAATTTTATATGTAAAGGGGCCATTATTTTCACAGAAAGCAATTGTTTTTCATTTCAAATGAGAATAAACCCATTCACAGTGCTGACTAAAATTCATTTCATTTAGTCAAAGATAACCAGAAATCACCAAAAATCAACTGAAAATTCACAGACTATAACATGTAATACATTCGTGCATACTTTATTGTCTACGATTTTAGAAAATTCAATGTCAATACTTCTCTTCTTAGTATGCTAAGCAATAAGTGGCTATTAATTTTCAAAGTTTGGCTTTACCATCATAGTTTGCCTTTGCTACATTCTGAATGTTTTTCTTCATATCTCCTCTCCTCTGCCCACCCCCCTTCTTTATTATGACTTAAGAATAGTGTTCATCTGAACTTTTAACTACTTTTGTAAAAGCATATGATTCAAGAAGTTTTCTGGGGGCTTCCCTGGTGGCGCAGTGGTTAAGAATCCGCCTGCCAATGCAGGAGACGTGGGTTCGAGTCCTGGTCCGGGAAGATCCCACATGCCGCAGAACAACTAAGCTTGTGCGCCACAACTACTGAGCCTGCACTCTAGAGCCCGCGAGCCACAACTACTGAGCCCGTGTGCCACAACTACTGAAGCCTGCACGCCTAGAGCCCATGCTCCACAACAAGAGAAGCCACCACAATGAGAAGCCCATGCACCACAACGAAGAGTAGCCCCCGCTCCCCGCAACCAGAGAAGAAGCCCACGTGCAGCAACGAAGACCCAACACAGCCAAAAATAAAATAAATAAAATAAAATTAATTAATTTTAAAAAAGTTTTCTGTTATTTTTAAACAGGCTCAAAGTTAGGTTTTTCCTCAAGCCAGAGTGAAAAGTTATTGGGGAAATAATAATCAGAGTCTCAAAGTTTTGCCCCAAATTTATTTAACAGTTACAAAAGTAAAAAGGTATGTTTACACTGGAGAAATCTGACAGACACTACCATAACCAAGCAATCGAACTTAGCAGGATCAATACTGGGACAAATTGATATGATGTGCCTACAGTGTGATGCCACAAGAAGTACACATCACCTACTCAATATTCTTACCAAAAATGTTTAACCTGAATCTCACCATGAGGAAACAATTAGACAAATTTAGAATATGGAACATTTGACAGGACAACTTCTCCCTTCAAATAACATCCATATCATTGAAGGATCATCCCCCGCAGAAAACGACAACTTAGGGAATGTTCTAAATTAGGGGAGACTAAAGAGAGGAAACATCTAAATGCAACATGTGATTTCTGATTGGATACCAGATTGGGG